>NC_140071.1:128849495-129449495 GCF_964194135.1 Talpa europaea
AGAATGGAGAAAAAGACATATACTTTATTGTGCACATGTGTGTGAGTGCATACACACACACACTCACACATACTTTTATCCAATGTATTGAGAGTGAGATTTTTCCCATGGATGATACGGAATTGTTTTAGATTGGCAATAAAACAATTAAACTTGTGCCTCTGAAAGACTTCCACAGCAGCAAAGTGGAATCTTTGTTAAAGAAATATACATCTCAATCCAAGTAGCAAATGATTGAAACAGTTCTGATGAATCCTAAACCTTTAGAAACACAAAACCTGGAATCCAATTGGCTTTGTAATAATAAAAATATTTTGCTCTCCAGGTGAAAAAGTATACTTGATAGTCTTCTACACAGATTTGATATTCAGTGGCTGAGGTCTTGACATATAGAATCTGTAGAAACCAGTTCTCTGATTTCTGCCTTTGTCAATGTAAAGACAGAATGTAAAAACCTTTGTCAGACATTCCTTTGAACCAAACTCTGCCTGTTAAACATCTTAGCTGAGAAATGTCTTGTTATGCTACATTCTTATTCACAGCTTTCTAAACAAAAGGTCAAATATTTTATTTTTAAGTTGTCACATAACAGCTGCAAAGAATTTTAAGTAACTGGAAACTTGTGCATAAAAAGTTAAGACTTAAAAGGTATCTGCTTATACAAAGGCTAATAAATATGTAAATTTTGTCTGAATGTGATTTTTGCTTACTTATCAAGATTCCTGGACTGTTAGTTTAATCCACAGGGTAGGAGAATTCTCTAGGCTATTTCCTTACTATATTAAGAGTGTTCCTGAGACAAATACTAATTCAGCATAAAGATAATTATTGCAAGGAGTTAGGCCAGGAGAAAAAGAAGTTTTGATGTTAAGGAAAGAATTGTTAAAATTCTAGTGAATTTGGAAAAATCATTAAAAAGTATAGCAATGCTTGGTCATGTCCAAGACTGTCACATAGTATCAATCATTAAAGGAGATCATTTTTTGAGTCTCTTATGCTTCTATAATTATTAAAAATACTTTGAAACCACTACTAATTTGTTATCAGTGTTCATAATCTACCTCAATACATGGGATTGGATGCCTTTTTTGCAGAGTGACTTCAAATATATATGGGGGGAAATTCATGTTTAAAAATAGAAAGAAATAGAAGTAATGTACATTTATATGAGACAGCAAAATAAATGTGATATTTTTCCCTGGCCACTGTTACAATTGCTAATTGATACAGTGATGGAAATAAAAAAAAAAATCCTGCCTCTATCACCAACATATTTTATAACTTCCTTTCATATTTCAGTGTCATTTCTTAATCTCTTTCAATAGCATTCTTCCACCAACATTGAAATTCACTGTTTATTCTTAGTCTTCTCTGCTGTTTTTTTTTAAACTAATCTTACATTTTGAAAATACGTAAGTACAGTGACTAACATTTATTTTATAAATATGCCTCCTAGTCAATATTGTCAATTCAGTGCACAGAATCAGAGAATTTCATCCAACTTTGGAACAAAACTAGACAATTTTACTTAATCTAACTATGCGGTGAATGTCAGATGCCCACCCATGCTAAAAACTCACTCAAGGAATTCCTGTGTTTGTTTGTTTTTTTGAATCTCTAAATATTGTGGACTCAGTTTCCCTCAAATTAATCAATGTGACCTTAGAAAACTAACTGGAAAAGTTCAAAAGTTTTACTTAAGTAAAAAAGAAATTATTTTTCTTGTATGTTGTATAGGTCTGCCCAGACTAGGTAGCCTAAACAACAGAAGCTTAGTTCTCACAGTTCTAGAAGCTGGAAGCCCAAGATCAAGGTGCAGGCAAGGTGGGCTTTATTCAGAGACCGCTGCTCTTGGCTTATAGTTACTCACCATCTCAATGTGTGCTTACATGGCCTTATCTTTAGTCTGCATGAGGAGAGAGGGACAGGAAAACAGGAATGGGGAGAAGCAAGGGCATGGGAGGAGGGCAAGAGGGACAGAGACAGAAATATGGGATGATCTGGTGTCTTCTAGAAAGACACTCTTCTATTGGATCAGTCTCACCATTGTCATCCCATTTAAACTTAATCAACTCCTTATTCCCAATACAGCTACACTGGGATTCAAGTTCCTATGCATTTTGGAGGAACACGTTAGATCCATAACATTACCCATTTGACTCAGTAATACTAGAATGGAAAAGTCTATTTCAGATATAAAATAATAACTCCAACAATTATTTGAAACCTTTCATCAGGCATTGTTTGACATTTGCATATTCCTATCAGCTACAGTTTTTCTTCCTGGACCATCTTATTAGTACATTTTTCCTGGGTTAGTTATTGTTTCACATTTTTTCTTTTCTACTAGAGAAACCATGAAAAGTTCTGAATACTGTTCCCCTGACTGCCTCTCCCCATCTCCAAGAATAAGTAAGTATAACAGAAAAAAATAGGCTAGTAAATTTCCCCTAGACAACGTTTTACAAAAAAAATAAAATTTCTCATGGAAAGTAATCTAAAAGGAGGCTCCCCCTGCACCATATAAAAGATTAAGATGTCATGTCTTTGGAATATTGATGAGAGAAGGATGAATATGTTCACACTAAGAAGCTATTTTCTTCCATCCCAAAGTTGGTAACTGGCAGTCTGGTATCTTAGTTTACATCCTGGACATTAAACCTGGGCAATAAATACACCTAATGGGGTTTTCAATAGTTTTGTTTATCTCCCCAAGGATAGACGGAACCTGCTGCTTAGAAATGTCAGGTCTTAAACCTTGTTTCTCTGAGTTGCTTTTATTTATATGTTCCACCTAGTATTTCTTTGACGCACACACAAAAGTCAGCTTCAAAGAGCTGTTTGTCATGTTTGAAATTCTTAATTAATTAAGTTTTAGTTTGAAGAACCAGCTGGAAAAGCATAGAAAGGCAAGCACATCCAGGACATTGAAATCAGACTATAATTATCCAACATTATTTCCATCACAAGTTTGTATTCTAGAAAATGAAGCAAACCTGGCATTATATAACATCATAAATATAACAATACTAGGTAATATTATAAAATGTTAATTTTATTCATATTTTATTGTGAAATGATGTTTGTGCTTATCATTATTATTCTTAATCACTTTAAAAATTCTATGACCTTGGTAAAAGCTCAACTTCACATGTGAAAAGATTATGGGTGGTTACTAAAATTCAAACAATAATGAATGTGTTTGGTTTATACATTACCAAAGCCTAATGTTTTTGGTTAATCTGATGCCCCATTTGTATTCCTAGATTGTATCAAACATTAATTTCACTGGTTTATCCTCTTGTGAGAGTTGTTAAGCTCAGAGACAGAGCCATACAATATTGTAGTTGTAAGCATCTTAAAGTATATTTTCAAATAACTCATTTTGCAGAAATGTAAAATTATAAAATGAAATCATGAATTTATGAATATCAAAGCAAAAGAATGAATGCACTTCTCTTTCAATACCATAGCCTGACCCAAGTTTCTAAGTCCACTATATTAGTTTATTTTATTTTATTTTTTTTTTTTATAGAGGCATGCTTTATTTATTTGTTTGCTGGTTTGTTTGTTTTGTTTATACATGCACTGGGTACAGTCAGAAGCACGGGAGGGTGAGAGAATTCACCAGAGCCAGAGCGGGGAGCAGAGCAGGCAGAAGGACCGAAGTACACTGCTGAGGGGAGCAGCGGGCGGCAGGAGAGGTCTGCGCGCCATGTGGGACCCTCCTCTGGTGGCCGGGGAGCAGCCGGGGATCGAACCGGCGCCGCAGAGGCCGCGCGCAGTTTCGCAACCCAGCGCTCAACCGCTGCGCCACCGGGGAGGCCTATTAGTTTATTTTCTTTAATCACCTATCACTGTCTTACATTCTATAAAATTATTGAGTTGTCAGAAAAGTCATGATGCATTTTTGCTTGAAAACATAGAAAAAATATGTATGACTTTTCCAACAACCCAATATTTACCTATTGCTTATAATTATGGTCTTTTCCCCCTAATTCAATAAATATAAGGGAGAGTTTTTTTAATGTTTTTATTAGCTATTCCAAGTGCCTCCTAAGTGGTCAATAAGTATTTAATGAATAGTGAATCATGCCTAAAAAATACCAAAATTTGTAAGGACCATTCTTTTTTATTATATATATATATATATATATATTGCTTATATATATATATATATGTTTATGTGTTTATGTTCTGGTTACAAATACTTTCTTATAAACTAAGTTTAAGATAATGAACCAACAGGGACTCTTCAGCCATGGTACTTACAATGTATTGAGAAGGCTGAATATTGCACATGTAAACATAAGAAAAAACAAATGAAATTATTAATTATTGAAATGAAGACAAACTGTAAAAGGATGGGGACCAATTTCCAAGGTGCTTGGTCAGAAAAGACTGAAAACTGAAGAAAGGGGATACTAATACAAACAGGATGCATACAAGGGTACAAGTGATTCTCATCATTAGACTGTTTCTGTACTTTTCTGTTTAGCTCTCCCATGTACAAAGTATTGCATTTAAAGTATGATCAAGATGATGTTAAGTAAACTATATAAGAAATAGAATTGAAGTTGTACCTGGGGAGATGAAATGATTGTGATAGATGCTTCTCACTTCTTATTTTTTGCCATCTCAGAGATTTTTCTTATAAAGTGACCTACCCAGAAACTAACTAAGGATTGACTTGTTATTCTAACTTCCACCAGCTACCTAATGTTTTAAATCTCGTCATGATACAATTTTTTTTAATTTCCTGTTGTCTTATTTTAAACATTTGTCCTTAAGCTAGCATAAGCAGCTTTATTCATAAAACATAGGCAAAGGCAGATAAATACTTCAGATAATGTTGCCTTTAATATACTATTGACATAAACTTGGATATATTTTACGTTTAGTTAAGAAGTGAAAGTAGTTATTAATTTCATCTCCTAAAAAAATGCCCATCAGTTGAGAGATTCAATTGTATTTTTTTTTTTAAATAGAGGCATGTTTTATTTATTAATTTATTTGTTTGTTTGTTTTGTTTATACATGCACTGGGTACAGACAGAAGCACGGGAGGGTGAGAGAATTCACCAGAGCCAGAGTGGGGAGCAGAGCAGGCAGAAGGACTGAAGTACACTGCTGAGGGGAGCAGCGGGCGGCAGGAGAGGTCTGCGCGCCATGTGGGACCCTCCTCTGGTGGCCGGGGAGCAGCAGGGGATCGAACCGGCGCTGCAGAAGCCACGGGCAGCTTCGCAACCCAGAGCTCAACCACTGCGCCACCGGGGAGGCCCTCAATTGTATTTTTAAAATGGTTTTATTAGCTATGAACATTTGAGGAGGCTCTGATAGTCACTAAAATGTTTTTGTATACCTGAGGAAACAGATTTGGAGGTTAATTTGTTTTTCCAAAATCATACAAATGGAATTAAACTTGGGTTTTGTAACTGCCAAAGCAGTGTTCTTTTAATTGAGCTTTTAAGACAGGAGACAAGTTTATATTGGATGGGAGGGAAGTAAATTTAGCAAACATGGATATCCATTTTCAAAAAATTATGAAATTTATATTATGTTGTCTATGAAGCAAAATTCAAGAATGGAAACAAATTGAAAATGTAAAAGAATACTTTATGGTTATATCTATGTGATTCAGTAAGTCAGAATACTCTGTTTTATAAAAAAGAAAAACAAACAGAAAACAAAGATACTATTTTATCTTCTGTACAATATCTCCTTCTATATTTGACTTAATTCTAATGGAACTTTCTGAAGTTGAGATATTTGTTTGACAAATACATAAATGTATCACATTACTGAGATATTTCTTCTAAGAAAAAACTTGAAGGAAGTGAATTATAGCATTACTTGGTGAATTCAAAATGAAGACAGAATTTTATTAGAATTTATGAAAAAATAATCATATCAGAAGTATTTAGATAAAAATCTAAATGGAAATCTAACAATGGTTAAAATATTTTCTACTAAGGTATAAGTAATCATTTATACTGGAAATAATTTATATTATACATATTATACATACCACATATAAAAGGCACCTGCATGATTTTGGCAAAATCCTTTAATATCTCTGTGACTCAGTTGATACAAATGTAAATATTGATCCAAATTATCCCATGTCCCTTCAAGATTCTAAAATTACAAATTTATGATTGTATGCAATGAACACTAGATGTAAGAAATTTCTCATCTACTACAAAATTCCCATAGAATATCAGTCTATTCTAACTCATACATAATCAGTAGTTTTACTATTTTTCATTTAAAAGTCTTCCTGTATATGTTATGTGGTTATTTAGAAAATTTTAAAAAGAATCAGAGTATGATAATAACGACTAAAAATGTTTCGTCAAGAATCTTCAAAATTCCTGGCTTTCTTTCATGAGTCCTTAACTAAACTTAAACCTTCCACTAATTTGGATTGAGTTTTTTAAAGCCATCAACCAAAAATAGAGTGAGACATGATGAGTACATCTCACAGCTGAAATATTTTAACAGAAAATGGCCAACACACATTTATTGAAAAGAGATCCTTAGTAATTATATGAAAATATGGAAAGGGGCATTAGAAAAGTCAAACAAAAACAGCAAAATAAGAATATACACAGAAAAGATATTATGATATGATTTTTTGTTCCTTTGGGAAAAGTATAAATAAGTAGAGGCTTAAGAATAACTATGGTAAACATCATTGAGGTTGTGTTAAAAAGCATTTCAATGTGGGTATTTCTTCATCTGCTTCATGTATACATCTTGCTCAGCCATTTTCTGGATTTATTTCAGAGGGAATTTTTCTTTTTATAGCTGTATGTTTTGTGTGTCCATAAGAGGAGATAATTTCAGGAACCCCTTGTAACACTACCTGGTTCAGACCTTATATAAAATTTGAGATTTTTCTAAAAATTGCTGAATAATGATGTCTTGGATAAAGATGGAGTGAAAATTATTTTAAGTATCTCAGAGAGACATAAGATATAAAACAACTGTGCTTCTATATCAACCCTCTTCAACTAAACTGGGATGTCATAATAATCTTCAAAGTTCAGTAGTTTATAAATTTTAGGACATGCTTGCACAATTAGTTTACTAAAGTCTTGCTCTGTGTGTCTCTATCATACTAGGAAAAAGCTATAAAAACTGCTTCTCTTTGGGTCATGCTTTTATTGCAACCAACAGAAAAAAAGAAATGGATGAAAGCACAATAACCATTAAAAGCTATTAAAAGAGCCACATGCTGGTTTTTCTCACAATCTATTGACCAAACAACTATATGAGCAAATTTGATATCAACCAATTGGGAAAGAATAATCTGATAATAAACACAAGAGGTAAATATTTGAGCAAATTAGTAACCATTCCTGACTTTCTACAAAGTGCATAGAAAAGTCACAGAGAAAAATATTTTTTTCTCACCACTTCACTGTGGTGAAATCCCAGTGAAATTCAGTGTCTACCCCAAGATATAAAACTATAGTGGAACAAAAATAGTCATAAATACAAACAAATCATTTTCTGAATTAAGAAGAAATCTAAACAAATCATATATTAGTTTTCTTTTAAAAAATACAGGTTTCCTTATAAAAAATATAGTATTGCTATGTATTATGGTGCTTATATAGGTACTGTTTTAGTAACTAAATTCAGAAATGGGTTAGCTACAAACAAAAATATCCAGGATGTCAAAATAACCCCTAAAAATCATTAACATTGTTTATCATGTTCTGTACCAAATCTGCCTGTAAACATAATACATACAGTATTATATATTATATAGTATTATAGGTTATATAGTATTATGCATTATATAGTACTATATACATCATACAGTATTATATAGTATTATATATTATATGGTAGTATAAACAGGGCTTTATGAATAAAAAAGACAACTTTAATCATTAAAAAAAAACACCCTCTTGCTCTTGACCATATACAAGTTTTACCTTCCTAAGAAAGTAACTCTTGTGAAAGATGGGGCTATACTCTATTCTCATTGCTATAGAGAAATATATTTATTTTTATCTTCACTTCTCTTCAAATTTTTGACTGATGCATTGCCACTCATTTATTTGAAACTCAGTTTTTCTCACCGGTCTCAATGTAATATATTCATTATTTGGTCTCACACAATTCTGTTTCTTACCTTTGAAGCAGTTGTTTTGATTTATTGTTAGTATTAATAATTTGATAGATATCAGTCTTCTCCAGAATAGAAGGTTCATGGATGGGGTCATGCATCCCCCAGTCTGTCATACTGTGGCTGATACTGTCAAGAGAAATATTCACCAATTTGCTGTCTACTAATTTTAATTACTTAGCATTTACTAATTTACTAATATGTAGAGCTTACAAATATTTAACTGTTATATTTGGTAATTACATTGAATTTTTAAAAATTTAATCTTATATGTGTTTTCCCTTTTTATTCATCCAATACATTCAAATATCCCTTTACAGTTATTTTGACAATTGCACTTTTCATGTTTTCTTATATTTTCTGTGTTAGAACTGCCCTTAATCAAATGGTTTTGCCAACACTGTTGACATCTTGAGGTAACACTAATCAATTTGGAGGAAAACCTAGAACAAGGTCATGCAACAAATACTGGGGGAAAAAAGTGTATTAAGTGCTCTCCAAACATCAAGAGTTATGGAGTCTGACCTGAGCATTTTTAGATCAGAGCCAGTTGTCAGTTATATCAGTTCATACATCATTCATACTATGATATTGCTTTATTTGATTATTAAATAATTCTTCTTATTACAGAAAGTCAAATAGACTATTAAGATGGAAGAAATAGCAGCACATTCAATTATTTTTGCTTGTCCAGGCACGGCCTTGATGTCAAACTCCACCATCATTGCATTTTTACATCAATCCTATTTCCATTTATACAACATAACTCTAGTACCCTGAATGCACTCCCATCTCTTAAATGTCAATCAGAAGTTAGGAAGGATTTGTTCCATTCTACTAAAGGCAATATTATACTTGACAACCTCATCTTATATGTTTAGATCCCAAGATCATCAGCTTTGCCCAACTTCTCTTTCAACACATCAAGTATTAAGACAAAAGATGAAATGAGAGGAAATTCTAAAATTAAATCCATTTTTGAAGTAAACCTTCAGAGTTGTGACAGATTTGACTTTGAAATATTCCTTTAATGGTTAAATTATTTCATTACATCTCTCTAATTCCCCCTCTCATTTTTAATTTTTATTAATAAATTATGCTGGAAATGAGGTCACTGATATCCCATATAACAATATAATAAACCATTAATGCTCATGTTTTCAAATAAGGCATTGGCTTAAAATTTCATAACCTTGGAAAAACTCAAATTAATAGTATTTGTGAACAACTAAAAAATATTGAATTCTAATAATCACCTGATTATGATCAAATAGTGTATTTAGACTGTATAAAATATATCTATAATTAGTACAGTTTCATTCTACTTTTATAGCTAAAAATATGGAGTGATTCCAAAACTGGTACTATGAGAAATGGATAAGTTTAATTAAATATTTTATAGACAAAGAAATCTTTATATCTCTAAAGAGAAATAAAGATAAATGATGTGTCTATAATCTAGAATTACTAATGGAAACTGATAGTGAATCTATGTTCTCTAATTCTAAATATTTATTATATATAATTATTTCTGTGTAATTATTATATATAAATGTAACATATAATACCATTATATCTTAATATATTTGCAAATTATAGAGAGATACAAGTCTGTTCTTCACTGATAAAAGATCTTGGAAAAATTCCTTAGGAATTGTAAGGAACTTACTGTTGATGGGCAGTATTTAGATAAAGGTAAATATTGATAAAATAATTTGTAAAATAAATTTCTGGAGTGTACATGTGAGTCCTTTCTAATTTAGAAGGTAATTAAATATTATGTTTCCTCAGAAAATACTCAGTTATTCAGTCTGAATATAGACAACATGTGTTTTTTCTCACCCATCTATTTCTTTCTCCCTCTCCCCTCCCCTTTTGACATATACTTGTATGCAAATTAATAAAGAATATATTAAAATAGATGTATATTCAATGGAATTTGAAATAAACATTTTATGTCAAACCGCTAAATATATATTGGTTAGCTGTATATTTAGATATCTAAATGGATAACATAAGAAATGACACTAGTATGAGCTGTATTTCATCTATATTTTTAGGACACATTAGCAGTATTAAGTCTACAGATTGAAAACTCTAGATAATTCCACAGTTTATATTAATATATTTTCATATATTTGGGCCTCCCTGGCGGTGCAAAGGGTTAAGTTTCAGCACTATCAAGCTATTGGCAGCCACTGCAGCATGAGTTCAAACCCCAGTCAAGGAGCCTACCCACATGGTGCAGCAGACCTCTCCTGTCTCCCCTGATGCTCCCCTCAGCAGTGTATTTTAATACATTTGCCTGTTCTGCTCCCTACTCTGTCTCTGGTGAATCCTCTCACCCCCCCATACCTTTAGCCTATACCCCAGTTCTTGTATGCATAACTAAATACAAAAATAAATATTTAAAATTATATTTTTTCATATATTTAAAGCTGACAGATACTGAAAAAAATGTCTAATATTTTGGTGTATTTCTATTCCTACTTGATATTTCTTAAATTCTATTATTTTTGCACAAATGTCACCTAGATTCCATCATGTTGGTTTGGGAGAAATGCTATGACACAGCTTGCAGTTAACCTCTTAATATTTATAGTCTCATGCAACTCCACTATCCAAAACATTTTGATTCTGAGTTAAATCCTGCCAAGTATCACTATTAATGATCAAAATCTCTTACTACCATTTAATATACATTTAAAAAATTAATTGAAAAACAAAGTGTTATGTTACAATTTCCATGTCAAATGAGTTTTGGCTTTGGAAGAAAAGAAACACATAAATTTTACCTTATAATATTTCTAGATTGATTTATGTTGTTACTTTCTTCCCACTGCATACCAATTATAACAAGGCACATAAAACACAATTTGAATAAGCCCCATTATCAAAATAGCTTCATGTTAAGAATATTTTTTCTTTTAGAAACATCTTTTCAAAATGTGTGAAATATTGCATTATTGGAGTGACACGGTCCCTAAAATGTGACTGATAGATGGGATTGGTAAGAAGCAAATGCTTACCTGCCCCTGTCCTCCATGAGGGGAATGTATTTTCCCACCTCGTGGATGATGTAATTGGCCTTGTGACTTGATCTGATCACATGAAACTTGAGTGGGCGTGGCATATACCAAGGCTGGGCTCTCATGTGGCATTGCACAGCCTCTTGGCCACTCTTGCCTGCTCTAAGAAAGTACAATCCATGCAGCAGCTGCCTTTTCTGCCTGCGTTGGTAAGTAAGGATGTGGCGAACAGACCTGAGCCAAATGAGCAGCCTGGAGCAGAATTCCTGCAGCTGGTCCACGAGCCTGAGGAAGAGAAATGAATTCCGTTGCTGTAAGGCAGTGATATTTCAGCAGTGCTAGTTAAGCAAAAATTAAATAAATAATATTCTATAGTAAAAATGAATGAAACAATACAGAAAAATCAGAACATCTTTGCTACTGAACACTGATTATTCCATAAAATATCATGGCCAAAAAATTGATCATGGGGCTGCTTGAAAACTTAAATTTTTAAAATTAGCTTGTTTTTCTCTCAGATTATTTGTCTCATCAGTCTATATTTTATTTATTTTTAAAACACAGCAGCAAAGACATGTTCATTCAATAAATATTTGTCAAGTGGCAATGACAGTTCGGTTTCTTGTTGGTTCAAAAGAGTGAGAGAGGGCTAAAATGTCTCAACTTAAGGATTGCTTATTGTATCAAAGTATCAAGTTTTATCCATGTTCTCACTATTATTGGAGTCATTTGAATATTGATAGATATGTTAGACATTTAAATGAGACCATGAGATAAATTTTGTTATAGTCTATCATAATTTATTTAAATTTACATAATAATTCAGAAAGTCGCATTAATAATAATAAAACAATAAACACTGTGTGTAGTTTAAATTGTCTTATTTACTATTTACAATTCATTTTAGTGAGGCACTATTACTATCTGCATTTTCCAAAGTAAGAAATGGAAGTTCAAGTGACTTAATTAATTTACCCTAATATATTCTGTAGGATTGTGATGGCACTGCAGTTTGAACTAATTCCCTTTGATTATCTAATTGTTCTGATCACTCACTGAACAATTATTTTCACCTGACAAGGCGGCAGGAAGTGAGCCATACTGGCAATTAGTGCAGTATCTGATGAATAAGCAACCACCAAATTCACAAAATCTCTTCACAAAATCTCTTCATCTGTATGAATATGACCTAATATATACATGATAGTTCAGGGCCTTTGAAATTCAAATTTAACTCCTATGGTTCAAAAAAAATCATGGCAATAAGTTGAGTGGTTCTTTTTTTTTTCTACATAAAAACCCTGATTTAAAAAAAATATATATATTTATTTATTTATTTATACAAGCACTGGGTACAGTCAGAAACGTGGGAGGGTGAGAGAATTCACCAGAGCCAGAGGGGAGAGCAGAGCAGGCAGACTGACAACTGACGAAATACACTGCTGAGGGGAGCAGTGGGAGGCAGGAGAGGTCTGTGTGCCATGTGGGACCCTCGCCCGGTTGTCTGGGATCGAACTGGCGCTGCAGAGGCTGCGGGCAGTTTCACAACCCAGCGCTCAAACGCTGCGCCACCAGGGAGGCCCTAAAAACCCTGATTTTTGCTCTCATGCAATTTTCTTCATGCTTCTCTTGGATGAATTGAGCCAATGCTAACATTGTTTGTCAAAAGCACTTTATAAACTTCTGCAAATCTATGAGGCTTAGAAAGAATCAAATTTACTTCCTCATTTTGTGAAAATAAAAGTCTTGTGACTATCATCGATTTTTTTTTAACTTTGTGCTGACTTAGTGCCAAATAAAATGCTATATATATATATATATATATATATATTCCCAATTGTACTTTAAGTAGATTTAGCTATGTTAATTTCAGTTCCATTATTAGAAAACATTTCTCAGAAAACGTAGCACAAACTTGTTGTTAAACAGGATAACATTGAAAAACCAGCTCAACCTGCAACCTGCAGGCCGTATAATTGCATCTAACAAGTTGCCACTAAACTTGAGCTTCTAGTGACTCTTATTTTCAATGAGTTATAATATTTAGTTCTTCTTTACTTTGAGTTGGCACAACTTTATTTTGTATGTCTGCTTACTGGTAATGGCTTTTCCAATCTGAAACAATACAAGCGTAAATTCATTGATGGAAATAATTTAACATATTTTCCAGCAAGGGTCCTTTAAATTCCTCCATTGCATCTCATTATAAACCACTGTATCTTAAGACCTTTCCTTGCTGATTAATCTCCTAGTGGGTTTTAAATTTGTAAAAACACTCTTATCATCTAGGGTGGTCTTTATCAGGGTACAGCTGACCCTTAAGCATGGGGATTTTAGGTGTGCTGATACCTACACAAAACTCCAGGTATAACTTATGGTCTCCCTCTGTTTCTGCAGTTCCTCATCCACTGATTCAAAAAGCTTACCTTGGAGATTGGTTGAAATGGTGAATGCATAAACTCCAATAAAACTGTGAAAAACAAAGGTCCTCCCTAGGGGTTAAGTCTGAGCACTATCACCACTGTGGACTGAGTTCAATCCCAGGTCAGGTTGCTAACTCACATAGGGTACAACAGACCTCTCCTGTCTCTCCCACTGCTCCCCTTAAGGAGCAGTGTATTTCAGTAGATCTCCCTGTTCTGCTCCCCACTCTCTCTGGTGAATCCTCTCAACATCTGCACCTCTGCCTATACCCCAATTCTTCTACAAAAAATAAATAAATCTTAAAAAAAAAAACTGATATGCACAGTTCAAACACATAGTGTTTGAGGATCAAGATTACTCAGAACATAATGGGATTGTTACTTTAATGTGTTGAGATGATATATTGTGATAATGTAGTACAAGATCACACTATTTTGCAGTTGGATCAGTACATTATCCTTTTAAATAAGCATTAATTCAAAATCATCCTGTAGCTTTTTCTTTTTTAACCTTTCACAAGAGAAGTCATCAAAAACCTCTTTGGTGCTAAAATTGTTAATGTCTTTAGAGAAAATACAAAAAGTGCAATTGGTCTTCATCAATATAAGCATTCATGTTTACTTAGGAAACATTAAACATAGTTCTCTCTATCCCTCTCCCACCCACCCCCAACCAGCACATTTTATAAGACAACTCTCTCTTAACATGACAAGTAGTCTTCAAACTTTCAATCATAAAATATGGGGAATTTTTAAAATATTGGTGTAATCATTTGGCTATGTGAAGTCTGCACAGCCTGCTAGGCAGAGGCCCAGCTGAGCTACCCAATCCAGCCATGCTTTTCATTACATTTGTCACCCTTGGGAGCTGCCTGGATCCTGTGGTTGGCGTTCTCATTACTGAGGATGGTGTCAGTGACACAGGGATCAGGAATGATCAGTTTGGCTTGGTATAATGTCCACATCTGAAGAAAGTAAGCGGGGTAAATTGCGGAGGATATGTAAATTAATTTCATAACCCCATGGTTCCTCAAATTGGCAGAGTTTCAGTCACCACAAACATCTTGACTCATATTAAAAAATACATAGAAGTTTAATTTGTTCATTTAGAAACAGGATGCTGGGGAGTTAAAATTATCCATAGAGTTAACACTTACTTGTGACCTCATAATTTAATTATTATTGCAAGGCAATATTTAATTTTGATTTTCCTGTAAATCCTTATTGAATCATTCTGTTGGTATCAACTATTGGGGTTCCTGACAATTGACCTCAAATTTGCCCCTTAACAGATATCTGTTAGTCTTTTAGCTACTAGATCCTTGTTTCTAAGTTCAGTTACAACCTGAATAGCCCATGAATAAGTAGAAGTGGTGGATAGACAGAATAAGGAAATATTTTAGCAGTTCTTTATGAGTTTTCTTTTTTCATTTTCAATATTTAATGCTTCCTTCATGCTCCTCCTCAACTTGCTCACTTCTTAGATATATGTTGTTTTTCATCTTTCTTTGGGGACTCTGTTTTTCCAAAGGTTTAATCATTTTTATAGCTTTCATTATTGACTAAAAAGCAGAGCACATAAACACAATATTTCTTGTACTTAACATTTGAAAAAATGCAGTATTTGATGATCTACCGTAATGCTACCAACTCAAATGTTATTTCTTGAGGAAAACCAATATTTCAAGCGCCATAAAAGGGATCAGTAGAAAATGCAACGTTAGCTAATATTTTGGCATTTTTTCTGAATTTTTCTTGGTATGTCTGGGCTCAAACCACAAAGTCCTCTAGAATATTTTTAGCACTCCTCATCTTAATTTTCCCTTGAGTGATTTACTTATGATTTACTTATGAAGTTATCCCATAATACTGCCTCCAATTCTGTCTTCACAACATTCACCTTTCATGGCATGATCTCTATTCCTCAAAAAAATAATCTTGTTGTAATTGTTTACATGTCTCCCTGTCTAGATCATGTTTTCAATGAGGGCAGTGGCCCATGGAATTAGTTGCATGGAATTATCAATTGTGACATGGATTTCAAAAAAGCAACTGGTTTCACTAAATGGAATTGTAGAGATACCATGATTCATCCATGACTTAGGGCCCAAAATACAATGATAATTTCTCCTGTTGAAAAAGTAATTTCTATGTGAGAAATAAAACTTGTGCTGTGTTCATAAAATGAAGTCACATTCTCAGCTGCTAAAAAATAGCATTGGTTATTCAATGAGCCAATTGGCTCACAATTTGCATGTAATCTGTTTATATGAAACATAATCTTCACTTCTTTTCATAAATAAATTGCGTGGCTGTGTTGGCTTGTTTTCATTTCCTAGTTCAAAGAACAGATATTGGACATGGACATGGAGAGGGTGCTCATTGATCTTTCAACAGTCTGTATATGTTATTTCAAATGCTTTCAGAATAGAAAAGAAAAAAAATGAAAGAGGAAAAAACTCTCCTGCAGGTAACATTTTTTTTTTCCAAACCCTAGTGTGGAAATAGCCTGACCCACATTATTAAAAGAGTTCATTGATTTTTCTTAGAGAAGCAATCTGACTAAAAATTTCATTCACAACATTATAAAGCATGGGAGTTTATTTCACTTGCATCATGACACCTATGAGACCTTTAAAGACTTTTCCCAAAGGCTGTGACATAAACGTGAAATCAAAACAACCATCTTGAGATTTTCTAAACATTATCCATCAATTCTGTTGTTCAGTATATACTGTACTATTACTCTGACTCTTGACTTCATTTTTAAACTCTCTAAGGAATGATTTGGGGATAAATCTTACATGGATAATATTAATAATAAAATAAATTAAAAATAATATTTGATGCTCTTTTCATCAAATACGGTGTGTCTAGTTCTATGGTTGTTATCAGTTTTGAGACTTCCAAAGCTAGTTTTTTTCAATTTTGCACAATACACAGCAAAACATCACAGGTCGTACAGAAAGTTTAGCACTTGTCATCTACCTAATGATCATATTGCTTGAATGAGAAAGAAAATAACATTTTTTTGTTGATTAATAGATTGTACTAAGGAAATGCACATTTCACTCAACACATATAAATTGGGTATAATTACTTCATCAACAAGATGACAAACTGCACACCATATGAATTACTGTGAATATACTAAACTGGATCTCTCCTAACTCTGTAAATATTTTTCTTTTCTTTTCCTTTAGAATTTATTTATTTATTTTTCACTTATGCCAATCTGGTGTTTTCAAATTGGGATAATCATAAGCAAATCTATATAATTTCTATCTGGTATTTGAGTCTTCTCTGTGATATTTCTAACAACTGACTGATAAACTACTTCCAAAATGCAGTAATTTAAAAAATATATATATTATTTTCATTGAGATAATACTGATTTATAACAATGTGAAAGGTTCAGAGGTTTTGTGTTTTTTTTTTTACTTATTTGAATTGAAATAGTTTGTACAGTCAAAATCATGATGTCTAAAATTTTATTTATTCACCAAGTTCATTAGCTATTTATTTATTTATTTATTTATTTCAAAATGCAATTACTTATTACCATGCCATACTGTACTTATAGCAAAGAAGAGGAAAGTACAGACAGAGGAATGATGTCCTGGAGAAGTGGCATCAAATCCTATTTTGAGAAGAAAGATTGTAGAAATGAAGTCTGTGTTTTTAAATTTTCCCAGTTCAATAACTTCAATGTTTTGACTTGGCCAAAATATTGGTTTTAATGAACCAGGGTATTTCTGAAAACTCTAATATAGTTCTGGAAGTCTAGGAGTTTGTCATTCTACAGGAATCACACACACACACACACACACATACATACATACACACAGACAAACATATATTTAACCCTGAGCATAAAACTATTATCATATGTAACATAGATGTGAACTTGCATTGAAATGACATCAAAACAACTATCTGAGACTGTCAGGCATACTCTGTCATTTTTTTAAAATTAGTATATTATAGCAATGAACTTTGCAATGTATTTTAAGATCCAACATGAGGATTCTCTTAGAATGCAAGGATGCTGCATATTATATTTAAATGTTATTAACTCTAGGTTAAAGGAAAAAAATAGTGATCTCAATAGAGAAAACAGTTTCACAAAATGTGCTATGTATTGATATTTTAGAAAAACAAAGCAAACAAGCAAAAATTATTAGTGACCTAAGGATTCCTCATATATGTTTCATTTGTTGATGTTCCTCAGTCACCTAGAATATTTCCTCACACATAGAAGATAATCTATAACTTAATTCTTTGTTGAAAAAAATCAAACTTTAAAATATAGAAACAGTACCTCTAGACCATAAAATATTAAAAACAACAACCAATAGTAAATGGGTAAGTTGTGGAAGCATTTCCTCTAAAATGAAGGATAATATCCTGTATCTCCCCTCTTATTCAACTCTTCAGCAGAGGCTTTACACAGCCCCAAAGGAAAACAAAATTTAAAAAATACATGGAAAATGGTAAGCGGAAAATAAAACTGTCATTATTTTTATCAATAATTATCTATATGGAAACATAAACAGATAAGTAGACAATTTATTATAAATAATTGCAGTTGTTAGAAACTCACTGATATGATTTGAAATGCAATTTTAATTTTGAACATCAGCAACAAATATTTTAACAACAGATTATGTGATATAATTTACAATAGTAATAAAACCTTACTTTATTTGGGAATAAATTTAGCAAATAATGTGCAAGAATTTTTTGTAATGGATAACAAAATTGTAATCAAAGATGTTGCAGAAGACCTAAGAAAATGGACAAAGACCCTATGTTCAAATAGCTTAATATTACACAATATTGACTTTCCCATCCATTCATAGGACATCTTATAAGATCAATAAAATATTTCCAATAACATACAACAGGGATTTTTGTGGCATTTCACAAAGTCCTATATATTTTCTAAGAAAAATTACACAACTGAGACATCTTTGAATAAGACCAAGAAAAGAATGGATGCACTACCAAGTTACTAAGTCTGTCTTTTAAACTTGGAGTAAGTAGTATAGAGTGGTTTAGGAATAAGTCTAGAAAAACTGACCAGTGACAGAAATCAGAGACAGAAAGTCAAACTACATGCATAGAAATCCGACTGATGACAGAGGGTGGGACATAGCAACTGAGGTGAAACAAGTTTTCAATAGAGAGAGTTTTAAGCAATGGTTATTCAGAAAGATAAATGGATTTGAAAACCTGCTACATACCATAATAAAAAAAAATAAGTTTTCCTGTGTAGTTGTGGGATCCCTTCTTGTCCCAATGGTCTATATTTTTTCTGATCTTATGTTCTTGTTTGCAATATTTTTATGTTCATATATCATGTCTTACACCTTCTTCAAGTTATTAGGCTTCCTTCAGATAATTCAATCTTTGCTAGTGAAAATGTAATTTTCAAGACAACATGTTGCATTAGAATAGATTGATTCTTGTTTGAATGTGTGTATAGCATGCAATAAATAACTTAATGGAAGATAAGTAAACAAAGCTTCATGGAATCAGAGGATCATGTATGGGAACCCTTGAAGCCTGAGAAATTGTAAAATTTCTGTTTCATGTGAATATGTGCATTTTTTCAGGGAGATCCAATATATTTTAAGATATGTTTGACCCATTTACTTAGATGTTATTTTGTTCATTCTGCATGATATTTTATGCAGCCACACTTTTCCTGAATCCTCCAACCACTGTTACTATTCTCTTTTGATGAAGATTTAACATTTTCATTCACTCTTATGTAAAACAATTTCTCAGGTATTTATCTTTTCAAAGGTAAAGAAGTATTACAGCAACCTCATTTTGCTGTATTTTAAAATAAAAGAGTAAAATAACCCTTTTCACAGTTCTAAAATTTGACTTATTTGCAGTATAGTTAGTCTTTATTTCTCTTGGAAATAGATCTGCTTTAATAAAGGATTCATGCAAAACATCAGTATCATACATCAGTAAAAAAAGGAGAAATACATATCTTAGTACCTCTTCTTTACCTAATGTTTTTAAGAGGAAATAAGACCAATAAAACTTATATAAATATTTTCCAGTGAAGATTTTATTGCAGTTTATAAAGCTGCAACTTCATTACCAGTTTTCACACTCAAAACTAGATTTCAATATAATCATCATAAAAATATATTATGTGCCATGTTCATGGAAGGTTGCAATTTATATAACATTTCCTAGATCCTTCAGACCTCATGGAATGAGAAAAAAATGAGAAAAAATACTGGATGCAATAGAAGCTTACACACATTTATAAAAGTTTGTGAACTTTGAAAATTATAGAAGATAGTGGTGTCCAGACATTACAATCATTTCACAAACCAAAATTTAATTCACTTCTGAGATCAATGTGCCTTTCTACAGCCAATCTATTTCTATAACGTGCCTGGGAGGCAAGAATATTTTTTCTTCTCTACTAGTTATTAAAAAATAAACTATGATAAATTTTGAATACCATTTCCATAAAATATTAGATGTTTAGGTCCAGATTGCTTTAGATAGATGTCAGCTTCAGAGTCCACGGAATTAACGGAGAGTTGGCAGTAATTTCAAATGCTGTGACATCCCCATTATACTGGAGAATGAAACAGCACAATCAACTGGCAGCTCTCAAGACAATAATCTCTATAAAGAGCAATTAGTGAGCAACCTGACAAATCATGCATCTTGATAAAGAAGGAAAGCCTTGATAGCAAAGTGCAGGTTGGCTATGTCAAGAGGATCCCCAGCTTTTTACCATGGTGATTTACCAAAAAGTAAGTTGTGCATGGGAAAATTGTCAAACTCTATCCAAAAATTTGTGACATAGCAGATGCTGAGGCAAATTTTGACACATACTACATGGATTGGTTTATCCATGTAGGAGAAAGATCGTTTTTCCCTTTGGAATTCTGTACTGTAACATATGCCATTATACCTACTATTTTTAATTTGTCCTAAGAAATATATTTTAATAAATTTCTAGGTTTTGAAAATGCACAGACATGAAAAAGAATATAAACTCTTAATGCCTATGGAATTTTATTTCAATTAAAGTCCACTGTGACCAGTTCTTAAAGAAGCGAGATGGGAAAAATTCTGTGAAGTTAAAGGAAGTTTATCACTTACTCCATATTAATTCCTACATTAGGGCCTTAAGTTTAAGAAGCCCCTTAAATGGAAATTATCCCAAAATCATCATTCAACTTCTTCATTTTAAAGATGAATGAAGCATCAATTTATGATCTTCTCCTCCTTCCCCTCCATTTTGTTCTCTGCCCAATAGAAGAGTACAAGCAAGATATATTCAAGAGAGACTTCCAAGACCACAAAAATCTGTTCATCCCTTCTCATATTTATCAAAATTTAACCTTCTGTAGGTAATTATTTCAAGTCTCTACACCCAGAAAACCACTGACAAACCATACAATGAATTCAGTTAGGTCCTGAATATTCATGGTTTTATTTTAATTTCTTATCACAAAATCACTAATAAGAATGTATTTCCAGCATTTTGGCCAAAGGAGATTCAAGCTGAAAATCAGAGTTATACCACAAAAACATGAAGACATTTTCACAATTGAATCAGGTGCCTGAAAAATTAGAAAACAGCATGATGAACAGGCTGAAAGCTTCACGACAAATAAATACACAGCTCAGGAGAAAGATGAAATTTAAACTTTTAAGAGTGCTGGAATTTAGGGGTTATATGATATCAGAAAAACTATGGGGGATGAGGTAAGATGTATGTTAGATCAATTCTGCTTAACATTTGTATTATCACCATGGATCGATTATTAGGTATCATTTATATATATATATAGGCATATATATGTTGGAAAAAATAACATAGATATGTGGGAATTAATTGCATATGCTACATAAAATAAAGACAAAGATGGATTAAAAGAGATGAAGTTTTCATGGGTCAGGATTTCCAAATGATTTTTTAAATTTAATATAACTATAGCCAATTCATTGTGATTGTGTCTCCCAATTTTACCTCTCAGTTGTTTTATTAATCAAAAATATTTTGTGCTATTACATTGGATTAAACCCATTGTCAGGCAGTGGTAATACTTGAAAGAATCTTCTATATGACTTTATATAAATAACAGGTAGAAGCGAAGCTGTTAGGTCATATAAGATTGCTGAGGAAAAAAGTACAATATAATTTCATTTAGATTATGAAACCTATGAAAAAACCCTTCATGTTGCCATACTTTTCATCAATAAAAATATCTGTCTTTGAAAAAGTCATATTAGAATTCAAAAATAGTAGGTTACAGAGAATTAAAACAAAATAAAGTTTATTGACTTAATGAAATAGAAATTATAAGATGGAAATTAACCATAAGAAACTATAGGTAGATATATATTTTCATGATGTGGAAATATTACTGAGCACAGAAAGTTAAAATAAGAAAAAATGGAAAAGTTTGAATATATATACATTAAATTTATGTATATATTGAAAATATGAATAATATTAACCATAAAATGGCAAATTAGAAGACAATTTACAATATATTTCACCCATTAAATTAAATGCTTAACCATGTAAATAACAAAAATTGACAATGAACAAATTATCAGATGGTGAAACTCCACCCATGCAAACAATCTCACAAACTGCAAATGGTTAATGAATGTTTTAAAACACTCAACATGACTTATTTTTCTTAATTAAAGAAATGCAAGTGATAATCTAACATGCTGCTTGTGGGAATACAAATGTATGGAAATTTTCTGGAGGGCAACTTGGCAACATTTATCCAAATCATTAAAATACCCATATTCTTTGACCCAATTATTCCATTTTAGGAATATTCCTAAGGAAATAATCAGAGATATACACAATGAATTATGCATTAGAATGTTTATTGCAGCATTATTTATGGTAGCAAAACCCTGGTACCAGACACAATGTTCAGTATTAAAGGAATTGTTGAATAAATTACTACAAAATAATAGAATTCCAAATTACAATACAACATTATGTATTCTGCACAACAAATTTTCACACACTGAAAATGTTATAAAATTTATAATGGAAACATGAAATGAAAATATGTGTCCTAATTTTTTAAAATTATTTTATCCATATACCAAGACACATAAGCATACATATTCCTTGAAGGAAATACACTAATATGTAATGTTTTACATTAACATGTGCTGTGATTACTGATAATTTTCCCTTGACTCATTTCTTCATTTTCTATAGATTATGGGTTAGCTATAACAATTCTATTAGGAAAAACAATATACATTAAAGAAATGTCTATATACCAATAACCTATCCTACTCAAACTCTTCTAAAAATAGAGAAACACAATCTATCAACAGCACTGATACCAAAATCTGACAAAGACAACATGCAAAAAAAGAAAATTTCAAATTCCCTAATGAACATAGATGGAAAACCATCAACAAGATCTTAGAAATTGAATTTAAAAAAGCATCAAAAGGATCAGGGACACAGGGATGGTTCAAAGCCAAAAATCAATCACTGTAATTACCACATCAACAACAGGAAATATAAAAATCTTATGATTCTAGCAACAGATGTAGAGAAAGCATTTGATAAGATTCAAAATTTATTTATGATGAAAACACTCAAAAACATGGTAATAAATTGAACATACCTCAACATAATAAAGAGATATAAAACACCACCATAAATACCCAAAAATAGAAGACTAAATTTAAAAAAATACATAAAATATATATAATACTATTTAGCTATAAAAAAAAAAGTGAGTTCCTGCCTTTGTGTCAACATGGATGGAATTGGAGAGGACAATACCCACTGAAATAAGTCAGATGGAGAAAAAAAAAGATAAGTGAAATAGAGAAACAAAACAAAGAGTCATATGAACCCAAACCAATAACAAATTCTAGAAATTTGACCCTAGATTTGAGGCTACAAGGTGGGGAAGGAGAGAGGGGATATAAGAGAGCGATGGAAGAGGGGAAGGCGAACAATAGACTTTGGTGGAGGTCTGAGGGTACTTGGGGTGGGTATGGTGTGGTAGATACATCTAAAGAGGTATGACCTATGCTTCACGTAAAAAACCATTAGCCCAATAAAAAATGAATGATGCTTTCTATGGATACCTGATAAATAGTATCTAAAAGGTTTCTTTCTTTCCTTATTGGCTGAAAGTTTTTCCCTTCACATTATAAATGAATGTTGATATTCATCAAATGCTTTTTCTATGCCTAGCAACATGATCATATAGTTTTATTTATATGCTGCATTGTTGTCAACAAATTATCACCCTCTTTCTTTTCTAAGATTTCTTCTACTTCCAAAAAAAACCTAGAAACTGTTATTTCCCAGACTCCTCTTCAACTATCTTGCTAGCTTGCTTTGGGTTAAAAACGGACAATGAAAACACCTGAGGTAGGGTTGGGGGTGGAGTGAATAAAAAAATAAAAAATAAAAATCCTCATAGGTGATGTGGCAGGCATAAAAGCTTCAGGGTGTGGGGAGGCGTTAGTTTGAGTAAGTATTATAGACAGACAAGCCCGAATATGGTATTTGAGGTAGTTTACAGGTGCGATTCCTGAGAATTATTTAGTTTTTTAAATTTTATTTTATATATTTTACATCATTTTCCATTTTTGCACAATGTATACATTTTCCTCTTGGTTATATTGCCCATACAATTCCCGCCCCCCTTATTTTGACCCTTCTCCACCTCCTCATAGTGAGTCTCTGGTTTATAGTTGCTTGTTGATTGTCAGCTAACAACTACTTACTTTCTTAATGAATTTTCAGTACAGTAGAAGAGTGTCTTAAAGGTTCATTTGGTTTATCACTATAGATCATCAGTAAATTGCTGAAAACTACATCACTCAGTAATGTTGGCTGTGATTTTTGGTGGAGACTTCTTCGACTTTCACTCCATCAGCCCTTCCAGGAACTGTGCAAAGTCTCCAATTTCCAGTTTAAAAGCATTTTACTTTTGGATGCAGTAAAGCTTCCATGTTCTATACTCTAGAGTTCTTGCTAATATGCTGACATATTTTTATACAGCTAAACCATCTTTACATTTTGGAGATAAATCCTATTTTGTAATTATAGCATACTGTTCACCAATTTCTTCATGATTCTCTGCCTTTTGGAAACCTGGTTAAGTTTCATTTCTAGGTCCTCTGATTAGATGGGGCCATGGAACTCATAACAGCCAATACATTGTGAGCAGATGGGAAATGTCACTTCCAGGGCAGGCAGTAAATTGCTGACACAAGATCTTAGGTTGTTTTATCCTTCTGTTACCATCATTAGCAATGCTCCAGGTAATGGCTGATCTTCCCATCTGAGATGTTCAATAAAGATTCAGAGCAAAACCTCTAGAAGATTCACCATAGATTTATAACATAATCAATAAATAAGCCCAGTTATTGTTTTAGTTACTGTCAATAATAATGGTTTATTACTTTAACATTACCAAGGCCATCCTGATTCATATAAAAATCCGAGCAAGAATCAGGACCACTCTAATGCAAATACTAAAATATATGACATTAGTTTAGGAACAGGAAGAGGAGACAAAGGAACCATTTCAGATCCAGGAAAGATGCTAATGAAAGTTCTCTAATAGTGAAGCATTTGGTAAAAGTATTAGCTTAATCAACATATGTTTTTGCAGAACAAAATGTGGAGAAGTATTTGGTGTTTGCTGTGTTATTTGTATGTTGCAAGTGTTATTCAAAAACGAGTTCAGAAAAGAATTACTTGTTTTGTAGTGAAAAAAGAAAGTACAGTTCGTTAGAGATATTTGTGTTTGTAAATGCAACTGTTTCTTTCATCCAAATAATAAAAGATAAAATGAAATAGGTCTCTAACATCAAAAGAAAATTCCAGTGATTAAAGAGTATGGCTTTTACAACCATTGATAAAGCTCATTAATGAATTGTTGGCATCTAGTAGAATCCCCCAATTAGACTAAATAGCTCAGGAAAAGCAGGTTAATACTGTGTCTGCTCTACTACCTAAATGGTCCAAATAAACTATGATTCAGTTGGGAGAAAACAGAAACATAAATAAATACAAGACAGAGAAATTTATCTAGGCTAAGAAGAAATTTATCAAGTCAAGAAAAGAACTGGAAACCAACTAAGTTTATGAGATGTGTTCTATTAAATGAACAATGACAACTCTAAGCATAAAAATTGTGTGAATACGGATGACTTAAAACAGCTCATCATATAAGATGGAAACAACTTTTGGGTCCCTAAATGTTGCCTTAATCAGATATGCTTTGCTTCTGATAATAGATATGGAAAAACCTCTCAGAAGATAGAGCAATTGGCTAAGGAAATGAATGGAATAGAAACTACATTCTGGGAACAGAATGAGGGCCTAATCAAGCATTCTCCTTCCTTATATAATGGGATTTTTGCAACATCTGTCCATGATATTTGAGTTTCTGGGGACAAGTTTATCACATTTTTGTTTTCCAAATGGCAGCATGTATTGTAATTATTCTGCTCTTGGGAGTGTGAAATGACACAGACATTCTCAACAGGAACCTCACTACTATATAATCAAACTTTGTATGGTATATTTATGACCTAAAAGTTCTTCCTCTGGGAACATAGCCTTAATACATGTTCAGTGATGTTAATTACAGAATTATTGGCCATAGAAGGGAATTGGAGACGATATTTTTGTTTCACCATTGACAAAAGCAATGATGTCCTCTAACTGTAAAAAAATGGAGTGAACTGTAAACTTTGGTGGAGTCATATCATGAATTCAATGCAATAATTAGAAGGAAAATAATTGATCTACATGAACTAAATAGGATAATATTAACACATTTTAAATTAATTTTTAGAGATCTATTTATTTATACATACAAGAACTGGGGTACAGGCCAGAGGTGCGGGGGGTGAGAAGATTCACCAGAGACAGAGTGGGGAACAGAACAGGCAGACTGACTGAAATACACTGCTGAGGGGAGCAGCAGGTGAGACAGGAGAGGTCTGCTGTGCCATGAAGGTAGCTCCCTCGTTGGGGATTGAACTTGTGCTGCCATGGCTGCAGATAGCTTCATAGTGCTGTGCTAAACCCCTCAGACCACCAGGGAGGTCCCTAAACACATTTTAATGCAAAAAAAAAATCCTAATATATGAGACAAACCAAATTACACATTTATAACAATGATACTGAAAATATTGAGATGATTTTTTATAGGGAATAAGAGGTAAAAAGGGGGCAAATAACAGGAATTAGTCACTATTATCTTCGTGTTTCTGTCACTGGTGAGTGTGTCTGTATATGCTTTTGTTTTTACGTTTCCTCTTTGTTATTGTAAGGGAGAGCCTACAAAGTGGAAATTGTTGGGTTCAACCTATCTTACTAGTCCTATCTCCTGGGTATTTCTCAGTGAGGAAATTAAAATCTACAGACATATAGAGTGTACGAAATATCACACTGTCTTATAATTTCTTATTTCTGTCATCCTAAACATTCTGGTAAAACCAGGGACATCAAAGGCAATAGATTACATACTTTTTTTAAATAAATTTTAGATAACATGCATTTTGTACTTATGGTGTTTTAAATATCATAAGATATAAGAAATTATCTTGTGAAATAGCACATAATAAAATTTTAAAAAAAGACTCACGTGGAGTGATTTATTATAATTCGTACTATAATACGAATTAATATGTCACATTAAATTTTAAAATTCCAGAAATAAAGTATATCAAGTAGAATATTGTTTTAATAAACTATTGATTAAAAATGTTCTTCAAAATGACACATCTTAAGAGACGAACTACTTCAATAAACTTAAATTATGCACCCTGTACAGAGAGCAGCTGAGTTTTAAAAAACTACCTAACCCTGAAATTTAATTTGCTTTATTTTGCCTTTATTTTTCTCTATGGGATGTTCACACTGAATGTAGAACTGTTCCACCCTCCTTTTCACCACACTTTTTTACTTTAAGCAAATCAAACCCCTATATATTATGACTTCTAAGTCCAGAGTGTGGCAGAGTCATTAAAAAATAGAAGCATTTGGCAAGAGTTGTAGGAACTAAAAATGTTTGGGATGGGCATTACTGAATCTCATAACCAGAAGATACCAATTCTCTTTTCAACGTTTATATGAAATAGCTTATTCATGCTCTTCAATACACTGTCCAACATTTAATCACTATTGCTAGAACCCTAATACTTCTAGACTTCTCAAAAGATACTTCCTGTAACAACTGCATCAAATTCACCTGAGTCACTTATTAAAAAAATCAAATTACAGGAACCCACCTAGGTGATCAAGTTAAAAGTAACAGGTGATTGGATAAAAGAATCTGCTATTTAATAAGCTCCCTAGATGTTTCATATTCATGGGAGTTTGAGGAAATTCTGTTTTGGAAGCATGTAATCATGGCCTATTCTGCTTCATCCCTTCTTCCACTCCAGTCTGCCTTTGTATGCACATCCCAGGAAACAATCTACTGTGTGTGCCAGTGCTAGTTAATTAATAAACAAGTTTTCATTTTGAAGAATGTGGCTTGCCCAAGCATTTGTAAGGGTGTAAGTATGGGAAATGCAGTGTTTTATTTTGTTTTTAATTTGTTATCTCAATTTGAAAACTTTGAAATGTTTAAATGGAAAATAAAGATATTTAGATGCCAATTATCAAAATATTTAAAGTGGGATGATTAGAAAAAAATTAAAGTCTCTGTTCCTGTTTTTGTAAAGCTAGGCTTAATGAAGTAATTTGCCCCAGGCTGCTCGGTGGTAAACAGCAACTCTGCTCAGCAATGAGTGTGGCTTCCAGGCTGGTGTGCATCTTCCTTTGCCATGCTGTCCCAGCTCCCACCTGGAGTGAAGTATACTTATTCCACTCTATATGAAATGTCTAAAAACAAGTTGAGGAGTTCTGGGTCCAGAATGGCTGTATGAGGAGCTCCCTGGAATCACTCTACAGCAAAACACACAAAACTGTTGGAAATTATTTGGAAAGAATATGTAAAGACTCTGAGTTTTGGGCTATGGACATAGAACAAATGAAGAATAATGCATTCATGAAAATTCACCAGGAATCTTTGATATTTGGCCAGTCACCCACTTCATCTGTCCCCGTTGCTAGCTCATCTTGGATTTAGCTCCACTCCAGAAAAGAATGGACAAGAAAACTGGACTTCATCTCTACTTAGGTCCCAATCAACGTCATGTTTTCTCACCAGGAGGGGTAGACCAGCAACATTTCCCACCTCCTCAAACTCTGAACGCTAAATTCCTCTGTGTACAGCTAATTGATCAGATGCCCCGTTCCACCTCCAGCCCACAATATGACCCTTTAGCATAATAATTATTTTGTGCTCTAGCCAATTCAGAAACACATGAAAAGCTCTTTCTACCCTCCCCATTTTGCCAGAAGGCAGGATGTAAGTTCTCTTTTTTATTCAAAACAGACTCTCATCAGCCAGAGAAGCAGGGGAAGAATTTACAAACAAAATAAACCCTGTTAGTTTCCTCCCACATATTTAACCTGCCCGCAATTTACTACCTTTGGAAGTCTCCAACCAATTTTCTTTGTCTTGACTTCTCTCTACAGATTAGTTGTTCTTTGTGGAAAGAGGTGTGGTAACCACAATTCTACACCAATGCTCTGAGTTACTTTTCATGTTTGCTGTACCTGTTACTTTCCTCTTGTTATTTCACATTTATTTTTGTTTTTTCTAGGAAAGCAGAAACAGCAAATAATTTATGTTTTCCTTGGAAGGAAGAGAAAGAGAGGGAATGAAATGGGAGTGCAAAGGAGAAAGGAAGATGGAGAAAAGGAGGAATGTTGGGCTGGCATGAGGGAGCAAGTGAAGGGAGGGAGAAGGAAGAGCTAAATTTAACACTTTTCTATGAGCGAAGTTGAACGTTATTCAACTAAAAACAAAAACGTGCTTCCCAAAATCCTGTATTTGCAAAGCCTGTTTTTTGCTGCTTTGCTTCTGGTGAAGATTTATACTTTGCCCTGGAAGCTAACATTTTGACTGTGAAATGAGAAAGAGGGTTGGTGTGGAAGGGATGATCATGGAGTCCCAGCCTTCACCATGTAAACTCTTGCTGCCTCTCATTTCTGCCTCTTGCTACACAAGCATATGCACCTACACACACACATATGCTGGCATGACCATCAATTCAATAATAATACACTGATACTTCTAATCTTAATCTAAAATCACAGGATAGTTTTCTTTCCTCTTTCCAATTTTGATATTCTTTTCTGTTAGCAGGGAGAAATATGAATTCCAAAATTCTCAATATATTAAATAGCATTTATGGGGCCTCTCTTGAGGCACAAGGAGTTAAGACGCAGCACTATGAAGCTATCGCAGCCACTGCAGCAAAAGTTGGATCCCTGGCCAGGGAGCTAAACCACATAGCACACTGCTCTCCTGTCTTGCCACTGCTCCCCTCACCAGTGTATTTCAGTGGATCTGCCTGTTCTCCCCACTCTGTCTCTGGTGAATCCTCTCACCCCCACACCTCTGGCCTGAACCCCAGCTCATTTATATATATATATATATATATATATATATATATATATATATATATATAAAACATCCCCCAGCAGTCAAGCACGACTCCCTATAACCACAAACCCAGAAACATTTCAGGTATTCTTTCACTAAAGATTAGTTTTGCCTACTTTGAAGCTTCATATAAGGGAAATCATTCCATAAGTACTCTTTTCCTCTGACTTGTTTTGTGTATCAAAGTATCATTGAGACTTATATATGTCATTAAAGGAATAAGTTTGTCCCTTTTTATAGCTGAGTAGTGTCCCACTGTGTAAATATAGAGCATGGGGGGTGTCTGTTCTCCTTTTGATAGGATTTTGTGTTATTGCCAGTTTTGAGACATAAATATATCTAAACATTTGTAAATGGGTGGTCCTCAGGGAAGGGGAGGTTCCAGATTCCCTGCCGCACAGAAGGAAAGGTGGAGCTGAGCAGGGAGAAAGCAGCTAAAGAAGACTGGAAGAAAGAAGGGGAGCAAGCAGAAGAAGGAGACTTAGAGGAGGCACATGGAGAAGAGACATGTGAAGACACTGTACTTGCTTCTCAGCCTTGGACTTGTACCAGTGACTTAGGGGACACAGAAGGAGACATTGAAGCAGATGTGGGTGAGGGAGGTGACCTGGGGAGGTTAACAATGGCAACCTTTATCTTGATTTTGATTTTTCTCTTTTCTTCCTAAACTTGCATGGCCCCTTCTGCTCCTTCCTTATGGGTCCTCTCCAGAGGTGCCCTAGGCTTGTGGGTAAACTTTTGGGCCTCGGTGGCCCTGCTTTGGGCCAACCCAGTTTGGCTGAGCATTTACCCATGAGGGGATGGGTAACTTTGGGTGTTTTGTGTGAAAATTATTTTATCTACTTTTTCCCTTCTCTTGTGTACACTAATTAATTGCATTAAAGTTCCTTTCCATTGAAGATTTGGCACACTAGTGCATGCTTTGTCTTTATGCAGTGGACAGCAGAACCAATTTAGAGCAGGCAGGTTTGGGGGTTCTGGGGTACCCCTCACCCTGCCCAGGAACAAAATCATCTATGCTGTTTTTCATGGAAAATGTTGAAGAGTATATTTGTGGGGTCAAAGGGCAACCTTATGTTAAACTTTATAGTAAACTGCAAAGCTCTTTGCAGAATAATTGCACCATATTATACTACCATCAATGATGTATGAGATTCAGTTACTTTGAGATTTTAACATCCACCACACATTTACATTTATGGATTCTTCCTTTTTTGATTACAAATTCAAGATCATGATTTTGTAATAAACTCTAATTGCTTTAGGATCCAAAATGTTTATAGTCTTCTAAAAATATGTACAATTAATTGTGATAAATTTTCTGTCCTATTAGCAGAAAATAGTATTCTGAAGATAGAAATGAATTGAATTCCTATTTTTACCACATTACTTAAAGTTTCTCAGAATAGATAACTTAGACATCAAAGTAGATAGAAAACTCCCTTTTCCAAAGTTTAACAAAACCATTCTTTTGGTAATGAATTTAACACAAAAAAAAAAATTTGCCTTCAGGGTTCAAGGCACATTAGTCCATAACTGTTAATACTTAAGTCTGAGGTTTTTAGTCCATAACTGTTAATACTTAAGTCTGAGGTTTTTAGGTTTTAGATAATGAGGTCTACTGAAAGCATTTCAACACACTATTTTCAGGAACATATCCAAACCATGTATTCATGTTTGATAAATGCAAAAATGACAGCCAGGAAAGCAGCCTAATGCATGCCCTTCTATGAATTACAAAAAAAAAAAATGTCTTTCTTCTCACCCCTCCAGAGGATAGCAGCATCATAGGTTTTTTAAAAAGTCATGTATGTCAAGGAAAAAATAAATTTTAAGAGCTAGACATTTATACCTACCCTTACACAATGCTGTGTGATCAGCATTCATGATCATTTCATACCAAATCATCAAATCTTCCCTTGTCATCTTTCGTCACTGTTAACAAAAACTAATTGCAATCTTAGAAAAACTGAGGCTATCAGAGGGGTTAGGTGGGATGTGAGTGAGGTAGGGAGGGTCTCCAATGGACTGCAGTGGAGAATTACTTACACTTTTGGTGTAGGTGCGAGGTGTGGTAACAGATGTGAAGAAATGTGAAGCTATACACCTGTATCATACACAGTGTTTTAAGCCAAAATTATATGAAAATATAATATAATTAAATAAAAATTAATCCAAAAATGTCTGAAAACACTACACTAGCTTTGAATCCATATTTTTGCTAGAATCTCCTTTTCTTTACTCTTCCATACCATTTCCCAGAAGAATCAAAAATAAAATGCAAATCTTATTCATGATGATTTGGATTAAGAAGAAAACATTCTTTTAAAATGTAATGAAGAGATTAAAAATCAAATTTAAATAATAATGTTTTGTTCATGGGGAGTCTGAAAACTCTAAATCATTTACCTTTTGCAGTGCTTTTTAAAGTAGTTTGCAACTGATTTTGAACATATTAGAAAAAAATAGTTCATACTTTTCAATCCTTTTGAAAATCCGTACTTGAGAAACTATCCTTCAAAGAAATTAATAATTTCTAACCTAGGTCTAAATCTGGCATTAAAATTTAAATGGATGGACAATAATACTAATTTTCAAACTCAGAGACATGTTATATTTTCTAGTAATATTTTATATATCTAAGAGTAAGTAAATTTAGAGTAAGGTATAAACAAAATGCATAAATCAAAGTCTGGTTACTAAAATTTGTAATTTGTGTCTCTAATTTGTTTGCGTAGAGTTTATTTAAATCTCATATGTATTTTTTCCATAGTCAGAATAGATGGAACTGCAATTAGCAAGATTCAAAATGAATTTACTCATTCTTAAATTTTTCTTTAAGATCTCCTAAAAGAATTTTTTAAATTGCTCCATTGTAACTTTTAAAAAATCACTTTTGAAATATGATTAAAAATCACTAATATATCCTTTTTTCATATTAATCTTTTTGACAAAACAATGTGTTGTGTTACCACCTTCAATAAATTTAATATCAGTTTTTCTGCTTTGCTCTCAGAAAACCATCTTATTTCTCTTCTTTTATTGCTTCCATTTTTCTTATTTCTTATTAAGGTCAAATGGATAACTTTGTTAAATAAAACCAATCATGTCTGCCACTCATTTTGTATCTACGACTGTCTCAACAGAAATTAAATTATACCATTTCTAACATTAAGCTTTAGAATTTTCAGCAATGTTTGGTCATGGAGCTCGGTTGTAGATTTGTGCTGTCTAGACATAGGTGCTTTGTGAACACCCACATTCTCAGGCATCTCTATTCCAGGAAAGTGTGTGTGGAAGGTTAGCTTCTAGAAGTAGTGTTTCTTAAAATAGTGTTTGTAGATGGGAGATGATTTTCTCTTTCCCAGAAGACAATTAGAAATAAAGTGAAAATGGAAAGACATCCCCTGCTCATGGATTGGAAGAATAAACATTATTAAAATGGCCATACTACCAAAAGCAATATACAGATTCAATGCTATTCCAATAAAAATTTCAATGTCATTCTTCAAAGAAATAGAACAATTATTGATGAAATTCAAATGGAATCGCAAAAACCACAAATAGCCAAAGCTCTCCTGAAAAAAAAAAAAAAAAGAAGGGAATGGAGGCATAACACTCTCAGACTTCAAACTGTACTACAAAGCCATAATCATTAAAACTACATGGTATTGACAGGAACAGACACACAGACCAATGGAATCGAATAGAAAATCCAGAAATAAACCCACAGATTTATGGTCAACTAATCTTTGACAAAGGAGCAAAGAATATGCATTGGAGCAAAGAAAGTTTGTTCAATAAATGGTGCTAGGAAAACTGGGTCACTACATGCAAAAGAATGAAGCTTGACCACTACCTCACACCATACACAAAAACCAACTCAAAATGGATTAAAGAACTAGACATAAGACCTGAAACCATAAAATACATAGAAGGAACTATAGGCGAAACAATACATGATATGCACATCAAAGACATCTTTAAAGACACATTACCCAAAGCAGTGATAGTGAAGGCAAAGATCAACAGCTGGGACTACATCAAATTAAAGAGCTTCTGCACAGCAAAAGAGACAATAACCAAAACAAAGAGAAACCCCACCAACTGGGAGAACATTTTTGCACACAACACTAATGATAAAGGACTGATCACAAAAATCTACAAAGAGCTAATGAGACTCAACAACAACAAAGAAAATAATCCAGTTAAAAAATGGGCAGAAGAGCTAAAAAGAAACTTCTCTGAAGAGGAAATGCAAATGGCCAACAGGCATATGAAAAAATGTTCAACATCACTTGTAATCAGGGAAATGCAAATCAAAACTACCATGAGATACCATCTTACGCCAGTGAGAATGGCACATATTAAAAAAAACTAGCAACAACAAATTTTGGTGAGGTTGTGGAGAAAAAGGAACTCTTCTGCACTGTTGGTGGGAGTGCAAATTGGTCCAACCACTATGGAGAGCTGTGTGGAGATTTCTTGACATACTAAATATAGAGCTTCCATATGATCCAGCAATTCCACTCCTAGGTATTTACCCAAAGGACACAGAAACATCAATTCCAAAGAACACCTGCATCCCTATGTTTATAGCAGCACTGTTTACAATATCTAAGCTTTGGAAACAACCCAAATGCCCAAACATAGATGACTGGATCAAGAAGATGTGGTACATATACACCATGGAATATTACTCAGCATTCAAAAAAGATAAACACATGCAATTTGCAGCAACATGGCTGGCGCTGGAAGAGATCATGCTCAGCGAAATAAGCCAGAAAGAAAAAGAAAAGTACCGGATGGTCTCACTCATAGCAGGAATCTAGAAAACTTAAATAAGGGACCAGGAAAATGAATAACTATAAGAAAGTGAAAATCCAAATCAACAAAGAACTATGAATAAGAGACACTCTATGGGGGGTGGGGGGCAGGAAGGGGAGGGATTGGGGTCAAAATAAAGGGGTTGCAATTGGATGGGGAATATAAAAATAAAATTTATTAAAAAAAAAAGAAATAAAGGAGACATTTTGGGATGTCTCCATTTGTGAACATGTTATGGAGTCCAGTGAATAGAGACAAGGGCATTGTTAATACCCAGTTTACAAACGAGCAGCCTACAACAAAGAATAATGCAACCCAACGTGTCAGTTGGTTGAATCCAAAAACCTCACTTGAAAACAATCTTCAGCCTTGAGATGTTTTCATGTATACTCAGGTGTTTGTAATTCCATTTTGCAGACTCAGCCATGGTCACTCTACCATTTTCAATAATTTAAAGATTTCCATTTGGAAGTGAAGGACAAATAGCCAAGCATGAGCTCTTCACATGGAAAAGGTAGCACACAGGACAGGCAAAATCTGGGGCATCACCCATACATACCCACTCATACCTACAAGCACGTCAAATGTTATGCATACTCAGATCAATCATGTTTTGCCCAATTTGGGAATACTAAAGCAAAACTATTAGTCCATTTTTGCTTAAAAACACAATCGCAGTGTCTCATTTGAACCTACCTATCCCCACACCCTGACTTCTTCCTGCCTTTACTGTCTCCTTCATGATACAAATTTTCTTCTTCTCATATCAAAATGCAATTCACATGTGTTCCATTGCCTTGGGGGTTTAATTTTTGCTTCTCAATGTTATAAGCAATATTGTATAACAGATTAAATATGACTTACAATTTTACACTAACCTTACATTCAATGAGACTTCTAGAGGCACAATGCTTTGATAAAGAAAGATATTTTAATAAAGAGAATTTCAGGTCATATGGTAAGTCAGTAGAGAAAATGAATTGGTGCAAGCAGACTCTTTCACATCTCATTTTAAGAATCTGTGATATGAAAAGTGCATCAGATAATTTAATAAAAAATAAGTTATGTCTTTTTAAGAAGTTAAAGCTGACAACAACATCTGATAAGTGCAAAATCTCTTCAAAGTTATTTACATGAGTAGTATATTTGAGTTGAATCAGAGAAAGAATAAACAATTAACATGGTTTCAACTGTTCATTAAAGAAAATAATTCATTTCTCACAACTCTTTAGAGCAGTCACGTAGCATGTGTACACACACACACACACTCACACACACATACCCATTCTTACTTTTTTCTAAGAGGTTTAAGGTAAAACTTTGCACAAAAAAACTATCCAAAATATTTTGGTATAAAATAACTACAGGAATCCATTCTTCTTGCTTATTATTTCTTTGTATTACCCCAAATATTTTCCTCCTTAGATGTTATTGTTGTATATTATTTTTTAGTGACTAACACATTTTAAAAGTCAAAAATTTAAACATAACATGAAGATCAACAGGAGTTATGGGTTTAGTTACCCTAACCTGTTTGTTATAAGACATACACACCCCACCTGCTATTGACTGAAACATCTCAGGATCTCTATGTAATATATCAAAATAACAGGTACCCATGAAGAAATATTCTTTGTTTTTATATGACAACGTATACATTGTATATCATAAAATGCTTTGCAAAAGTTATTAGTTACAAGAAAACAGAGAGAAAGAAAGTTTATAGTGAAATAAGAAACCCGTATTTGGCAAGTGTGCCCAGGAAAAACTTGAGGGAAAAAAATGAGGAAACCTTTCAAAGATTTTGGAGTCCAGGGGAGACTTGCACCTTATTAAAATCAATATTCTATTTCCTCTAAATATGGTGCTAGTCTTTATTTTTTATTCTTCAGTTATTATAAAGATTAAAGGAGTGAAAAATAGCAAAATATGTCATCTTACTTCTTTGATCATTCTTTATTTTTTTTCCTAAATGATTATATTCAAAGAACTGAGCTCTCATTGTGCTAAGGATAGCCCTAATTTTGTTAGGGGTTGACCCTAATCTCTTACTTTGATGATTTAAATATCTGATGGCAGCATAGTGGTTAACATAGGAAATAGGAGAGACCATATTTCAACCAAATTAACACAGCTCTATTTCAATTTCCATAAGATAACAAAAATAAATCAGGTTTTAAATTATTATTTGCTCTGACAATGCTCCTTGTTAACATTCTCATTTACAAGAATGCAAAACTATATAGATTAAATATTCAGACATCTAATACACATCTATGGAATCCACAGAATGAAATAAGATGTGTAATTAAAAACTCTCTTCCCTGATTTACACTATTTTTGTATTCTATTACAACTAGTATAAAAGACAAGTTCCTTAGTATTGAATGTGAGGCCCTTCATGCACCGAAGTTTCCTTTCTGGCCCTGTAATTAGTCACCATTCTATTCTGTCTTTATTTTGTTAATGTCCATTTTTCTACTAGAATGTAAAGGCGGAGATTAGATGTTTTGGGTTTTTGCTCACACTTATTGTAGGGACATAGTAAATATTTGCAGAATAAGCAAATGAATTAATGAGTGTGGTAAGCAATTTAGCTATAAATTCTTATGTAAAACATTGTCTAACTTTTTACTTCTTTTTGTTTCTCTCTCTCTCTCTCTCTCTCTCTCTCACTGTGAACAAATTGCATGAAATTAAAAACCAATGCACAATATTATTAATCTGGGAAATAGTTTACAAATAATATCAATCAGGACAATAAAATGACTTTAGAGTGGCACGTGAAATATCACTGATTCCTACTCATAAAATCAGTTAGTAAAACCCACCTGTAATATTTTTGTCTGCTTTCTTTTAAAACAAACGAAGCATATACACAAATAAACCTCAAGCTCTTTCTGTGACATCTGATCATCTCAAACCATTCTAGTAACTTTCTTATATTTTTAACAACCAAGATAAGAGGAAGAAATTTTTGTAATTATTTGCTATTCTCAGTGTCTCTTCCTCCTCCTTCTCCTATTTCCATAATTAAATGTTATTTTCATAATTTATCTTTTGTCTTAAATAATTTTACAAACTCATGGTTTCTGCACAACGATCCATATTTTATTACAAATGAACTAGCATGATTTAGCTGTTAATGTCTATACTATTTTTATCATTATAAAGCATAATACAAGTTTTAAAAAATATTTAATAATTCTCAATAATAAAAACACTGAATATAGCATGGAAAAATCAGAGACCAAATTTAAGAAGCAGAGTTTAAAAAATTCTTAAATCAGCCATGTGACAACATAATCCAGCAGTACCTTAAAATAATAGTAGAGCATTATATGCCTCTGAAACTCAAAGTAGAGGGATTGGGAAATCAACTAGCAAGATCTAAGTATATGAAACCTTGAGACTATATAAGATCATTGAAAACAAAAAAGAGAAGAATGAAGGCAAAATCTGCCTGCCTTCCATTAATTAGAATTCTAGTTGAAGAGGGGAGCTAGTAAGAGGATATTAGGAATAAAAAGTCAAAAAGATTGAAGTCAAATTAAGTAAATGGGAGTAATGAAAACTTAATTTATCCTGTAATGCTGCTAAGTATTGAGTTACATTGAGTCCAGTATAATTGGCATCTGGTTCTGAAAGACCTAGCCCTTGGTATCACTTACGAGATCCCAAAAGCCACTGCCATGCAGTTGTAGGTTTTAAAGGATGATCAGGGGGAGAGTATTTTGTTCAGACAAATATTACAAGAAAGAAAGTTAATCTGGAAATCTGCAGATGTCAAATAGTTTTTCATGGTATTTAATTCATTCTTTTTCTGAATTTTCAGTCATCATCATTAAGTACATTAGGAATCTCTATATGAATTGTCCACAGATTATTTCTACATGCATTATATTCTAATTAAAAAATCCCAATATCTAGCTGTTACCAGGACAAATGACATTTGAGCTCATGAGAGAAAATATTTCCATCAGTATTATCAAGAAAATTATAAAAGTTAATAGTAATAAGGAGGAATTTGTATGATCTGGAAATAAAATGTGCATTAAGCTATATTATATTGTGAAAAATCATAAAGATTTTCAAATACAATGGAAAGTGTCTTAAAATATTTTATGTGCATAACCCTGTTTATGTGAGTATATATATTTGTACATTATAGAAGTTTTCAAAATTATGTGAAAAGATAGACTGTTCATTAAGATATATGTGGATATATGGCTTTCTGTTTAAAAAAAATAAAATTATTCCCACAGAAACAATCTTGTAAATGTAAAAGAACATGGTACTTCAAGAATTAGTTAAAAGTAGGTACACTTTTATCTTATATCACAAGGTAAATTTCTAGCACAATGCCTACAAGAAAACTTTATATTTGACATGTCAGTATTTTAAGGCACACATTACAAAACAGTATATAATGTCAAAATGTGAACAAGCACAAATTGAGCTTATACCTGATATATGTATATCTTTTTAGTACTGCTAATAATAAAGGGGATTATAAATCAAAGAGGAAACAAAGAAACCAATAAATCTGGGCAAAAATATTAACAGGGAATTTATAAAGTTGATATATAGATGCCAAGAGACATCCCCCAAAACAACTTGCAAAATGAAAATAATCAGAAGTTCCAATAATAGCAGGTGCAAAGAGAAAATCAACAGTCCCAAAACCGGTGCTGTGCGTGCAGAGTGGTGTAATATTTCTGGACTCCTTGAAATAATCTTGGCAGTTTACATCAAATACGATTAAAAAATAGATTCTTTGTCCCGGCTTCTCTACATTTAGGAGCTTTCTCTTCTACAGCTGACAAAAAAAAAATATATACCAACAAAATTACTTCAGATTGGACAAGTATTAGAAAGAATTAAAACCTTGGCAATAAAAAAAAATACTAAGATAAAATAGGTTCACTTACAAAATACATTGTTAAGCATACATGAAAATGCAAGGTATATCTGATATTGAACATGAAAAAAAATGACAAAGTTGGTTGTTGGTAAACTTGGGAGTTTTTAGTTTACCTTCCTATCTGTGTGTTCATAAACATACACATGCTGGAGACAAAGTCTTGAATATAGCCTGCACATTTGGGTTAAAGGCTGATTTTCATTTCTTCTGTGAGACTTTCTGCATTATTCCAATTTCCACTGATTTTATGACTAAAACCTATGAAAGTTCATTGAACATGCTCAAAGTAATAAATTGAAGAGAGCTGCTCTTGGCATGAAAATCTGCTCTTTATAAATTTGTGTTTCTTTCATGGTTCTATATAGTATTAACTTCAGCAGGCAATCACCTATGACGTGTGTGCATGCACGCGCGTGTGTGTATGTGTGTGTGTGTGTGTGTAGCAGGCCATCTAATCATGTTCTTTTGTTCATTGTCATTTCTTTATAACTTTAATGAGAGAAAAAAAAATCCCAAAGTGTGTACTGTCAGTATGGAGTTAGTAAATTCTCTCCATGTCTGTGTGGGTTTGGCAGCACTCCACTTTACCCCACATTTCAAAATGTGAACATTAGCTTAATCTGTGTGACTGACTTCTGTGTGAGCTGGTGTGAGTGTGTGAGTGTGTGTGTGTGTGTGTGTGCACACAAATGTGTGATGGAAGAATGTCCACCTTGTGTCCTGAAGTGCCAGGAGAGTATCCTACCACCTGTGTTGTTGAGCTGGAATAACAGGGTTGGAAAATGAATGAATGGATACAAATTATTGTTCACTATTTGAACTGTTTTGGGTACTGGTTAAGAAGTTGGGTTATATTTTCGTGAGCAAAAATATGTGAGGTTGCAGCTTCCCAAAGCTTATCTGGGATGTTAAGGTTAAGTAGATATATGTATGTATGTATATGTAATATATTATATATATAATGTAATATATATATATTAAATAAACTGCAGTTTGGGTAAGGAAATGCCCTTTGTAATAGATTTTCCTTTTTCCTGTTTCCTGGAATTTTTCTATAATCTAACCAGCAAGGAGTTACCTATAAATAGCTAGTCTGTAGGTACTTTATAAGCCTTTTTTTTTATAATTACACATTGTTTGATTTCCAACTTTAGATCTACATTTCTCTTTGATTTGACATACAGCTGAAATTGAAGATCTTGTAAAATTGGGCCTTTCCTGCTTCTCGAAAGCTAAAACCACATGTAATCATGATTCTTGATTTTCCTTTTATATTATCACATTACTTGACAAAGAACAAATCACTATGAATTTCATTTCCAAATGCACTTTATTAGTTTGGAATGGTTATTAAGAGTTGGTTGCATACAACTCTCTCAACCTCTCTCAAGAAAGCTGGAACTCAAATATAAAATTAGATGCATTTTTCAAAGGTCAATTCAAGGTTTTTCCAGGGAAAACCTCTGGAAATTGGTTCTTTGCTTATCTTGAATTAGCTATAAAAGAGATAAGATAGCTCTGCATAGCAAATTGATTCTAGCAACAGGAGTTGAACACCTGAGACTAATTTTTAAAAATAATAAATAAACAATAAACTGAAAAGATCTTTCAGAACAAAAAGAAATAGCTAGAAATATTTTTTTCTCATTCCAAGTAGTGTTAAATAAAATCAAATGAACCCATTAAGCAATTAAAAATGTACTGCTAAAATGATCAAAATGAAAACAAAAAAATACAATGACTAAAATATTAACAGTGAAAATAGAAAATGTCCTCAAATTTCATAAAATAATTTTTGAGGAATAAGATGTGCATAGCAGTTCTCATTATATGGTATTTTCTGTGCATTCTCTCTTTTATTTGACCATTTTGTATTCTTCCTGATTAGCATGCAAATTTCATGAGTGAACTTGCCAGTCTCTTAGTGATCAGAAAATGTATATTGAATGCATAATTTACATATCTATATTCTAACATGTTCTATTCGCAGTACAATTATTTTTTGTTTATTCTCTAGTGAGATTTTTTTTTAAGCAGTTTCTTGAGACCACCTCACAGTAACCTCTAATTTCTGACAAAAAACCAACTTCATCCTTTATAAATTTGTTCATAAAAATAAAAATGGTCAGGTCCAAGCTGAGAGTTGTGAAGCCTGCTTGCATGTCACCTATTCTAAACACGTTAAGAATATATTAATTAGGACCTCCCCGGTGGTGCAGTGATTGAGTGCTGGGTTGCGAAGCTGCCGCTGCCTCTGCAGCACCGGTTTGATACCCAGCCGCTGGGCGAGGGTCCCACATGGCGCACAGACCTCTCCTGCCGCCCGCTGCTCCCCTCAGCAGTGTACTTCATCAGTCTGCCTGTTCTGTACCCCACTTTGGCTCTGGTGAATTCTGTCACCCTCCCGCACTTCTGACTGTACCCAGTGTTTGTATGAATAAATAAATACATCTTTAAAAAAAGAAAAAAGAATATATTAATTATGGGCCTCCCTGATGGTGCAGGCGGTTGAGCGCAGCACTGTGAAGCTGTCCGCAGCCTCTGCAGTGTTGGTTGGATCCCAGCCAGCCGTGGAGATACCCACATGGCACAGCAGACTTCTCCTGTCTCGCCCGCTGCTCCCTTCAGAAGTGTATTTCAGTCAGTCTGCCTGTTCTGTTCCCTGCCTTGTCTCTGGTGAATCCTCTCACCCTCCTGCACTTTTGGCCTGTAACCTAATTCTTGTATAAATAAATAAATCTTTAAAAAAGAATATATTAATTATGACAACCTGGATAGAACGAATATCATGCACATTCCTTGCTCAACTGCTGATTCTTTCATTCTGCAGCAGAGTTCCCAGCATTTTCCTGTAGACTTTCCATTGCCTCCAAAGGAACACGGGTGTGCTCGCTACTGGTTCACAGCCTGGTCGCCACAGGGAGGAACTGAACAAGGGCAATTATTTTCTCCTCAGTGGAAAAGGTTAGAGGGTACTGCTAAGGAAAGGAGGTACCTTTGGCATCAGTTGTTTGTTGATATTCCAAGCAGTAAACTTTTGATCACTTTTTTTTTAAGATTTATTTATTCATGCATACAAGAACTGGGGTACAGGTCAAAGGTATGGGGGGGTGAGAGTATTCACCAGAGACAGAGTAGGGAGCAGAACAGGCAGACTGACCAAAAACACTGCTGAGGGGAGCAGCAGGCGAGTCAGGAGAGGTCTGCTACACTATGTGTGTCACCTCCCTGGCCGGGGATTGAACTCATGCTGCAATGGCTGTGGGTAGCCTCACAGTGCTGAGTCTCAACCCGCGCCACCAGGAGACCCAACTTTTGATCACTCTCAAAGCATTTAGTCCCCCACATGTTTTCTTTGATAATTGAGACCCTGGGTCTTTGGCATAAGTTGTGATCTGTAAATCAATCCAAGTTTGTTGGTCTGGCTTCTGAACGTGAAGCCAAGAGAAATCTCAAAATATGTTTGATGTCACAGACTTAAGCATTTCTATAGAAACAAATATATGGGTGAGATTGAAAATGCCCACACAGGAAGAATTTTAGTGATGATGCCATGAAAGTTGCCATCTTTGAAACAAAAAAAAAAAAATTAGAAGAGTAGCAATAAGAAAAGCAATAGCAACACTTTACTAGGCACTATATGCATATAGTGTAGTCCTCATTTTACATGTAAGACTGAAGTTAATTTATTTGTTGATTTCTCCTTGAACGTAAATCTTCAGTGAGTATAGTCTTAAGCAAGTACTCAGTCACCCTGGATGATAATGGATATAGCAGAATTCTCTGACTTTCTCTTTCCCTAATCTCATTTAAACTGTCCACCTCATCACATATCTCACCCAAATGTTAGGCTCTATTGTTTGCCTGCTGTTTGTTCTATTGTTTTTTTGTAAATGTTTTGAGACATAAATTTATTCATAGTCACCCACAATGTCCTTGTGCCAGGAGGAGTTTTTGAGGACAATCTTTCAAGCTTCTTGGGCTCCCTGAAGGACTCCTTTTATTTAAGTCTTTCCCTAGATTTCTCTGGTGAACTTCTAGACCTGTGGTTTTGTTTATTGTGGCCATGGAGTACTACTCTCCTATTACTGATTGACTACCAGATATTCATTATTTTTGGAAACAGCCTTATATTTGAATTTCTCCACATGCTGTTCCAAATAAAATCAGTTTCCTGGGGGTAGCTTCAGATTTCTGTTCTTGCAGCCTTTCTTTTCTCTTTAGCAACATCTCTCAATCTCAGCTCTAAAACGGGTAGCTGGACAGTGGTTTGCTTCTCTCATGGGGGCACTTTTGCTTAACCAGTAGAGTACTAGGCTGGGGCAAACTTGTAGGTTTCTTGGCTATCTTTCCTAGTGTGAATCCTGCTACATAATACTGAGTGGGATGAGGCACTGGGATGAATTACAATTAGTTATGGAATAGAAAATATGGGTGATAAAATAATTATTCCCCTGAAAAAAAGTAGTGTTTTACATTTTGCAGCAGCATAATCAATTAGTATATCAATTAGAAACACTTTTCATCTATTTTAAAATCCCATTATTTTATTTCCTAGTGTTTTTCAATAAGTTACTTGAAGAACTGGTTGAAAAAGGGAAACAAATGGAATTCATTATAGCTTGTTTTGAGAAATGTGAGCTAAAACTAATTATTTTGCTGGCTATTCACTTGTTAATAAAATGTGCCCAAAGTCTATTCAGGTTGAAATTTATTAAACTCGAAAAATCAACAAACTGTCATTTATTTTCTTAATTTGAAAGTGCTAAAACTCTATGAGGATTTCTAGTATTGATGCAAATGAAGAATGGTCTTTCTAAATATTTTCTAAGCAAAATATTGAGTGTGGTTGCTACTTTTAAAATGATTATACTAGGCAGAAAAAAAAATGCATGCTACTGCAGTCTTACCAAGTTTCATACCTTTCATTTACTTATCAGCGTTGGATTGGTTTGATTGTTTCTCTGACCCCAAGTTCTAAAATACCAAGAAAGCATCCCCTGACTACACTTGGTAAATACTGGGTCATAAAACATGTACATTTTGGATGAACTCCAGTCTGAGAGATTGTTTTAACCATTTCTTCCAATTTTGATGCATCCTGCAGGAAATTTTTGAGGAATTATCCGAAACCAGGAAATCTTTTATAGTCTTCAACCTGGGCATTAACTTAGCAACTATACCCAGGGGATAATCTGACACAGATAACAGGATACTGTGTAGGGAGCACAGCAAGAACTCAGGGTACTCAAGAAAGTACTAACAGTGGGAATTCAGCATTCTAGATTAAAAACAATCAATTTTTGGGCCTCCCTGATGGCGCAAGGAGTTAAGCACCATATTATGAAGCAAACCGAAGCCTCTGCAGCAAAAGTTTGATCCCTGACCTGCCAGGGAGCAACCCACATGGGGAAGCAGAACTCTCCTGTCTCACCCACTGCTCCCCTCAGCAGTGTATTTCGGTCAGTCTGCCTGTTCTGTTCCCCACTCTGAATCTTCTCACCCCCTGCATCTCTAGCCTGTGCCCCAGATCTTGTATGTGTAAATAAATAAATCTTAAAAAAAAATCAACTTTTCCTTTAGCCTCTATCTTGATGTTCATTTCTCATAACTTCGATTAAAGACCCAAATGGAATCAGAAGTTTTTCCATTATTCCTTTTTTGTCAATTTAATTTTTTTAATATTCTTAATTTTCTAACTTGTTTGGTGTGTCTTCATCACTAGTTTCTAAAAAACTTCTCTTTAGTATTGATACATTTATTACTTTGGGGCACATCAGTAGGTAAATGTTGGGAGAATTTGGTGACTGAATATGGACATGATTTTGTGTGTATTAGGACAGGTAGAGGTGAATGGGCAATATATACTAATATCAGTGGGAATATAACTCTTTTATACCAATTATATATGAAAAAATGGATTTTGTTACATATCATTTCACTTAAAGTCAGATTTCCAAGCATCTTAGTGATATTAAGTGAGCAGTCACTGCGTACATAGTCTTCCCCAGAAACAATTGAAAGTTTTACCACTCATTTGAAAGGAAGAATGCACCCCATGTTCATTACAGCACTACTGACAATAGCCAAGTGAGGAAAACAACCTAAGTGACCAAATACAGGAAAGTGGATCAAGAACCTGTGGTGGTGGGTACAGTGGTATACTACTAGCAATCACAAAAGACAGACTTGTCATTTGTGGCAACATGGATGGAGCTGGAGAGGATATGCTCCTTCTCAGAAGGAGAAAGACAGATTCTGGATGGTGACACTGTATGTGGAAAATAGAGAAACCAAACAAAAGCTCAGATAAAGCCAAAACAAGAACTAATCCTAGAAAAATGTCTAATGAACTGAGGCAACCAGAGCAGGAGGAAGAGGCAGAGGGGCAAGAGCAAGATGGCGAGTGAGCACAATGGATGATGGGCAGGGCTACTGGAATCTTGGTGGTGGGTGTGTTGTGTTAGCAACACCTGAGGGGGAAGATCCTATATTTCTAGAACACAAGCAATGATGTTAACAAATGTTACTTCAATTAAAAAAAAAAAAAAAAACCATCACCACCACCTAAGTAAAGCTTTACAGCCTTTTCTTTACAATAGTTATTATTTCTATATATTGGGAGAATATACATTGACCAAAATCTATATGATTTGTTTAAGTATATTATCTATAAAAATTGAAGAATACATTCTTACCAAAAATATATAAATATATGAGATGGTGGATGTGTCAATTTACTAATTGACTAATTGAATAAACCTTTCCATAATGTGCACATATTTCAAATCATCATGGTATGCACTTTGAAGATCTTCCAATTTTATTTTCAATCATATCTCTATAAAGATCAAGACAAGAAAAATACATCATACATATGTAAACTACATTTTCCTTCTACTCTTCAGGCAATCTTGAGTGTGTTCATGAATTAAAAGCTCCTAGAAATTAATCTTTGCTCCTATGTATCCCTAATGCACGAGATGGGGATCACTGGTTTATTATTATCTATTGGTTTATTATTATTTACTGGTTTATTATTATTTATTATTATTATTGATGTAACATTACTTTAAAATATTGCATATGCTTAAGGTATACTGCATTTTAATTCAACATCTGGAGATCATTGATTTAAAATAGCAGTTTTAAAGCATTTTTGATATAAGTATTTTACAAAGAAAATCCTCCCTTAAAAGATCAACTTTTACAACAAATAGAGCTAAGTTGCTCAGTCTGCATCCTGCATTTACGTTCAGTTAATCTGTGCCTGTGGTATCCCCAGCTGTCCTCAGGGATTTTGTGTGCCCAGAGCTCCTGCTTGTCGGCTAGGTGTAGTGTTATGCAGGGGCTTCTCATCAAGGGCAAAAGTCCAGGTATGAGGAACACACTGGGAAACCAGTATCTGCTCATAACAGCAGGTAGATATTAAAATAGAGATTATGTGCTTAGACTGGCAGGAATAATGGAACTTCCCAGGCACCAGCAACTGGTTACTCTACACAAGCTTACACCCCCAATCACTGCTTGCCTCATGCATGTACACTCCCCACATACTTGTCCCACCTTTGTACTAGATGCTAATAAATACCAGACTGCCTTTGGATCGGGGCTGCCCATTACATCCCTGTAGCCCCTCCATACTTCTCATTGTTCCACATGGGCTTTGAGAAACCTCACTCATTGCACCGCACCCAATGCTACTGCTCCAGAAAGCAACGTGCCCCACTCCCAAATACCCCCTCCTCCAGCCTCCTGCTCTGAGTTTCTCCTAGCACACTAAGGGAATATGAACCCCCTTCAATGATTCATAAGACACTGCATCCATGTAGGCATATCAGATCAAAAGGGTCTTCCTAAAGCATAAATGTTTAAATAACTAGCTATGGAGTTACAACTTTAAACATAACGTTCAAAGAACTTGAATTTATCTATTAAATCCTATTTGGAATTCTTAAACCTCAATAGCCACCACCCCCCAGGATTAGAAAATTATGGGAAAGAATTGTATGTTTTATTGAACTGCATTTCATGGTAGAATTGCAGTTGGTTACCTGACCTCGTGGTGAACATTGATTATTTACAATGATTATTAGTTCATTATTTTTTTTTTCTTAACCAGATGGATACTTTGGTTTTCCAATAACATTTGCTGTTCTGTTTACTCACTTTTCATTAGTTCTAAAATGTAAGGATTCATATATTTGTTTATAGGTTAAAAATTGGATTCAGGAAATTTAACTGTTTTTCATCCCACTGGAAGCATAATTATGATTATTTATTAACTTCACTGACTTATTGACTTCTTTTCTGCCAAGTTTTTGTTTTGAGGCAACTTAATAATGTGCTCTGCGCTTTACATGCATTATCTCATTTAGTCCTTCCAATAATTCTATAAATTAGACATTATTATAACAGGCATTTTTAGATGAGGGAACTAATATTCAGCAGGTGAAGTAATTTACCCCTGGTCTCAGAGTGCCTGAAGTGAGAAGGAAGGTTCAAACCCAGACCTCACATCAGAATCCTGATTATTACTCATTTATCAAAATGTCAAATAATACTTTGTTTTTTAAATCTGCATTTCTCCTCGGAGGATTTAAGGCTGAAAAACATTTACTGCACATTTTTCTACACATTTATACTGAGAATAATAAATAGTATAAAAATAAGAAGCAGAAATAGAAAAAATTTGGCCATTTTCCTAATGCCTACTGTAGGGTAAGGTAAAGTATCAGGTTTTTCTGCCTCCCACCATTAGGGTAGATGATGGAACCCTGGGGTCCCGAATGCATGCCTGATGGTGGGCACCTGGAGTAGGGTGTGGGCCTATGTAGCTGGGATTCACCTGGGCTAAGACTGGGCTTTTTAACGGCTGTGTCAAGGGGACGCCAGCAGAAGCCGGGAGAAGCAGAATGATGGGGAGGAGCGAAGAATAAGGCCATCAGAGAAGGCCAGAGAGCCCAGAAAGAGTGAAGACTTGCTGGGGGCTGGGAGGCCTGCTAATCTCCTGGGCCCCCCAGCGCCCCTACCTGCCTTGCGCCTGGTAAATCCCAATAAAAGCCTGAAAAGCCACTGAGGGCTCCAGGACTCACTCTTCCCTTACCCCATTCTGTTGGGATCATAGAAAGCCTGCCCTGTGCCCATTCCTGCCACTACACCTACATAAAGACACCCCTGCATTTTGGGTTTTCTCCTAATCTTTTACAATATTTGCAGAGCTGTGATCATACTATCTGTGCAATTTTATAAGCTTTTTTTTAATAACATGAGCATTTTTCATATTATGTCATCTTTAAATTTCACCTTAAATGTTTCATTATTTTATTAAAACAGGTATTCAAGTATAGTTAGACATTTAGGTTTAACATTCTGTAGGGGCAGGACGGGCCACTGAGCAGGTTTTCTAGGATCCAGCAGACCGGGTAAAGGAGGAGTCAGAGTCCTCAGTAGTTTTTTCAGGTCTTTTACTTAGATTTACCAGGTCTATGGCAGGCAGGGGTGCTGGGGGGCCGGGAGGCTGGCAGGCCTCCCAGGCCCCAGCAAATCCTCACTCTATCTGAGCTCTCTTTGGCGTTCTCTCTACTTCTCTTCTCTCGGCTTCTGTTCTGCTTCTCTTTCTCTCCTGCTTCTGCTGGCGTCCCTGTGACGCCGCCCTTGTAAACTCAGTCTCTCAGCCCAGGTGTACCCACTCCTGGTGCCCGCCATTGGGCATGCGTTCAGGACCACAGGGTTCCCTCATCTATCCTAATGGTGGGAGGGCAGAAAAGCCTGATACTTTTCCCTTACCCTACACATACTTTCCGTTATAAACCCTATATTGTACATGATGGAATTTTGAGTTTTCAAAACTGTTTTCTTCACAGCAGCTTATAAAGGTGCTGTTACCATTGCAATTGTCTATAAACATACTTAAGTTTCTTGTTGCATAATGCCAACATCTTTTCCAAAGGCTTGGACAAGTTAACAGTTTCAACAAAAATCCATGAAAGTACATAGTTCCTTGCATATCACAAGGCAATATAGTATTTCATCAAGTGACAAACACTTTGGAAGATGCTGTAGTTCAAAGTCACCTCTTATACCTGGCCTCGCCTTATCTCTTCACAACCTTAGTAAAACAAAAAGGGGAGGGAATGACTTGATAGCTTTAAAGACACAAGAAAATTAACTACTCATAGCATCATTGACAGTGAAAGAAGATAAACAATTGTTTGCATTTATCTCCTACAAGTGACATCAAAGATGCCAGTGATGGCTTTTTTACTCCTGGACCTAAGACCCACAGGACTCTCTTCAAATAACCCTCCCCATGGTAGTAGAATTAGAGCATTTAGATCAATATCCAACCATAGTATCATCCTCAGTCCGAGGAAACAGAGTTTCCCTCCTTTTGCACACTGCTCTGTTAATCTCTTCACTGAAACTTCAAATATTGGTCTTTCCCAGTATAGTGTCAGGTTTATTTTGGTTTTAAATCATCATGATTAATATTATAAGTGAACGTGACTGGGCCACAGAATGCCCAGATATCAAGATCACATTATTTTCCTCTCAATATAAATATTAAAAATGCAAATGCACGCCCAGATTTGTTGCATTGGGGAAATAAAAAAAATACATTTATGATTTGTTTGAATACACAAAATTATAGTTAATCAAACATCTATTTATTTTGACATTTAAGTTCTTATTTGTTCATAATCATGGCCTTGACTTACCACTCCAAATCACTCAAATAAAATCAAGAATAAAAGTGCAGTTACATATGGTAATTAGAAATGATCCAATCAATGATATTTAAATCATTTGCTGTGCAAAGAACACTTTCAGAGTCTGTGACAAATATAAAATGTTCTTGGCCTTGATAAATATAAAATATGACTGGGGAGCGATATTGATTCATAAGTGAAACAATCTAAAAATAACGTACATCAGAATTTAGTTAAGTTTTATAGATTACATCTATAAACAGTGAAGTCCAACATAATCTACAGGTGAAAACCTCTATAACTAGATTTAACTAATTGCCTGATCATAACATATAACAATGAATTTTTGTTTTAGCAATGTCATAGCCACTCTTCACATTCATGCACTGTTTTCTACTATAAATTTTCCTTTCTAAGAACAGATATCAGAAATTAAATTTATATTTAAATTGAAGTTTAAAAAAATACCCTATAATATCAACGGGTCAAGGTGGTATGGCAGATTTTAAAATATCTGAATTTGCTAACTGATGTGTAGATTTTTTTTTTCTTTGTGTGTATAAATCTGTAATTTTCCACAAAGAGTTTAGAAGGATCTGAAATCAACTTAATGTTGAGCAAATTAGGAATACTTGCATTTTTTTTTCAAGATCAAACTTGATGTATATAGAACCTAGTGTTAAGTATTATCAGCATTGTCATGGACAATAATTAGCCATTTATATTCCTTTGGATAAAGAAAATAATAAGTAAATCATGGACAAAAAAAAAACTAATGCACAGAAAACTTAATTATGTTTGGGGCAAGATGGAGAAGGTAAACAACTCACAGCAAAAGTTTAAAAGACAATATTAAGAAACTCTGTTCATGAAGTAATTTGCCAGCTTCTAAATGGACATGAATGAACCAGTTCCTTTCAAGAGAAAAATCTAAACTCTCTAACTCAGTCCCTGAACCTGTTTTCTAACATAAAGTGGACATAATAAAAATATTACCTAATAACTTTCAGGACTTAGACACTGAAAGGTTATACCCATTAGATCAATTGGGTTGTGATTAGTTCATCATTAACACTTTTGCCCCATCCAATTTATTGAGTTGTTTCCCAAGTGACTAGATGTGTTTTGAAATTTTGTGTTACCTGGACACATGCCAGACTAATTGTAGAGGCAGGACTGGACCAGTGCAGTTTCTCTGATCCCATGCAGACCGGGTAAAGGAGGAGTCAGAGTCCTCAGTGGTTTTTTGCAGGTCTTTTATTGGGGTTCACCAGGCATATGGCAGGCAGGGGTGCTGGCTGGGGGGCTGGCAGGTCTCCCAGCCCCCAGCAAGTCTTCACTCTATCTGGGTTCTCTGGTGTTTGTTCTGCTGCTTCTCGTCTTCTCTTTTGGCTTCTGCTGCTGCTGGCGTCCCTGTGACGCTGCCCTTAAAAGCACAGTCTCAGCCCAGGTGAATCCCATCCACCTATGGCCACACCCTATTCCGGGTGCCCGCCATCAGGCATGCATTCAGGACCTCAAGTATCCATCATCTATCCTGATGGTGGGAGGGCAGAAAAGCTTGACATTTTTCCTTACCCTACACTAATTTAATGCTCATTCTGGGTAGGAAACCTTGAACGGGAAGCATCAAATGTTGGTTATCACTGGAATTGATCTGTATTAATGGCAGCTGCCTGAGAGGTCAACAGAACTCCATAAAATTGTTTTTTTCAGTTCTACATGTTATTTTTTTTCTCATTTTGGTTACTTACTCCATCTCCTTCCTATGAATTCAGTCTACTACTGAACCTCAACGAACAATAGAAACACAAATTAGATGCAATTTAAGATTTCGTATGGAGAGAAAAATGATATAAACATGAGTTTTTCTTATTAGGAATGATTGGTCAAGTAAAGTTATCAACACACACTGTCAACAAAATAGTTAGCTGATTGAATTTCCATATAATGTTGCAAAGATATTTCTTCTTTCAAAGTTGTTGAACAGCATTAGACATTCTAAATAGTTTCTAAAGAAAGTGTAATTGCTAGTGTGTGCAGACCAGAGCCGTTCCATGACATAATCAGTTTGGTAGCCATGAGAGAAAATCAGCATTAATGAACAGTAATCATGAAAATCTTATCAGCTGGAGCATTTAAAACAAAACAGTTAAGAGGCTTTCATTTCATTAAGCAACCACAATTGCTCTTAATATCATTTTGAGGCTGTAAAGAATTCGTCCTTAAATCTCAATTTCAGCAAACTGCTACAAATGTACTGAAAGCACTAATAGTTTTAAAATACAATTGCTTAGAATCTATGCTGAGAAATTGAACACAACTGGGAAAAAAAAAAGATTAATGCTCAGTGATATTAATCACAGCACTACTTGGTGGATAAAGATGAAATGTCAAAGATAAAGACAGAATGCTATAATAATGTATATGATGAATAAATACCATGGGCCTATATAAAATCTTTAATATTAGAGTTAAAATGTCAAATTGCAGGGAAAAAAACATATGGCTTGAAATAATTTGAATAAAAGACATAAATCTATGTGTGTATATATATATATATATTATAGATAAGACAAAGAATTCAGAAAGAAGTGGAAAAATACACAGAAAACCAGTTTTCTAATTTAGAGAAGAGAGGCCAAACAAGAGCTGAGATCTCTCATGTTTGACTTTGTACACCTCTTTGTAACAGGGTGGTCCCCAGGAAAGGGGGAGGTTCCCTGCCCCACCCAAGGGAGGGTGGAGCTGAGCAGAAGAGGAGAAGCAGCAGAAGCGACTGAGGAAGGAAGCAGAATGGTGCCAGGAGACCTGGAGGAGGCGCATGGAGCCTAAAGACACGTAAAAAAACTGCGCTTGTCTTTTGGTTGCGGACTGGGTGACACAAATATGGGTGAGACCCATGGGGAGGTAACAATGACAACTTTTATTTTTTTTTTTTTTAATTTTCTAGAGGCATGTCTTATTTATTTATTTATTTGTTTGTTTGTTTGGTTTATACATGCACTGGGTACAGTCAGAAGCACGGGAGAGTGAGAGAATTCACCAGAGCCAGAGCGGGGAGCAGAGCAGGCAGAAGGACTGAAGTACACTGCTGAGGGGAGCAGCGGGCGGCAGGAGAGGTCAGCGCGCCATGTGGGACCCTCCTCCGGTGGCCGGGGAGCAGCCGGGGATCGAACCGGCACCACAGTGGCCGCGGGCAGCCCCGCAACCCAGCGCTCAACCGCTGCGCCACCGGGGAGGCCCGACAACTTTTATTTTGATGTTAATTTTACTCTTTTCCTTCCGGGCTTGTCTGGTTGTTGCCTTACCTAGTTGTTTCCTAGTTTTATTAAAACTAGCCTTACCTTATTGTTTCCTAGTTTTATTAAAATTCCTTCCCATTAAAGTCTCATATGTTTTGTGTTGATGCGGCGAATGGCAAAACCCATTTAAAATAGGCAGGTTTGTGGGGTTTGGGCTACCCCTCTCCCTGTCCTATAACATCTTGACAGCTTGAGTCTTTTATGTTATAACTTATGTCACAATGAAAATACAAATGACATTTTTAAATAGGAAATTATAGAAAAATTATGTCTATTTTCAAAGGTAATCACTATTAATGCAATTTTCTGTGTGTATCTATGAACTCATATATATGTATTGAGGAAGAAAATGTTCATTCTTATTTATATACACTGTTGAGTATTATGTTATTTTTAGTCTCTCAGCAATAAAGGATGCTTGACAATGCAATGATTTGCTGAAATGTACTGAATGTGATAGTGAAATTCTAGGTTTAATTTATGTCTTAATATTGTTTGCTAGAGTTATCTATTGAACATCAAATGTCATTGAAAGACTCTTCCGTTTATAAATGCAGAAAATTGCTTTCTAATGTTGTGATTGGCTTCCAAGGATTGGTAATTTCATCTCTGCTTTTTTGCAAAATGTATGTGAGAACTGTGATTTGTCATATTCTATTTTGTTTATTCAGGCCCTGGGAGGTAATCCCAACTGGAATTTTATCAAAGATATCAGTATGCAATAATGATAATCCTTCAGCATTTAGATTAGTTCCCTGTTTTATTCCACTAATGAATACTCTGGAGAAATATGGGTAATTTTATAGAACAAATTAACCTAAGAGCACAGCTACTTATAATGTTCGTTTTACTGGACACCCATGAAGCAGAATAAATTTAAATACAGTTTAATCGACCCTTCCAGGCCTAGTAGAGATCAAACAGCTAGGACATAAATATAATGGTAATTAACCTAAATTGATGCTAAGTTGTTTTTTGGGGGGTTTTGTTTTTTTACATAAGTACTGATAAATATCACATTTGGGATCCTAATTCCAAGCAAGTGGCATGCATAAACCAGACAGCAACCTCGTCCTATGTGTCACTTTTATCACAGTAGTTCAGAGGTGGCTTTTTATGGCAAGGAAATCAGATTTGTAATTATTCTGCTGTTTGCAGCATATAATGGCCGTGACTTGTTCAACACCAGCACAGTGATGTGAGCTGCATTTTGTTTACCTCTTGCCTTCATTTCACTGCAGAATTGACAAAATGTTACTCTCCATCCTACTAATAGGGCAGCATGAAAACTAATTGGTATTCTCTGTTTTCAAATATTTGTATCCTCAAGCCTCCCTGCCTAAAAAAGCCTGACAGAGTCTCTTCATTATCTCATTATGCTGTAATTATTGCATTCTCAATTGCCAAGGCCTGAGAGTAATTCATTTATGCTGTGCATCAATATAAACTTGTGCCTCTAGAACTAGATTTAACAAACTTTCAAAATTTCTAATTTAGATCACAATGTTATTCATCTCCTGGTGATTCAAGACATGAATAATCTTTTCTTTTTATTAAAGAAAAATCTTTTTCTTTTTATAAGAAGAAAAATCTAAATCAATATACTCACTCTTCTATTTTTTTAAGGCTTTCTTGCTATTTCTGTTCCATTTTTTTATTCAGAAAGGACCGAAAGTATTACTTTGATACTTCTGCACACTCCTGTTCACTGCTGCTAGGTCCAGGACAGCATTTTGCTTTTTTATTCAATAAATTCTTCCAAATTCTGTCGTTGGTATAGTGACCATCACAGTAACTGTTTTTTTATTCTATAATTTTAATCAATTCAATGAAATTCAATACATATAATTTAAAAAACAAGCCTCAAATTCACAGTCTTAGCAGCAGGATTTGTCAATGGTACATACTAATTACATACTTCTAAGAATTGGTCTTTTTTCAGTGAGTTAAGTAGCTGTGCCCATCTTCATGTGTTAGGACTTTCACATTCTTTTAACATTTTCACTTTCATTTTCCAGAACACATAACCAATGAAACAGTTATGTCTAAGTTTCTTATATAAATATAACTCTTTTCTCTAAAGATCTAGAAACTTGAGGCTTCCATCTGAGAATCAAGGTCTTTTTCTTGTCCTACATGAACCTACTTCCTTTTCTGTCTTGATTGTTCTCTGACTTTTTGAATTTTCAAATTTATTGTGTCCCCTGTAGTTCTACCCGAGTGGATATATTTTCTGAATTTCTTCATCTGTCAACACCATAGAAGTATCCAGAAACAAAAATTCCACAAAGAAATAAAAATAATAACCAGAAATCAAAAGCAAATAACAATAACATTACAAGAAGCCTCCCACAAGGAAATCTAATCACTTTCAGACTCCTTCGGGAGACTTACATTTTGGTGTCTTGTGTTCACTTTAGTGAAAAACACCATGGTTTTGTAAAGGCTTTTCTGAATCTCATATACCTGGGCCTACTCACATCCAGCTACAGTGTATGATGCCACCCATGTAAATTTCTTATAACTGTTTCCCTTTCTGAACCAGTTGTCAGGGAGTAACTTTCAGGTGAATCAGTCCATTGTCACTAACTTTGTTCTCTACTATTTTTTAAAAGGTTAATTTGATTTACTTATGCATGCAAGAAATGGAGTATAGGCCAGAGGTGTGTGTGGGGGTCAGATGATTTGCCAGAGACAGAGTGGGGAGCAGAACAGGCAGATTTACTGAAATACACTGCTGAGGGATGCAGCGGGCCAGACAGGAGAGGTCTGCTGTGCCATGTGGGTTAGCTCCCTGGCCAGGGATCGAACTCATATTACACTGGCTGTCGATAGCTGGATAGTGTGGAACCAAGTTTAGCCAAGGTTTCGCCATTTTGTATATCCTCCACCTTGATATGTTAGTCCTTGTCCAGCCGCATTCCGGAGATAGTTTCAGCAGTCACAACCCTCACTCCACTTGGTGGCGAAAAAGCAGACCACCCCAGCCGCCAATGAGGGCAGTCCTGTCCATAAATGGGACAGCATCTCTAACCGTCCAGTTAGTTTGAAACTGTAACCGCGCGCGCCAAAATGCCTTTGTAGTAGCCAATGAGTAATTGCCAGCTTCTTTCAGAGTTCGCGCCACTCGCGACCCTATAAGATACCCCTGCTTCCTCTATTCGGGGCTCTCGACCTCTGCCGTTGCATCGGTGTGTGTCGAGGGCCCGGTCTCGAGCCCGTAATAAACTCCCTTTTGCATTTGCATCAGCTGTCTTTGGATTCTTGGAGGCTATGCTCGCCGAGTCTGCTGATCTTGGGCACAACATTTGGGGGCTCGTCCGGGATCGGCTAGCACAGACCCCAACCACCAAACGGCTGAAGGGAGCCATTAAAGCGCGCAGGTGAGTGGTGAGGTTTTAGTCTGCAGACCTGTAGTATTGAGTACCTGTATTTGTATTTTTTGTGCTCAGTACCTGTAGAATTGTTTGCAAACCTGTAATTTTGGTAGCCAGACGCTTAAGTGGACACGCTGGTAGGTGTCTTGGCGTGGACCAGGGGAGACGTCCCCGGACCACCTGAATGGCTATCCCCTGTGGGGCAGCACTGGGGTAGCATTTGTATGGGGCCCGTTTGAAAAATTTGTTTTTTGGTTCGTTTAGTGTGTTTGTTATTCTTAAAACTTTGGTGTTTGTCTCTACCCAGGGACCTCTAATTGGTTATCCGTACCCCTTGTGGGGCAGCACTGGGGCAGGTCCCCCTTTTGGGGAAAGTTCAAAAAAAAAAAAAAACTAATTTTGTTTTATTCCTGGTGTTTGTTGTCTTTGTTGCGTTTGTGTGTTTCGTAACCATGGGTCAGGCAATGCCTACTCCACTGTCTTGGGACACAGTCAAGGCAAAAAGTAAAATACTGGGGACTAAAAAGTCACCACAGCTGGCTGGTAAGAAACGCTGCCTCTGATCTCAACAAGCAGCTGCCTGGACATTTTCTCCAGTGTTGAGATCACTGGTATATCTCTGCTGCCTTCCAGCTGTGGGAAAATTAGTCTGTCCCTTTGTCCACCTTAAAAAACAAAAAAACTGAAGTTTACTAAATTGTGGTTTCTCAGTGTTTTTGCAAATATTGGTAAAAATAACTGTTTCTTAAAATTAGTGCACGTGGCAAAAAAAAAAAAAAATTTCAAATGAAAATTAAGAGATCTCTTTGTTCTTGCTTTTTGCCTCCGGAGAATTAATTGTAAATGGCGCCTATAAAAAAAATCCTAAATTTTGAAATTGCGATCTAAAATTGTAATAAACAAAAGCTAATTTAAAATTTAATAGTTTAGAGCATACATGCCTTAAGGTTTAAGTGTTAAAAAAAAAATTGGTGCTTTGCTTTGTTTAAATATGTTTACTTGTGCTGTACGAAAAAAAATAATTAACCTGGCCTATGCTAACAAACTTACTTCTAGGCTTTTATCTAAACTTCTCTTGATAAGATCTTGTTCCAGGAAGACTGATCTACTTGTCTTTTCCCCTTGGAAAAAAACAATATATTCTCCCAGTAAAGGACTAGACTTCCTTGCAAAATTCAAGGTAACATCTAAAGCCATATGGACAAGTTACTGAAAAAAATGTATATAGTATTAGGTGTCTATTTTTTTTTTTCCTTTTCTTTCTTGCTTTTGTCAATCTATCTGTAACAGGGTGGTCCCCAGGAAAGGGGGAAATTCCAGGTTCCCTGCCCCACCCAAGAGAGGGAGGAAGAAAGCAGGATTAAAAAAAAAAAAAAATTGTGACCTCCTTACTCTTGAACTGAAATCTTTTGCTTTTGTTTTTCTCTTGCTTGGGCCTTACATCCTCAATGCCTTCATCGAGGTCATTTCTCGCCTGGAGACCATCGAACTATGAAGCCTCCACTGTCCTTTCGAGGTCCCTTAGATCATCGCCCTGCAGTGGAGCCCTGACTGTTTCCCCTCATCGCCCACTTTCAGCAGGAAGCAGTTACTGATCAGAACGACGCCCCTTTTCCTAACTGCAGTTAGGGGCTCCATTCGCAGAAGGGGAGGAATAAGACTTAGGGCAAGTTAGGGTAATTAGGCAGTTTTAGGGACAGTGCAGGAGGGGACCTCTGAAGAGTTTAGGAAGGCTTCAGAGATAACAACTAAAGGAATGTGTTAACGTTGGCCTTGGTTTCCTTCAAGTAATAACAGAGAGTGTTTTAATTGGAGCAGCAGACTCATTTATGCAAGGAGGAAATAAAAAGGGGTTAGTATTAAGACTGGTGGGCAGCAACCTGTTTTATTTAATAGCTGATGTTTAGTGACCAAATGAATAACTCTGTGACTGGCTAACTGGAGAGAGATCCCTTGTTTGAGCAGAGTAATTCTCATTTGTTACTGAAGATAATACCTCTTGCTGACTAGATAGATGGTTTAGAGTCTGATTTTCAGAGGTCGTGGTCTGAGATGACCCAGAAAAAGTCAGTGTTTTGTATAAGGATGGCAATTTTAAATTTTCCTGTACCTATAAACCTGTGAACACATTATGTGGCTGAACTTAACCATAATTATGAGACTGACTAACGGATAAAAGGCTTGGTAGCTGTTGTTTTCTTAGCTGACTAGCTGTTTTTCAGAAAAAAAAAAAAAAAAAGGGGGGAATGTGGAACCAAGTTTAGCCAAGGTTTCGCCATTTTGTATATCCTCCACCTTGATATGTTAGTCCTTGTCCAGCCGCATTCCGGAGATAGTTTCAGCAGTCACAACCCTCACTCCACTTGGTGGCGAAAAAGCAGACCACCCTAGCCGCCAATGAGGGCAGTCCTGTCCATAAATGGGACAGCATCTCTAACCGTCCAGTCAGTTTGAAACTGTAACCGCGCGCGCCAAAATGCCTTTGTAGTAGCCAATGAGTAATTGCCAGCTTCTTTCAGAGTTCGCGCCACTCGCGACCCTATAAGATACCCCTGCTTCCTCTATTCGGGGCTCTCGACCTCTGCCGTTGCATCGGTGTGTGTCGAGGGCCCGGTCTCGAGCCCGTAATAAACTCCCTTTTGCATTTGCATCAGCTGTCTTTGGATTCTTGGAGGCTATGCTCGCCGAGTCTGCTGATCTCTGTCTTTGGATTCTTGGAGGCTATGCTCGCCGAGTCTGCTGATCTTGGGCACAACAGATAGCACTGAGACTTTAACTCCTGCACCACCAGGGAGGACCCTTCCATGACTATTTTATTGAAAGAAACGATCTAAAGTACAAAGTAGTCTCAGGCACCCTTGAAGGTCTGCGGACACTTTGAATGGGTCTAGAAGGTTCTCCATTTTCCAATCACATATCAGTAGAGGCATCTTTTCTTCACACACTTCAACTAAAAGAATTTACTGCAATGGATGAAAGGAGAAGAATCTATGAGGATCCAGTTGTCTTTCACCAAGGTAGATATTGAAGAGATTTGCAAAAATGTAGAAATAAAAAGCTACTGATTTCATTGATTCTGTTTTGTAAAGTTTTTAGTAAGATATATTACAGGCATTATTGTGTAAGTTTATTAATTTAAAATAAATAAATCCATATTTTTCTTCTTAATTTCTAATTCAAAAATTGATATGTTTAACCTATACCAACAGAAACATTTTGGGGATCTTTAACAGTTTTTAGAAGTGTAGAGTCCACACACACACACAAACACACAAAATAAATAGAAAAAGTGCAAACCTAAATGACAACTAATTCCTTGGCACTCAACACACCCAAATAAGAAAAACCTAGGTTACGAACTCTTTTCCTATAAAAAAAAAATCTAGATTGAATATACACATACATATATATATTCAAATATATGATAAATCAGTAATTAAAATTTAGTTAATAGTATTTCCTTAACTTGCATTCTGTTTTTGTGATTTAAAGTTATCTTTGCCATGGAATCCCAAGGAAAAATTATGTGAATTTGATGGTTTATTAAGACTTTTAGAACTATGCAAGATAACTTTGAATATATGTAGATAGTTGATACCTGCATACTAATCTGTTCTGGGCTTAAACATTGATAGTCCTGAACTTCAATCATTAATGAAAATGTTTGTATCCTGAACAATAAACTGTATTATTCATAATTATAGCATAAATGTTTATAAAAATACTACCATATTAATATCAAAAAACCAGGGCAGTAAATGAGGGAAACATAATATCTTAAAATATTGTCTGCCAGGGTAATATAGTATGTATATTTAAAATCTTATTATGACTCAGAAAAAATTGAATTTCATTTGCAAGTAGTTTCAGCTTACCAAACAAAATAATTATTTCTCTGTTGTTTTTAGTCACAGAAAGTGATCTATATGAATTAAAAGACACACACACACAAACACACACACACACACTTTTTCTATTCAATTTGATTGATTAAACAAATTCCATTGTAAGCAGAATAATATTTGAATTCACTTAATATAAGAAAAAGTTAACTTAAAATCATAAAATTGCCCAGACAGCTGCCAGGCTAACTAATCTCCACTTTCCCATGGGTCACCTCCTCCAGGCTGCAGGGAACAGACTTCCAGGAGCAATGTCATCCATGTACCCACACTTCTTTGCTCAGTTTTAGTATGGAATCAGAGGCAGCAGCAAAGAATCGGTGAACCAGGGAAACAGAGATAGAAGGAGAGAAAGGAAGAAGACATGGAGGAGGGAGCAGAGCTGAGAGAGAAATTGTTGCAGTTAGCTCATTCTAACCTGGTTGTGTTGCTTCCCCCTGGTTGTGTTGTTTCCCCCACCTGGAGGGTCCTGCTACCCAGCTGCAGCCCCTCCAGACACAGTTCTCCTGTGTGGCATCGCTCCTTTGCGCTGTATTCATTATCATCACAGACTTAAGAAAAAAAAATAGAAGTGAATTTTCTAAATTAAGAAAATGGAGGGGCCTCCCTTGTGGTGCAAGGGGTTAAGATGCAACCTATGAAGCTATCCACAGCCACTGCAGCATGAGTTCGATCCCCAGCCAGGGAGCTACATTCAAGGCACAGGAGACCTCTCCTGACTCACCAGCTGCTCCCCTCTCAGCAGTGTATTTCAGTACATCTACCTGTTCTGCTCCCCACTCTGTCTTTGGTGAATCCTCTCACCCCCTGCACCTCTGGCCTGTACCCCAGCTCCTGTATGCATACATAAATCTTTAAAAAAAAGAAAGAAAATGGAGACCTCATTTTCTTATTTGAAGGTAAATTTGGAAGAAGAGGAGGTCTTGTTTAGAGAGTTGGCAGAGAGAGAAGGTTCTGCAAGGAAAGGGCATAACAGAGACAAGCAAAGCTTGGGAAAGGAATTCCTATTACAGCTGATGTCTTTATAACAAAAAGCTAGATTGTTTTCTATATTCAGTGTATAAGAGAAAGGTTAAGAAACTTGGTTTTTAATGTCAAAATCAAAGTTACAGACTGTGTATCACTGCCTGTCTTTCATTTTCGGTATCTTCCATTCTGGAAGAAGAACGTGCAACAACAAAAAAGAGTTAGCTGAACTAATGTGACAGATTTACCCTGAAAACACTCTGGGAAATAAGTATCTCAACAAATCTCCATATGGAAATTAATCCATGGAAAGAAACTGAGTATCAAATGCAGAATGGGGTATATTTTAATATGACATGTAGCAGTTAAAAGACCCACAACTTAATGAACACGTATTGGGCAATTTGCATATTTTACATGCAATCCTTACAAGAAACTTATAACATCATGGGTACTTTTATTCATGTTTTATAGATGAGGAAACTGAGAAGTCATATGACTTGCCTAAGTGTTACACATTTACAGAAAAAAGCTAGCATGATAAATATGTCTGCTCTAACCCCAGATTCCTTGTTCTTTCTATTCATCTTCTCTGACATGAGAAATCAGTCTTCTTACAGCAAATTCAGTGCTAACATGAAAAAGAACTAAGAAGGATGGAATTTGTAGAATACAAATCTAAAATAAATAGAAGTATGTCACATTTAAAGTTATTCTAGATAACTCTAAAAGTAAATGCATAATATTTAAGGTTTTTCTTCTTCAATTGGGTTTTTAGAAAGTTGTCTAAGATGTCTTGGTTTGAGGAGATACTGTTTACAATAGCTAAGCTTTGGAAACAGCCCAAATGCCTAAAAATAGATGACTGGATCAAGAAGATGTGGTACATATATACCATGGAATATTACTCAGCATTCAAAAAAGATAAACACATGCAATTTGCAGCAACATGGATGGAGCTAGAAGGAATTATGCTCAACAAAATAAGTCAGAAAGAAAAAGAAAAATACCGGATGGTCTCACTCATAGCAGGAATCTAGAAAACTTAAATAGGGACCAGGAAAATGAATAACTATAAGAAAGTGAAAATCAAAATCAACAAAAATCTATGAACCAGAGACACTTTTGGGGGTGTGGGTGGCGGGAGGGGAGGGATTGGGGTCAAAATGGGGGGGTTGAAATTGTATGGGGAATATAAAAATAAAATTTATTACTAAAAAAATAGGTAAATATATTTGTGATGAGCTTCGCTGGCAGGATTCAGTGAAATATGGAAATGGGGGAAACAATAAGATTCATCCACCAAATTTTAAACTCAGAGAATGAACGGCCTTTAAAAGCTAATTCTGCATAGCCTTGAGCTCTTGCTTTGAGAGAACAGATTTGAATTGCTGAAGTTGAACTTAACTTTGTAATTTGTACTACATGCTAAGTAATTCTTTCAGTATTATGCATACATTTCTCAAATGTAATACCACTGGAAACTGAAACTGTCCTTGCAATGCCCATTTTAGAAATGGGGAATCTGAGGCTTAACAAAATTGTGCAACTTTCAATCATGAATCCATTCTGTATGTCTACATATGGGCACTGTCTCCCAGGGGCTGTGTTAAATGGCTTACATAAATCATCTCAATTAATGCAGCACTATGAGCTAGGGATGATAATAACAATAGTGATGATGATAATGAAGATGATGATGATGATGATAGTGGTGACTGGTGACCACCAGAATAACAACAATCATGGGGTGATGAGGATGATGTTGACAATATTTTATAGCTGAGGAACATGGGCTAACCACTCCACCTATCACATCTTATATTCCAAATCTAACAATCTTAAAGTTTATAGGATTTCTTTGAGACTAGAATTTCCAAAACTTTCCCTTAGGAAATTACAAATTTACCACATTTTAGCATGAGGATATTTCCCTACTATACTCTACTGACCAAAAAAGAATACAGGAGGACATTATATTCATATTTGAGGTTTAATATAAGACAACTACAAGTAATAAGGCTGTGAGACCTGATTATCATCCATCTGTGGCAATTAGACTAATGGTTTCCACTCTAAGAAAAACGATTGCTTTGGCTTCTCATTTATTTCATCACTCAAGCTCATTTTTCCAGCTGTGATCATATGCTGACTGGGATATGCATAAATGAAAAGCAGGGAGTTCTAAATACCATAATATATGTATTGGTTTGAAATCAAGAACCTTGGAGATTTCATGGGAAATTACTTCTTGTTTAGAAATATTTTAATGACCTTGGCCCTGAAACACTCTTAGATGGCCAATTCAAGCAACCACTGATGACATCAAATGAGAGAGCAAAAAAATTAGTTGATTTTGAGCATGAAAATGAGTGAGTGTAAATTTGTAAATGGAATTTAAAGTGTGTGCTATGTTAATGTGTTGGGATGTTAAATGCAATATTGGATGACAGACCAGAGCTCTTGTGCTCTTTGAACTTTTACATGTCCTTTATGTTTCACATGATCCAGACTGTATTTAACTCCTCCTCTGCCAGTGCCATATGTAGCATGTGCAAAGCATAAACTCTTTCTTCCATTTGCTGCTTGTCTATACCAGAAAGCACTGTAGATAACATATTTGCTCTTCTTCACACATTTCATATTACTGAATTCTTGTTTCATGTTGATGGGGTTCAGGTATTGGGGTTCAGTGAGTGGGTTTTTGGGTCCTTATGAGAAAGATTTTCGCAGTTTCCCCTTCAGGTCAGCACATGGCTAGTTTAAGGAAAAGACAAAAAGGAAAGAGACACACATGCATAGGCATAGACAGGCAGTCTTAAAAGGCAAGCCCTAGCAAGGGGATATGAAACTATAAAATAAATATTTAACTTATATGTTCCAATAAATACAATGCAAAATAAAAAAGAAGAGCAGAGCAGGGGACAATATTTCTTGTGGAGGTGGGAAATCTTTCAATTTATGTAGGTGTTTAGAATAGGGATCCTAGGGAAGGTATTATGAGCAATGACTTAAACAGGGTGTGTCATGAGTCTTTCAAGGGGCAAAGCTAAGTTGGATGTACAGTCAGTGCAAGGTCTCCATGTACTTTTGCATATAAACAGCCCAAAGAGTAACAAAGAGTATTACAGGCCAGTACACGGTGAGTGAAGGAAAGCAGAAAAAGATTATGTTACAAGAATAAGGAGGGGACCTCCCCTGGTGGCGCAGGCAGTTGAGCCCAGTGCTGTGAAGCTGTTCACAGCCTCTACAGTGTGGGTTCAATCCCAGCCGGTCGGTGAGAGTCCCACATGGCGCAGCAGACCTCTCCTGTCTCACCCGCTGCTCCTCTCAGCAGTGTATTTCATCAGTCTGCCTGTTCTGTTCCCCGCTCTGTCTCTGGTGAATCCTCTCACACTCCCTCACATCTGGCCTATACCCTGGTTCTTGTATAAATAAATAAATAAATAAATAAATAAATAAATAAATAAATAAAAAGAATAAGGAGGATAGAGGGAACCCTTAATGTAAGCTTTATAGAACAGAAAGAATTTGGAATCATTGTGAGACTCATATCAGAGAAGTGACATTGGCTTTTCTTTTCAAATAATTGCTTGGTCTGATATCTGGATAATAGCAAGTAGATGGAGAACAAGCATAGAAGCACAAAGAAGTTAATTAAGAAACTCTCCCAGTAGTTTACATAAGAATAAATTGGGGGCTTAGACCAGGAGGTTAGTCATGGAAATGGTTAGAAGGAACTGGATTTGGGATCTGGGTGAAAGACAGGATTCAAGGATGACTCCAAGCATTTGTCATCAGATTGAAATGAAATCATCAGAGAACTAGGTTCAGCAGAGAAAACCAGGAGTTAAATTCAGGTGTTATTAAATTTACAGTCTACCTATATCCCAATGGAGACACTGAAAAGTGAGTTGTCCAATATAAACCATTGAGAAATTACAATGTAAGCTAATTTTATTGATTTTTACAATTTAGATACCAAAAGGAGGTGATTATAATGCCTATGATCACTGAATATTAAGTCTGTTGATATAAAATTTGTGCTCACTTATCTAGCTTCTAAATGGAAGCGCAGGCTGATAAAATATTGGAAGGGATACTAAGAAACAGCGATTGTAATGATTGATCAGAGGAATACCATATATGCTTTATTAATTTAATTTAATTCAATTAGATTTAGTAGATCCCTATCATGTTAAAGTCCTAGGTATGGTGAAAAAAGAAAGGAAAAGGTAACAGAAAGAATCACACTGGCCATTATTGGGATTTGTTGGAATCCACATAAATCAAGAAAAAGAATCAGCCCAATGAAGTAATAGCAGACTTCTCCCTGAGGTTTGTGACTTTTATATGACAAAACCATAAAACTGAAGTGTCTGGGAAAAAGTACTCAAGAAAAGAAGAGACTTTCTGAGGAGACTTTCATCCCAATACTTCACATAAGGTGACCGGATATTTTATGTTGCTAAGTGAATTGATCATGTCTTATTCTACAACTTTCTTGACTTATTTGACACAGTTGGTATTTTTCTGCCTGAAATACTTTCCTCATTTTATATCTGGAACATCAGTCTCTCTTGGTTGCTGGTCCTTCTCAGTATCTTTTACAGATTCCCCATTCTCATTTCTGCCATTGCCAAACTATTCTTCCCTGTCTCCCCAGAGAAAATTGCACCCCTCTAAACTTCTCTACCAAAGCACTTAACACTTAACCTCCCCTTGCTATGACATGAAATTAAACTCATAAATAAATCCTTTTAGTTCTGACTTAAAAATACATAGACAATCCAATTACATGTAATACTTCTATCCTGGACTACAAGGTTTTGGTCAGATTTGTGCAAGAAGTATCTAAAGGGGATTCCTTCTAGTGTCCTTACCGTTATTCCCAATAGTCTCGTCTTTTTTTTTTTTTTTTTAAATAAATTTTATTGTTATATTCCCCATACAATTGCAGCCCCCCCATTCTGACCCCAATCCCTCCCCTCCCACCCCCGCCCCCCTAAAAGTGTCTCTGGTTCATAGTTTTTTGTTGATTTTGATTTTCACTTTCTTATAGTTATTCATTTTCCTGGTCCCTTATTTAAGTTTTCTAGATTCCTGCTATGAGTGAGACCATCCGGTATTTTTCTTTTTCTTTTTGGCTTATTTCGCTGAGCATGATCCCTTCCAGCGCCATCCATGTTGCTGCAAATTGCATGTGTTTATCTTTTTTGAATGCTGAGTAATATTCCATGGTATATATGTACCACATCTTCTTGATCCAGTCATCTATTTTTGGGCATTTGGGTTGTTTCCAAAGCTTAGCTATTGTAAACAGTGCTGCTATAAACATAGGGGTGCAGGTGTTCTTTGGAATTGATGTTTCTGTGTCCTTTGGGTAAATACCTAGGAGTGGAATTGCTGGATCATATGGAAGCTCTATGTTTAGTAGGTCCAGAAATCTCCATACAGCTTTCCACAGTGGTTGGACCAGTTTGCACTCCCACCAACAGTGCAGAAGAGTTCCTTTTTCTCCACACCCTCGCCAACATTTGTTGTTGCTAGTTTTTTTAATATGTGCCATTCTCACTGGTGTAAGATGGTATCTCATGGTAGTTTTGATTTGCATTTCCCTGATGACAAGTGATGTTGAACATTTTTTCATATGCCTGTTGGCCATTTGCATTTCCTCTTCAGAGAAGTTTCTTTTAAGCTCTTCTGCCCATTTTTTGACTGGATTATTTTCTTTGTTGTTGTTGAGTCTCATCAGCTCTTTGCAGATTTTTGTGATCAGTCCTTTATCATTAGTGTTGGGTGCAAAAATGTTCTCCCAGTCGGTGGGGTTTCTCTTTGTTTTTGTTATTGTCTCTTGCTGTGCAGAAGCTCTTTAATTTGATGTAGTCCCAGCTGTTTATCTTTGCCTTCACTATCACTGCTTTGGGTGATGTGTCTGTAAAGATGTCTTTGATGTGCAAATCACCTAGTGTTTCGCCTATATTTCCTTCTATATATTTTATGGTTTCAGGTCTTATGTCTAGTTCTTTAATCCATTTTGAGTTGATTTTTGTGTATGGTGTGAGGTGGTGGTCAAGCTTCATTCTTTTGCATGTAGCGACCCAGTTTTCCCAGCACCATTTATTGAACAAACTTTCTTTGCTCCAATGTATATTCTTTGCTCCTTTGTCAAAGATTAGTTGACCATAAATCTGTGGGTTTATTTCTGGATTTTCTATTCGATTCCATTGGTCTGTATGTCTGTTCTTGTTCCAATACCATGCAGTTTTGATGATTATGGCTTTGTAGTATAGTTTGAAGTCTGGGAGTCTGATGCCTCCATTCCCTTCTTTTTTTTTCAGGAGAGCTTTGGTTATTCGGGGTTTTTTGTGATTCCATATGAATTTCATCAATAATTGTTCTATTTCTTTGAAGAATGACATTGAAATTTTGATTGGAATAGCATTGAATCTGTATATTGCTTTTGGAAGGATGGCCATTTTAATAATGTTTATTCTTCCAATCCATGAGCAGGGGATGTCTCTCCATTTCTTTGTGTCTTCTTCTATTTCTTTTAACAGTGTTTTATAGTTTTCTTTGTATAGGTCCTTTACCTCTTTTGTTAGATTTATTCCCAAATATTTGATTTTTTTTGTTTCAATAACAAAAGGGATGGTCTTTTTGATTTCTTCTTCTTCAGATTTATTGTTTGTGTATAGGAAGGCTACTGACTTTTGCGTGTTGATTTTGTATCCTGCCACTTTACTGAACTGATTGATGAGTTGAATTAGCTTTTCTGTGGAGTTTTTGGGGTTCTCTATGTATAATATCATATCGTCTGCAAATAGTGATAGTTTGACTTCTTCTTTTCCTATTTGGATTCCTTGGATGTCTTTCTCTTGTCTTATTGCCCTGGCTAGGACTTCCAGTATTATATTGAAAAGCAATGGTGAGAGTGGACATCCTTGTCTTGTTCCAGATCTTAATGGAATTGCTTTCAGCTTTTCAACATTGAGAATGATACTGGCTGTTGGCTTGTCATAGATGGCCTTTATGATGTTGAGGTATGTTCCTTGTATCCCAAGAATTTCAAGGGCTTTTATCATGAATGGGTGTTGCACTTTGTCGAAAGCTTTCTCAGCATCTATTGATATTATCATATGGTTTTTATATTTCTTTTTGTTGATGTGTTGGATAACGTTGATTGATTTTCGGATGTTAAACCATCCTTGTGCCCCTGGAATGAATCCAACTTGGTCGTGGTGAATTATCTTATGGATACATTGTTGGATTCTCATAGCTAAAATTTTATTGAGGATTTTTGCATCAGTGTTCATTAGGGAGATTGGCCTGTAGTTTTCCTTTTTTGTGTTGTCCTTGTTCGGTTTTGGTATTAGTGTAATGTTGGCTTCATAAAACGTGTTTGGTATTGTCCCTTCCTTCTCAATTTTTTGGAAGAGTTTGTGAAGGATAGGCACTAATTCGTCTCTGAATGTTTGGTAGAATTCATTTGTAAATCCATCAGGTCCTGGGCTTTTGTTTTTGGGGAGGTTTTTGATTACCATTTCAATTTCGCTAATTGTAATTGGTCTGTTTAGGTGTTCTATTTCTTCTTTATCTAGCTTTGGGTGATTGTAGAGTTGTAGGAATTTGTCCATCTCCTCTAGATTGTTAAACTTGTTTCCATATAACTGTTCATAGTAGTTACTGATTATTCTTTTGATTTCTGCTGTGTCCGTTGTGATTTCTCCTCTTTCATTGATGATCCTGTTTATTTGTGCTTTCTCCCTTTTATCCTTTGTGAGCCTGGCTAGGGGTTTGTCTATTTTATTGATTTTTTCAAAGAACCAGCTCTTGGTTTCATTGATCTTTTGGATTGTTTTTTTAGTTTCAATTTCATTTATTTCTGCTTTGGTTTTTATTATTTCTTTTCTTCTACTGGTTTTGGGTTTTTTTTGTTGTTCTTTTTCTAGATCTTTGAGCTTCGAGATGAGGTTGTTTCTTTGCGTTCTTTCTTGTTTCTTGATGTGAGCTTCTATTGCTATATATTTTCCTCTTATTACTGCTTTTGCTGCATCCCATACATTTAGGATATTAGTGTCCTCCTTGTCGTTCAATTCAAAAAATTTTTTAATTTCTTCTTTGATCTCCTCATTAGTCCAATGGTCTTCCAGTAGTGTGGTTTTTAATCTCCATGAGGTAGGAAAGTTCCTTGCCTTCTTTTTATGGTTTATTTCTAGTTTGATGCCTTCATGGTCAGAAAAGAGGGTTGATATGATTTCAATCTTGGTGTATCTGTTGATGTTTGTCTTGTGCCCCAGTATGTGATCGATCCTGGAGAATGATCCGTGTGCGCTTGAGAAAAATGTGTACTCCGTTTTTTTGGGGTTTAGTGTTCTATAGATGTCTGTTAAGCCTAATTGCTCTAGGTCCTTATTTAGAGCTTTGGTTTCTTTACTTATTTTTTGTCTTGTTGATCTATCCATTGTTGATAGTGGTGTGTTGAAGTCTCCCACTACGTATGTGTTTTCTCTGATGTCTGTTTTCAGAGAGGACAACAGTTGTCTGATATATTTTGGTGCTCCTTCGTTTGGTGAGTATATGTTAATGAGTGTTATTTCTTCTTGAAGTATTGTCCCCTTGATCATAATGTAGTGACCATTGGGGTCTCTTTTTATCTTTTTGAGTTTGAAATCTGTTTTATCTGATATAAGTATAGCTGTTCCTGCTTTCTTTTTTGGTCCATTTGCTTGTAGGATTGTTTTCCATCCTTTAACTTTGAGCCTATTTTTATCTTTTGTAGCTAAATGTGTTTCCTGGAGACAGCAAAAGGTTGGGTTTTGTTTCTTAATCCAGGCTGCAACTCTGTGTCTTTTTATTGAAGAGTTTAGTCCATTTACATTTAGAGTTAATATTGATATGTTAACATCTGTATTTGCCATTGTGTTTGTCTTTCCTTTGATTTTATTTATTTATTCTTTTAATAACTTTTTTTTTTTTTTTGGCCTTCTTTCATTGTTATTCGTCCCTCTGAGGTTCTGGCTTTAGGACTCCTTGTAGTATTTTTTGGAGTGGGGGTTTAGTTGCAATGAAATTCCGGAGTTTCTGTTTGTCTGGGAAGGTCCATATTCTTTCTTCAAAGAGGAAGGAGAGCTTTGCGGGATAGAGTATTCTTGGTTGGCATCTGTTTTCTTGGAGTCTGTTGACTATGTCCCTCCACTCTCTCCTTGCCCGTAGTGTTTCTTCGGAGAAGTCTGATGTCAGCCTGATTGGTTTTCCTTTGAATGTTATCTGTTTCTTCCCTCTTGCCAGCTTCATTATTTTTTCCTTGTCCTGGATTCTTGGGAGCTTTACTATTATGTGTCTTGCTGTATTTTTCCTTTCGTCGTGGAAGTTTGGTGTTCTTCTTGCTTCTTGTATATCAATTTTCAGCTCCTTCTTCACATTTGGGAAGTTCTCTTCAATTATCTCTTTGAATATTTTCTCTGTTCCTACATCTCTCTCCTCTCCTTCTGGTATTCCTATAACTCTTATATTTCCTTTCCTCATGGAGTCAGATAGTTCCCGAAGTCTTTCTTCGTTCTTTTTCCTTCGTACTTCTCTTTCCTTTTCTGTTTTGGTTCTTTTTATTTCTGTGTCTTCAAGATTACTTATTCGTTCTTCCATTTCATCTATTCTGCTTTCATTGCTTTTCCCAGAATTCTTTAGTTCTTCCATTAATTCTTTGATCTCCTGCATTTCTTTTACTTCCCTCTTTAGGGACTCAATTTCTTTCTTCTGACCATTGTTTTCCCTCTCTAGGGACTCAATTGCATTCTTCTGATCGTTGATTATTTTTCCCTTATCATTGTTTTCCTTTATGACTTCTGTCAGTTTTTTAATCACGGCAATTTTAAATTCTCTTTCTGGAAGGCTCAGAAATTCTTCCAAGTTATTGTCTTTGCAATCTGGGGGCTGGCTTTCTTTTTGTGGTGTGCTTTTTCTCTGGAGAGTTGCTAGGTTGCGTGTGGTTCTTCTCCTCCCTACTGTCTGTTTTCTAATTTGCCGTATGCGTTGGGACACTGTGTTGTTGGGACTGGCCGGCATCTTGGGTGGGCTTCTCTGTTCCCCTCTGGTTCTTCCAGGAGTCATCTGTCAGTTTCAAGCAGCCTTTACTGGAGAAAGGTCCCTGTTCTAAAATGCCGATGTGGGGACACACTCCCCTGTGCGCCTGGTCTGCCCCGGCGGTGGGTTCCTGCTCCCCTCTGGGCTTGGACTGCAGGCCAGAGGGGGTCTGGCGTGGGCGAACTTCCCCCGCTCACCTCTGGCTCCTGAGGAAGCCTTCTGCAGGTAGTCTTTACTGAAGAAATGTCCCTGTTCTAAAATGGTGATGTGGGACACACTCCCTGCGCGTCTGGTCTCAGGCACACTCTTCTGCGCGCCTGGTCTGCCTCGGCTGTGGGTGCTCGCTCTCCCTGTGGGCTCAGACTACTTGTTCGGAAGGAGCCCGGTGTGGGCTAACTCCCCAGCTGGCCACTAGCTCCTTCAGTAGCCTGTGCTGGGGTCAAGACGCTAGGTGGCGCCAGAGATCTCTCCTAGAGCCCTTAGGGAGCTGATTTTCCACCCCGTGGGACAGGGAGCAGAGCGGGGATGGTAGGGTACACCTCAACGGCTTTGGGGTGCTGTGTCTGCCTTGTGCCCCACCGTCGTGGGGAACCCACGCCCCTAATTTCGTGCCCCGGGTCTCAGTTCCAAAGCCCTCAGTTCCAGGACGCGGGCTTTAGCCCAGTTCAGTGGCGCGGGAATGGCGCCTTTTGAATCCCGCTCCCCTGCCTGGGCGTTTTGTTCCTGCTCACTCAGGGAGGGCCTCAGCGGTCTCCCCACAAGCCTAGGTCGCAGGCCCGGGGACCTGGGCAGCTGCGATCGGTCCGGATCCGCGCCACTTTCTGCGCAAGCTTACCGGGCGGCCAGGGCTGTGTGCTGGTGCTGGTCTCCTCCTGGGGGGCGTGGCTCTCTTCAATGGCGCCTGGAGCTCACCTCCGCGGCGGATCCTGCAGGGTTCTCCACAGCTCCCGTTCACGGGGTGTGGTGGCTGCAATAGTTCCTTTCCACTCACAGTCCCACTTGCTGTGTCCGTTTTTCTTGTTGGCCGTTTTGGTTTGTTGTTTCCTTCCTCTCTGCCGGTCGGAGAGTGCCGACTTTGTGGGCGGGGGAGGGGAGCAGGGTTCTGCGCTTCCCTCCCTTCTCGTCCTCTTTTATGGCAACTTTCTTCTTCGGGCAGTTTGCTGGAGTCGTCCGTTTATCTTCCGTGTCCCAGTTCTCACTGGGACCTGCCGCTTTTCCTCCCTATTAACTTTTTTTAATGGGAGATCTTACTCGCAGCGTCTCCTCGCCGCCATGTTGCTCCGCCCCTTCTCCAATAGTCTCGTCTTAATACCAACCTATGCTCCTTTAAAAGGCTGTCAGATGACTTCATACCATCACTCAAATCTGTCATCAGTTTTGTTTTTTTTTAATCTGTTACCAATATGACATTGTCTCTTGTTGCTTCAAGTTTTGTCCATTCTGCTTCACTACACTGGTTTATTATTATTTATGAAATACTCTAAAGTGTCATCAGAATATTTGCACTTGCTGTTTCTCCACCTGGAATGTTCTCTCTGACAATGCTGTGATCCACTTCCTACTTCCTCCAATTTTCTGCTCATCTCTTCTCTTAGTGATCCCTTTTTTAAGATCCAATCTTAGAAGGCAATCTCTTCCAAGCCTCTCTCTTTTATCTTCTTTTATTTTTCTCATTATCTCTTATTTCCATGAGAAATAATAATGCAAGTACACTTTTAGTACTCTGTCAGCTTCTTCCCACTAGAATTAAGTTCCATGAATGCAAGGACTTAGCTCTCAATAATAATTGTTAAACTAATTAATACATTCTTATTTGAAATAATGCTTGTGTTTATTTTAATTGCTCACAAGGGAATTTGACTTTTAATTTTTTTCTTTATAAAAATGTTTCCATTTTTAGGTTGACTATCCACATGTTCAGGTAGGCTATGTGATTTTTGACCCCTCTGCTTAAAATCATAAGACAAAATTCAGTGTTACATGTACTTAGGACTTCATGAAAATTATAAGTTTTCTTCTTGATTAGTGAGGATGTAAAATTATGTGTTAATGGGGAAAGAGTTTGATAGTATTTTGGAGCATTTAAAAAAACAGCAAAAGGGCCTCCCTGGTGGCTCAGCGGGTTAAGTGCAGCGCTGTGAAGTTGTCCACAGCCTCTGCAGCACGGGTTCAATTCCCGGCCGGCCAGGGAGCAACCCACATGGAGCGGCAGACCTCTCCTGTCTCACCCGCTGCTCCCCTCAGCAGTGTATTTCAGTCATCTGCCTGTTCTGCTCCCTGCTCTGTCTCTAGTGAATACTCTCACCCTCCCATGCCTCTGGCCTATACCCTAGCTCTCGTATAAAAATACATCAATTTAAAAAAAAAAAAAAAAAAAACAAAAACAGGCCTCCCTGGTGGTGCAGCAGTTGAGCACTGGGTTGTGAAGCTGCCCGCAGCCTCTGCAGCGCCAGTTCGATCCCCGGGCAAGGGTCCCACATGGCGGACAGACCTCTCCTGCCGCCTGCTGCTCCTCTCATCAGTGTACTTCATCAGTCTGCCTGCTCTCTCCTCTGGTTCTGGTGGATTCTCTCACCCTCCCACACTTCTGCCAGTACCCAGCGCTTGTATAAATAAATAAGTAAATAAAAATGAATAAATCTTTAAAAAAAACAGCAAAAACATGAACACTTGAAGTTTATATAAAATATCTGCCTTTTCATCCCCTATATTCTCCATAATTATCATTACTTTTGTGGTTTACTGAGAATTTGATATATAACACACACTACTTTTAATGTTCTACGTGTACTCACTGGTTGAAACCGGTCAATTACTTCATACGGTAGGTATTACCTATTTTATGGATTATTTCCTCTATTTTACAACTGACATAACTGAGACAAGGAAATTTGGCTCATACTTTTTGTAACAAAAACAAAAAAATTTGCCTGAAAGTGGCTGGTGTTTATAGGGTATTCACAAAATGAGCAGTAACCAATACCACAAATCTATAACTATTATAAGAGAAAAGGAACCCCACAGCCTGCTATAGGGACAGGAAATGGTCAACTCATAGCTTGAGAGGACAGGTTAACATGCTAGAAAAGCAGACTTCACTTGAACTTGCACAGTCACCAAATGGAAGTTGCTAAATGTATCTCAACATTCTCATACCAATCCCAGCCAAAAAGTCCTAAGTGTTCATCCATTTCTAAATTATCAAATCTGGCTCACTAAATATATGTCTACCCAGATTTTTTGGGAAGTAAGCACTGAATTGACTTACCTAATTACCCATTTTATCATTTGATTGGTGATTGACCTCTTTCTATCAAGAGGTGGAAGTCTGTTCTGTCCTGCCTTGAGTAGGGGCAGGACTTGTGACTCCAACTGAAAATAGAACATTGATGCTATGTGAAGCATGGAATCTAGGCTGCAAGAGTCTTTGCCGTTTCTGCTGCCTGCACTTGGAATGCTAGTTCATAGGACTGCGATAAACAGAAGCTAATTCAACCTCTTCAAGGATGAGAGACTCGTGGAGGGGGTTTCCAGCTACTTCTGACAGTAGCCAACATCAGCTGCCAAACCTGTGAGTGAGACCATGAGCACCTTTTAAGCTAGGAGTTGGCAAACTATAGCCTTAGGCCAAATCTGGCCTGATTCTTTTTGATAGCCTATGAGCTAAGTATGATTCTAACCTCTTTATCATTTGAGGAGTTGATGTCACCATCTCAAATACATCCCCATTTCATTTGTCTTTTCACCTGCTGCCAAGCTTTGCAAAATACATATTTGCTAGGTCAAACACACATTGTTAGGTCAATAAGTCCTACCTAAGTGGCTAACTGTCAGCAACACTTGGCAAGTCTGCTGTTTTCTTTCTTTTTTAAAAGATTTATTTATTCATACAATAACTGGGGGTGTAGGCCAGAGGGGTGAGGGGTGAGAGGATTCACCAGAGATAGAATGGGGTGCAGAACAGGCAGATCTACTGTAGTACACTGCTGAGAGGGGAGCAAAGGGTGAGGTCTCCTGTTTTCTTTGCTTTTATGCATTTGGAAGGCCCGATCCTTAGAATGGGAAAAATGTTTTCCCCTTTAAAAGCTTGGTGTCCCTGCATACCCCTAAGTTTCACCCACTGTCGATAGATTTAGTTAAACAATGTAGCCTCCTGTCACAAGTGGGAGCAGGAATCTTCACACGTGATACTGGTTTATTTACACAGGATATCTTTATTTCTCTTACCATGAATTCATTAAAGATACCTCATAGTTGCATTCTACTGAATAGGACATTATTTATCTTATCTGACAACCCATAATATAAAAATAGAAAACAGTAAATGCAAAACTCCTTTAGAGTACCTTGTACAAATGAGCTCTCAGAATCCTATTAGTGATGCTCAGTTGTTTAAAAAAAAAAGAAATTATGAGAGTGAAAGTCTTTATTTGTCCTAATTCCTGTACACAGTGTATTTCCTCACTCCATCTCTCTTTTCAAGCCTGAAGGATATCTTTCAGCAGTTTCAACCCAAGAACATTGCTAGCTAAGCTATATTTCAACTTTCAGAGACAAAAGTGGTGGGGGCGGTGGGGAGTGGTGGGTTCTGAGATCTCTTAGAACCTTCATCATCCAGATATTTTGAAATTAAGCCTAAATCTTTAACATTTCAGTGATCAGTTTTCCTTGTATTTTATTAACATTAATGATTTTTAAGTCACAAAATTTAAATTAGTGATGATACTAGCTCTATTCCACCAATGAGTCCTGAGAGGAAACAGTAGTATATGCAGGATGAGTTTATAGTCCTCTTCAATTCCAGAAACTGCCTTGTGATTTTATCCTGTATTACCAGTTCTTATCATTTGTAGTCACACATCACTCTTGATTTTCCAACTGCTGGAAGTTGCATGTACTTCTAAGAATCCTAACATCACAAACCAGTTTACTTATAATTTGATAATTGTCCCAATTATCTGGTAATGTGAAAAGTATATGCACATAAGATTGTCAACAAGAGAATTAGAGATTAAGAATATGAGTTGAGGGCCCCCCCAGTGGCGCAGCGGTTGAGCGCTGGGCTGCGAAGCTGCCCGCAGCCTCTGCAGCGCTGGTTTGATCCCCGCCGGCCGCCAGGTGAGGGTGCCACATGGCGCGCAGACCTCCCCTGCCGCCCGCTGCTCCCCTCAGCATTGTACTTCGGTCCTTCTGCCTGTTCTGTTCCCCGCTCTGGCTCTGGTGATTCCTCTCACCCTCCTGTGCTTCTGACTGTACCCAGTGCTTGTATAAATAAATAAATAAATCTTAAAAAAAAAAAAAGAATATGAGTTGACATGCAAAAACTGCTCAATACAATTCAATACCTTAACTCTCATGTGAGTCTGTTGTTACAATAAGTCTATACTATATGACTGTTCCTAGTAGTTTCTGATTATTCTTTTGATTTCTGCTGTGTCTGTTGTGATTTTTCCTCTTTCATTTGTGATCCTATATATTTGTGCTTTCTCCCGTTTTTCCTTTGTGAGCCTGGCTAGGGTTTTGTCTATTTTATTTATTTTTTTGAAGAACCAACTTTTGGTTTTATTGATCTTTTGGATTTTTTTTCAGTTTCTATTTCATTTAATTCTGCTTTGATTTTTATTAAAAATCATATCTTCTACTGGTTTTAGGTTTTTTTTGTTATTCTTTTTCTAGAGTCTATATTATAACCTTTTTAACTATGACAGGATCTGACTCTTCACTCCACAGATGCACTATTTCCGGACACTATGCTTCCTGTTTCTCACTGCAAACCATCATGGCTTCTTAGTAGACTTGCAACACAGCCCTCACATTCATGAAGCATATTTGGAGGTCTCTGTATATTTGCTGGAGCTTCAAATTCTCGTTCAATTCTTATTTCTGCCTAGTGGCATATAAATTGATCATATTACATCTTAAGCCTTTACAAATCTCACTAATATTTTCTAATTTGATGAGAAATTTTGAACCAGCTGGGACTTTTCTTAAAATATGTCCATAATCAGTTTCTTAATGTCAAAGAGAGTACATAGAGGTCTTGTTCCCTTCTAATATCTTTGCTTCCATAAAATTTGACTCTCCAAAGATTTATTTTAAAAAATATGTGAATGTTGGCTTAATTCTTTAATACATATTTTAATTTTCATCTCCATCATTGCATTGTGTTGTTTCTCTTACTTGTGAATGAATTTATTTGTCTGGATTGGAGCATTTTTCACAAAGATAATAACCTCAGTTTTTTTTTAAGATTTATTTATTTTTGCATAGAAGAAATGGGGTGTAGGTCAGAGGTGCAGGTGGTGAGATGGTTCACCAGAGACAGAATGTAGAACAGAACAGGCAGATCTACTGAAATACACTGCTGAGGGGATCTGTGGGCAAACAGGAGAGGTCTGTTGCACCATGTGGGTTAGCTCCCTGGCCAGGGATCAAACTCAGGCTGCCTCAGGAGGCCTTCACAATAGTGGTGCTGAGACTTATCCCCTAGGCCACCAGGGAGACCCCTTCATTTTCTTTTCTAATCACATTTATGTTGTGAGAGTTGTGACAACAAATGAGTACACTAGATGAAGCAATTAAACTTAATTTCTGATAAATGCTAGAATTCTAAACACTAAACATACAAAATGAAACTAAATTTGTGTCTCATGTCATGAACCATAGAGCTTATGTATATTATATAACTTAACATTATTATTAATATATATTATATATGTTAAATTTAATATTAATGACTTTTAAGGCATAAAATTCAAATTAGTGATGACACTAGTTCTATTCTACTAAGGACATCTGAGGCAAGACTGCTATTAGAAGATTATATATATGTAATTCAAGTGTATATGTGAATATGCTTCCATATTGATATTTGTATGTACACTTATAATGTATACATATGTGTATATATCTATGTATACATGTTTGTATACACACATATGCAGCTATATATTTCAACTATGTCATAAGCATCTCTAATGTAGAAGACATTTGATATTTGATATATTTTAGGTCCAATGAAAGCAAGAGTTTTTTCGTTACCACAGCCAATATATTCTTCTCTAAGCTCTCACAATCCCTTTTATTTCATCTTAAGATTTAGCTATGCATGTATGTTATTTCTCCAAGTTGAAAATATGCTTTGTAAAGACAAGAACAAAATAATCTAGTTTTAAATTCCCTCACAGAACACAGTCTACTGTAAGAACTTCACAAAAATTTTGCTCGTTAGTACATTTTACTCCATATGCATAGTTTTTTTTTTTACTCCAATGCATAGTTTTAATAAATGAAAAACAGGTAAATATATAAAAGAATAACATTGGGAAATATCTTACTTCATATTAAGAAAAAAGTGCATTTTTCTTTAAAGGTTGAAATAAATAGCTTTATCATATTCAATGATGGTTCTATTTACATGGTAATATTCTGATCCCCACATATAGATCCTGACATGAGCTTAGCAAATTAATTAGGATGGGAATATGTGAATAAAAACATTTGTTAAATTCACTAAATTATGATAACATTTCCTTGTAGAAGTCAGCAAGAACAATGAGGAAGTTGTGGTGACCCCAAGAATGAATCTCTGCTGAGGCACTGCGGATACAGAAGATGTGGAACTAATGCCAAAGAAGTATGTTTGGGTAATCACAGGCCATGGTAAAATGGCAGAGGGACATGTTTTATTTTTTGTTGTTGTTGTTGTTGGTTCTACCATCATATCAAAGGAAGGCGCCACTGTGATACTGCCCACAGGAGTTCAACTGGAATTAAGATCCTTGTATTCGGGCTCCCCGGTGGCGCAGCAGTTGAGCGCTGGGTTGCGAAACTGCCCGCAGCCTCTGCAGCACCGGTTCGATCCCCGGCTGCTCCCCGGCCACCGGAGGAGGGTCCCACATGGCGCGCAGACCTCTCCTGCCGCCCGCTGCTCCCCTCAGCAGTGTACTTCGGTCCTTCTGCCTGCTCTGCTCCCCGCTCTGGCTCTGGTGAATTCTCTCACCCTCCCGCGCTTCTGCCTGTACCCAGTGCTTGTATAAATAAATAAATAAATCTTAAAAAAAAAAAAAAGTTCCTTTAAAAAAAAAAAAAAAGATCCTTGTATTCATATCACACATAGTGTTTTTAAGATCACTATTATAAAAATAGAAGATATATATTCTGGTAAAAGTTAAATATAATATCTGAGGTCTTCCTCAGGTCTTGTTTGCTGACAACTTGAAATATAGTTTCCCTTCCCACCTTTTCCAAAGGTAACCATTTTATTATTTAGTTTTGTTTCCTTCCAGAACCATGTTTATCTGTGCACACACTACATATATTATAGTATATACAATAAATAGTACATATATGTATGCATATATATGTAACTCAGTTTGTACTGTCATATATATTTCATACTATGCATAACAGATACATATACATGTATATGTATATGTATATGTAATATATATATATATTTATCAGTGGTATCTAGTAAATCTTAGCAAAAAATCACCAAACTCTAGCACCCCATCTAGCTTTTTTATTTGCTAATAACCCTAGTTTTCAAATATGGAAGATAAATCAGTAATATAGTCACTAAAAATGTTTCATAACTAAAGGATTTCAGAAAATGAAGCTGATCATATGGACCCACCCTTGATTTAATCTTCTAACAGCAGTTTTGCCAAGTAGATTTGAGAATGCTTTTCTTCACAAAGGTTTCTCACCATCTAAAATTTAATTTTACCCATAGAGTGAAGCTCCTCAACATCATCTTCCTTTCAAAGGAACTGGTGATTTGACCCCAACCACCTCTACCAGATTTTCTTACCTGACTTAACTTCAACACTTATTTAAATCATACATGGGGTTCCACATATATGACCTTAATCTCTCTATTCCATAACAATGTTATATATATTTAAAAAAAGCATTTATAAATCCTATCTGGCAGGTTACTTCTGCCATTACTAGTAAGTCATATAAAATAACAACATAAGAATGTAATGTCATCAAACCACCTTAAAATAAAGGAATTACTTTATAAATAATATGCTTTGCTATGTTTGAAAACATATTCTGGAATAAAAGTTTTGCAACAACCAAAAGTAGCTATTTCAGTAAAGTGTAGGTCATTTAAGGCTTTTTTCATGAGCAAACATATATTTCTGATGAATTGGTGTGGGTCTGCATTTTATCATCTCTTCAAATATAACTAGCTTTCACTCCCATCGGTATAACATTTCAGCAGCAGTGAAAAGGGACTCATTTTAAAGACAGCATACTTTTCATTAATAAGTTCATGAGACATTTCCAAATAGGATAAAAATAATAAGTGGAATTCTCATTATTTTTTAATCACCCTAATTATCTGAACATTCTTTTGGTGCAGCTCTATCAATACACTTATTGAAAACCTCCATTTGGTGTTCCTGTCACTCCATTTTTCTGTACATGTGCGGAAGTTCTTATTAAAACTAATTTGTTTTATGCACTGACAATCATGTTTAAAAGTCAGCAGGAAATATAAATCATCCAATTATTCCTATTGAGGAAACAGCATGGAAGTGTTGATAGATTTAGAATGATGATTTGTGTAGCTTTGCATCACTTGTGCAAGATGGGGGGCCTTGATGACTTGATTCAGATTTGAATCTGTTATTCTTCCCTTTGTTCAGTGAGAGATTATTTATTCCTACACACTCCAGAATACACAGGATGATGGGTGGAAAATACAGGAGGAAAATGAAGATAAATTATGGTGTGGGCCTTCTTGTAGAAAGGCATCTGTTGTTGAAACAGATGAGGTTTATCAATCTGGAGTAATTATCAATGCCTTTTTAAAATCAATGTCAACTAAGCCACTTTCTGTGTCAGAATTTTCCCTAATCCGATTTATTAGAGATGTTACAGCACACAAAATAATGATCATCTCCTTAATTGAAACAGCCGGGAACCAAGGACCGTACCTCTCCACCCTCTGACACAGACATCGGGGAAAAACTGCTCATTAAAAATCTCGGGAAGTGGATAAAAATCGGTGTCATTCTCTGAAAAGTTGAAAACTCAATGTGGTACACAACTTAGAGACTTTTAATAAAGCACTGTCGAAGACAGCACAGCTGTTGCTTTGAAATGCAACATTATTTTCTGTGTTGTCTTAATGTTAGTCTTTGATAATGAATAAAGAAAACAGCCAATTTGAAACTCGGGGATGTCCTTCGAGAACAGAAAAAGTTGAGTGGCACACTGAGAGCAAATTAGAGGAAAGTAAATGTCACTGAAACACTCCAGATGGTTTAGAGAACTTTCTCAATAGATCTGCATTATTCCCACTGGGAGCAGGGGCTAAGCTGACCCAAAATTCCACCAAAGGAGCTGGTCCCAAGCACGTTTACTTAAAGAAAATACAACTGTACTCTTTGTTCTGTTTTTTGTTCAAAGTTCTTGAATAGAGAAGAAATATTCTGTTCACTGACTAAATTCTGTCTCACAATATCATTTTGGAATATGCCTTACTGGTCTTCTGGAACACAAACTCAGGATCCCCATAGACAAGACAAAACATCCCTTCAAGGAGACTTTCAGAGGATCTCATTCTGATTCTATTATAACCATGTGCCCTACTCACCCTATAGTTAACAGTCTTTGCAACCTAGAGGCCATGCCCCCTCAGGACCTACATGCCTCCTTTTCTTGCCCTGGATATCCAGGACCTTGCTTGTCTTTTCTATATAACTCTAAGCCTCTTTCATAATCCAAACCCACTGCTTCATTTAACTAAGGGCAGATTGTGGCTTTGGTAGCCATATGGCTTCAAGAGTAACTCAGAGGTGGTTGTTTTTCTGGAGTTGTGACATGTTAGCTGAAATGCCTACATGAGTATTTGCAATACTGCTCACAGCTTAGGAATTAAGAGTAAGACAATAACAATGAAATCTTGAGTCAGATGATAAGTGTCGTTAAATACACATACATGTATATATTTCCTAGGTTAACTAGATGAGGCACATTTGTAAATATCTGTTTATCTAGATTATAAGTTATATATTTAGTCTTATGGTGTGGACCCCACTTATATTCTGTCAACAAGTTGACCCCTTTGTCATTTTCGAAGTGTTTTCTTTTTTTGTTTTAGAGTTTACATATGAGATCATCTAGTGTGTGTCTTTTTCTGTCCAATTTATTTTACTTACTATAATACTTCCAAAGCAATATTTCTAAACAGGTTTGAAATGGAATACTAATAACACAGATGTAAATGGTTTTAAGAGAAAAAAAAATTTCAATCTCACAATTGGATACTGAATTAATAAAAGTTAAACTTTTTTTAATCCAGGTATTTATGGAGAATAATGTTAATGCTCATTTTTAAATCCCTAAGAAACAGATATAATTCCTTTAAAAATTGAGTGTGTGTTCGTGTGTACATGTGAGAGTGTGTGTTTGTATGCACACAATACTTTATAGGACTGATTTTTTTAAATATTTTTTTGCAAGGTCTGACATGTATGGTTTTAAAGTACTTTTTACAATTATATTTCAATTACACATCACTGACTTTACTTCTTGACAGAGACAGATATATAAAATATTTGAACTTTTTGTTTTATGAAGAGCTACCCTCCCAAAAAATAGAAATTTTTAAAATTATGAATAGGTATCTTTTAACTTATTTTTCTCTCAGTAAATAGATGTTGTAGTTAGTTAACTTTTTTATATGATAATATGTAGGTCAGCAATTAAATTAAACTGTAATCTTTTTTGACACGATCCAAAGAAGGAAAATCACAGCACTCTATGTAAAAGGCATTTTTTGTTACTGCATATACCTATATTTTTATTTAAATTTGGTGATTCATAATATTAAAATGCCTTTGTGCTGTGGAGCAATTCTCCAAAGCCATGATTCCCTAAGGTCATCTTGTTCCAAGCACATTGTTATTTATTCTCATTTCAAGCAAGTGATTTGACTTAGCATAATGCTGATCTGACTCTATTTTTGACTCTGAATTTTATTGCAGGCATGTGTCAGCTTATTCCTGAAGTAGTTATACATAAGCCCCTCTCAAATATTCACTGTCCTATTTTGTGGTCTCTTTTCAGGCAACACTTCCATTGAGAGCAATAGCCCTGACTTAGCTCTTTAGGCATCTCACCAATCAGAATGCAAGTTACATTTCTGGTGGAATGAACTATTCAGGCAAACATATTCCCATGAAGAGAGCAAAGCTGAAGGTTCATTAATATTTAGGCCTGCTGCAGATGAGAGGCTTCTCTTAAGTAAGCACATTAATCTTATCTTTTCTTATGAGCAAGCTTTACTGGTGACCCAAGTCAAGAGACTTCACGTGGCTTTCTTCATTTTAGGGCTCAAAACTTGGAATGCAGAAACAAAGTATTCTCTTTCCTTCTCAAAGCAAGGACTCCCCATTTCTTTTTCATTCTGAACATTCAATCACCACAAATACTCAAGTAAGTACCACTTTTAGGGCACAGAACTTAGAGAAAAGTGTAAAATATTTCAGTTTTTCTTGTTCCCTGATCATCTAATAAATTCCTCATTACCCTTATGTAGGGTCAGGAATGGACACGGTGCAGGTTTTCTAGGATCCCATGCAGACCGGGTAAAGGAGGAGTCAGAGTCCTCAGTGGTTTTATGCAGGTCTTTTATTGGAATTACCAGGTATATGGCAGGCAGGGTTGCTGGGGGGCCAGGAGGCTGGCAGTCATCCCAGCCCCCAGCAAATCCTCACTCTATCTGGGCTCTCTGGCGTTCCCTGCTTCTGCTTCTTCTCTGCTTCTCTCTTGGCTTCTCTTTCTGCTTCTGCTGGCATCCCCGTGACGCTGCCCTTAAAAGCACATTCTTAGCCCAGGTGAATCCCATCTACCTATGCCCACACCCTATTCCAGGTGCCCACCATCAGGCATACATTCAGGACCACAAGGATCCATCATCTATCCTGATGGTGGGAGGGCAGAAAAGCCTGACATTTTTCCTTATCCTACACCTTACTTGGAAATGATCTCAGGATTTTTCCTTCTGGAAGTTGCCATGGTTATTTGTATATAAAATATATCAATGAAACATCTTCTTGTTAAGCCACACTGTTTCTTCCCTCCAATTAATCCCATATTCCTCACAACTCAGTATCTGCTAGCTTTTTCTCTTCTTTAAGTTATAATGATTGATATTAATAAACTGGAAATCTTATTCCTACATCAGGAATAAAAATGATTGGGTGAAATATATTCTCATGGTTAGCTTGGAAAAACCTAAGTTAATATAGGTTCTTGCAGGATGGGCAAAGTTCACTTTAGGATTTCCCGAAACTCAGGTTTGCAATAGTGGATCTCAATCATTTGGATTGAAATGAAAATACAGTGTGTGCCTATGTGTCTTTGTATGGATGGTACACACCAACACCAAGGTTATTGCAAAGAGAATATGGTAGCAAATGAGTCCCAAATTGAAATTCACAAAGCAGATAGACTAAATTTCAGGTATTGATTTGTCAGTGAGCTGGGTTCTTTCCAAGTGAGTAACTCCAGGTTGATTGTTCCAGTGTGAGTGTGAATAAGGCTTGAGGTAATCCTCCCAAACTATTTTACAGAAGTCTGCAAGCATCGATCATTTCTATTGGGTTTCTGAAGTGAACAACACATTTTATTGTTTTGATTTTTCTTAACTATCACAATAATCCAAAAGTGGAGCAGTAGATGTATTATTACTCTCACTTAAAAATGAAGAAACCTAAATGTTTTGTCAGTGTCTCATCCCCCTTAAATCTGAGAGGCCACCTATCATCATGCCTCACCCACACTGTACCTTCAATACTTCGTTTATTATTCCTAATTTCTGATAACAGTAATCCTAATTATTTTTTCCCAGTAAACCACCTTTCCCATCTTATTTAGAGAGTCCATGGGTAATAGATTTTTATAACAGTGTTTAGAAATGTTAGTTGGGTAGAGGTTCCAAGATGAGAAAATATGGAATATAGATTTATATGAAAACACCCAATGAAGCAAAGAGGTGGCCCATTCCTGAGAAAGGCCAGAAACTTCAGTGTCAAATGGAAAGTTAGTAGGAAATAAGAGATTTAAAGCAACCTGAGTAATTCTAAGAGGAATATGGCAGCTTTTAATATAAGAAAGAAAATAACAAGCCAGATAAGAAAATTAAATTATAACTGCACTGTGCTGGCTGCTGGCCTACTTGTGTTACAGCTTCATGCATTTACATGGCCTTTAATTGTATTGCCGTCACTCTGTGATGCTATGCCTCTTCTTTTTTTTTTTTTTTTTGGTAGAATCTAATTAGATCCAGCCAAAAGGAGGTATAGAGGAGATTGAAAGGGCAAAGGAAAAAAGGTACTTTCTTCTATTGTTTTATAGGTTGCTCCTGGCAGGGTCCCCTAGGATCAGTAATAATTACCTCAACAGCAGTAATTTGCTAAATTTTCATCAGATGTTTCCAATTTCTAACACTTCCAGAACAAACCAGTGATGTGCCCTCAGGTACCAGTAGAAGCCACCACATTTTTGAGCCTCACCTGTGGGGGCACCATATCATCTGAGCATCTATGATGCTCTCTTAATTCCAATTTCATCTTTTTCTTCTTTATCCCTAGAGACCACAGCTGTTTCATGCAGTTATTATCTGAGTTACTCACTATTCCTTTATGTAAACGGGTCTCTAAAACCTGTCTAGCAACTTCCCTGCATTAAATTATCTCTGTTGAAATAACTAAGATGATTTTCATTTTCCTACTTAGCTCTGACCATAATTAATGATATTCCAAGAAAAGGTAATTACAAATTTAATAAATAAAAACTTTGTCTGCATGCAAAACTTCACTCAACTGATAGATCCCTATTTTTAGACATTTGTGAATTTTATTTGTCCTTATCCAAAATTAAAAATCTTTCCTCATTTCCAAGCATGTCAGGAATGCGGATTTGCATACTAGGTTGTTTAGTTGTTGTTCTTAATCCTCTATTTGCATGCTCAGACATAATACAATAATACCAGAAAATAGACTTTGAATGTTTGGAAACAGGTATTATTAGAGCATGATATGTAGTGGTATGTATATGTTTGTGTTTGTGTGTCCATGTGTAGTTATTGTTATTTTTTGTAAAAGTATATAAAATCTAGTAGGTCTGATTAGAAAAATTATATGCACAGAATTTGCAATGTAAAAGTAAACCCTATAGTACAGTACAATTTTTTTCAAAGCTCTTTATCATGAGTTGTTGCTAATATTAAAACTGTTGCTCTAGTGATGCTAAAATTGCATTACATATTTCCAAAATTGAGTCAAATGCTCTTAGGTAATTAATTTTAGTCATATTCTGAAACATCAAGATTTCAACAATTTAAAAACCATTTGTTGGCATGGAAACATGAACTTAATTAAAACTGAATTAAACTAACCTAAAACATATTGTACTACTGTGTGTTTGAGTTAGAATACTCTGGAAGAAAAAGAACATTTTTCATAATCATTTTAGGTCTTTTATCTAATGGAAGTGTTTAGGTTTTATAATGTAACTATACATGCAATAATGTGTCAAATGTCTGCTTTCATGGGGAGCTGATATTTATGAAGAAGGTTTTCATTAAATCAAATGCCAGTTTTCTCATGGAAATTCAGCGGAGCAGAACATACTATGAGCATTGCTTATTGTGTGTGCTTAATTTCAGTATCCAAGATAGTTGAGGAAAGTAACCATAATACTATCCTTTATTCAATCCTTTATATTTCATCCCAATAGGTTAAGATTTGTGTCACATTAATAGGTGAAAAGCATGATGAACCACAAAAATGAAACATGGGATAAAATAGGATGCTAAAATATTTGTGGTAAATTTTGTGGTTTCTGCATTTTAATAGCTTTTTTTGTTTTGTTTTGTTTTGTTTTGCAGCAAATAAACCCATAGTGCTAATGGCATACAATAAATGTTTAAATTCTCTAAAATTTTTTTAAATTGAAGACATGCTTTTTGACCTTTTGGTTCATTTTATCAATATTGAATACTGATCATGTGGTAGGCTCAACCTTGGATAATTGAAAGAGGTTCACTTCAGATATTGATGTTTGGCTTTTTTTTTTTTTTTCAGTAAAAAGTATAGTTCTTTCTGTGTTTCATTCCTGTGCTTTCAAGGAGCTGATTCTAACTCTAGATCTAAGTCAGTGTGGATGCTCTGTAATGCATTCAGTTGACTAAGCGGAAGTACATTTCCCAGAAGTGTCTTATATGTTTCTAGTTAAAATAAACACGTGGAAAAACCTTGAGAGACATGGAAGGCAAAAATGAAAGAGCAGTCATTCTGTAGCATATCTATATTGCTGTTGATTTGCTGACTCACTTCTTAGGTTGAAATAGAAGATGTCTTGCAACTGCTCAAATGTTTGCTGGACTCTCTTACAGTTTCTCTGACACCAGAGCCAGGAATATATATGTGTGTGTGTGTGTGTGTCTGTTTAGCTCAGTGAGGAAGATTCTCGTTCTGCAATAGGCCCCTATATACCAAACACCATGGGAAAGAAGGCTTGATGCAGATCTCAAGTTCTCTTTCTGGGTTTCTGATTTGTTTGTGTGTTCCAGCCGACTTTGTGTACTCACATTACCCACCTCACTGCTTGTCCTCTGATTTCAAACTTAGCATCTTTAAATATGAAACAAATCACTTTACAAAAATTGCTTAACCCACTCCAAAAACTGTGCAAGGCCAAATCCTTAATCCCTGGACTATTATATCCTGTTGGTTATGCTGGTATGCTTCTCTCAATTCTGAGTGATATAGAAGGACACATAAGACAGGCCATAGTCAATAAGCATAGGTCATTTTCTAACCACCAAGAAATTCCTCATGGATTGGTACTTGATTCAGTTTGGTTAGTTTCATATTAATATCCCATGCATTTACAAACCCTATTTTACATTCTATAGTGAGATTTTTCTGCTAATGAACTGAACATTTTTTCAATGACATATAGTTTATTTCATGTTTTCCACAATTTCTCAAGGGTATTATAGCATGCCCACTTCACTCATGAGACATGTAGTAACTGAGGTTTGGAAAAAATAAGCAATTTATCCAAGGCTATATAACCAATTTCAGTAGCAGTTTGATTTCAATGCAGGTCCATTTAATTTTAAAGTTATTTTTATTTTTGCATGATTAAGAGACAGGTAGGTAATTATCATAATGATCCATTACTTTTAGGAAGCCCTTCTATAAATAAAATGACAGTCATAATTTAAATATAATTTGGGGAAGTGTTGGGCACCTTTAGAAAAGCAACTATATTCTCAAAGATAGTACCTGCTTCTGTGTCAGAGTCCTGAATTATATCAGCAGGTTTTACCTTGAAGACATCAGTTCTGACCAGATTCTCTGATTTGGAACAGGTAACTTTTTTCTCTTTGTATAACATGCTACTGACACTTAGAGGGGAAATTGGGGTTTTACAGTTTTCATCAGATTCAGCAATGAACACTTAATTTCATATTAAAATATCATTTACACATTTTTTTACATGGTAGAGTATTTGAATTTGCATCCTATCCTATAATCTATGAACCTACTGAGAAGTAAGCAAATTGGCTCATCCATGTTTCACAATGGATTTAAGATTAATGCAATGGAGATTTAGAAAAAGATAGTTATAATTATATTTATAATTATTATATATCAAAGACCATTCTTCCTTTCCTTCTGCCAATGGAAATATATTCACAGCTACATTTAAGAAGATATTATAGATGCAAAGAAAATTAAGACTCCTTACTTGCTAATAAGAGGTTCACAAATTAGGAGAGAAAGTCCATAAAACAAAGGACAGATATCTGTGCCCTTTCAAAGTGCTCTTGGACCACAGATCAGGTCATTTAACTGAGGTATGTTGGGAAGGGAGCAGTAAAGATAATTTCATTAGTATGGAATCTTGAAGACTGAATAGGAGATAAAAAGGCAAAATAAGAGAGATGACCAAAAAGAATGCCAAGCAGAATAAATAACATATATAAATGTGGGAAGATATGAGAATGATAGGTATGGAATGATGAGGGCAGACAATGTGATTGGAACATTACTATAGAGGGAAAAGAGGGATGAGATCATAGAGTTGTGTGTCTAAAACCAAAGATTCTTTATGGGAAAGAAGGTCATTGAGTTAGCTTGATAGGGAAGTATGTATGTAAATTAAGTTCCAAATCCTAGCTTTTAAATAAATAATAATAAATATTTATAAAAATTTATCAAGTGCTTATTATAGCAATCAAGGACTATCTTAAGTGCCTCTCTATGTAACTCAAGTCTCAGAATAGCTCTATAAGATGTAAACTATTATAATCTCAATTTCTACAAGATAATGCATATGAATCACAGAGGCTTAACTACTTCTCAGGGTCACCAGTTAGCCTGGCATATTTGTCATTCAAAATGATATTGCTTGCTCACAAGTCCATGCTTTCCATAATTGTCATGATACCTTGAACAATTTCCATGTGGACACAGCAATAAAAACTTGGGTTCTCACAAGAACCCTCTGATTTAGTTGCTTTTATTGTCTACATGTTACAGATAAAGAAACTGCAAATTAATTTCTCAGCAAAACAGCCTAAAATAATTTTGAAATGATACAATAAGTACTCACATTAGCATCTGAGCAAAATAACACAAAATGTGAAGAAACCTGATTCAATGGCATATCTGTCTCATTCCAGATCAATGCTTTTTCCACTGCACCGTGGAGTTCTGCCTCAGAAAACTGCTACCTGCTAAGTGCTATGCTGATGTTTGACGTAGAGTGAGGAATGCAAGAGAGTGCTTGGCATCCTTTGGCTAATCATCTAGTAAGACAGACAGAAAAGATTGAATATATCAATGCACTGTGGGAAATGTTATTGTATCAGAAAATAAGGACCGTGTTAGAAAGAAAAATTCAAGAATGTATATTAAAAACATCAAAGCCCCGCTTATATTTTTGTTCAGTATTAATATACTAGTAAACATGGACTTTCTTTGTAAATATGAGTTGAAAAAAATGTCCATTAGAACTGGAAAAAAACAGTTTTTCTTTAAATTATTTGGAAATTTTTTCCTCATGTCTTGAGATAATTCTACTTATGATCCCTCATTACAATTCAACAGATACCTGTGAATACCCAACTTGATACTGAAGCTTAAAATACAGATTCTATTCTTAAGAACTTGAAACCTTAATTAAGTGGCTATTGTTTGCATTTATATTTGTATTAAATGACCTTTAAGAAGGATATAAAGTCTTTTGATTATTGAATTATTAAAGGAGGAAAGAATACAGTGTTATTTAGAGGATTAGGAAAGATTGAGGACATAGCTTTCACTACGGCCTCATATTATCAAGAGATTATTTCAGTAGGATTAGTGAGGAAAATATGTTTTTAAACACGGACAGGACGGTTATGAGTAAAGATATAGAGAAGGCAGCAATGATCCATGCTTATTAAATCAGAAGCATTTTATTTGGCTGGCACATTGAGACCATCAAGGGAACATCAAGAGACGTGCCATGAAATGAAGTAAGGAATTGCTGAGGAGGGCACTGACTACACTGAGTAAACTACACTTCCTCTGTTAGGACAGATTCAGAGGATTTCAAGGAAGTAGTAGGTCTGGCATGCTTATTGGTATAGGCTTTACATTTATTTTCAACTACATTGCCATTTTTTAAACATGTATATTTTATTTATATAAGCATACAAGAGCTGGGTTGTAGGCCAGAGTTGTTGGGGGTGAGAGGATTCACCAGAGACAGAGTGGGGAGCAAAACAGTCAGATCTACTGAAATACACTGCTGAGAGGAGCAGTGGGTGAGACAGGAGAGGTCTGCTGAGCCACGTGGGTCAGCTCCCTGGCCAGAGAGCGAACTCATGCTTTGGTGGCTGGTGATAGCTTGATAGTGCTGAGACTTTAACCCCTGTGCCACCAGGGAAGCCCTACATTTCCATTTTTAATATAAACTTGTGGAGGGTCTACTAGGTGCACAGTGATTCAAACAGGTTATTCTCTCTAAGTAATGCATGATCCAGTTGTTGAGTCAAGAAAGTAATACTTAATAATAATGGTGTAATGGTTTACAGCAGCTCCACACAATTAGATATACTCTTAATGAATTATGGCAATGCTGTTGCAGAAAATGATTAATTCAAGTGAAATATTGACTATTTACATCATCAAAGCTTGAACAACTATATTTACTTCCCTTCCCTTTGGTCATGACTGTCTGATCCATTAGAATTGCTTATGACATTTTATTTTATTTCTTTTCAGCTGCTTCAGAAACTCAGCTTCAGGCAATTAATTACATAAACTGTGTTGTGAGGTAGATTAGTGGCAAAGATGATCAAAGTTACTGAAGTGACTATATTAAAAATTTTCCACTGTTGCACACATAACTCCATTTCTTCACTTTGCCACACAGTTTGGTTTGGTGGAAAACAGTGAAAATGATGTGAATTTTCTTTTGCTTCAATTTTTTTTTCTCAGCATTGTGTAGAAATAGACTTGCATATGCTAATATTAAGGATATCTGTCTGTCTGTCTGCCTGTCCACCTATCTATCCACCTATCCATCCCTCTGTCTACCTACATACCTACCTACCTATCACACTACCATATTCAGAGTTTTTCAGAAAAATAGAACCAACAGATACTTTTCTTCCCTCTCCTTTTCTTGCTCCCTCTGTTTTCTGCCTTTTGTTCTTTCTTCCTAAGCCTCCTTAATCCTTTTAATAGAAAGTAAAAACCAAGAGTTGCTACCTCAGCTGCGAGCTTTGCTCTACAGGAAGACACTATAACCAAAAGGCCCGCATGATGGGAGCAGTGCGGGTGGAGAATGCCACGTTCCTGCTAAGCCTGGAAGCAAGCAGTATTCTCTTCTGCAGCTCCACTTTAAAGGAGAAGAGGCAGAAAGCAGCAACTTCAGCAGCAACTGCGTGGCAATGAGGCCCAGAAACTTCCTGGTAGATGGGAAGCCTTTGGGACCTGAGCTTCCCTCAGCTCCTCAAACCCTCCCCAAGCTCTTATGTTCCAGAAAGTCACAGGGTGTTTTGCCGAACCTGATACCAACTCTAAGCCTTGTCAAGACCACGTCTGAGAGACATGACTGCATTGAAAACTTGCCAGAACATCTGGGGGAGATGTTTTCCTATAGAAGGACCAGCTGTTACCCAGAAACCTAAGATGAAAACTATAAGCATGAGGTGTGATTCACCAGACAAACTAGAATATATGTTGTTCCCTGTCTCCACCCTGGATAAATAAGGATCTTCTAGCAGAATCTGGCACCCTTTGTCCAGCACTAAACACACAACTGATCCAAGAATCACAGAAGCTGGAGAAGGATGTTGGAAATGAGGCAGTAGGTGCAGATCTTGCTGATGGCTGACTCAGCACTGAGGCAAGCTGACTGGTCAACAACTCCAGCATGCTAGTGATAAAGATGATTCTGACCTTCGGAAAGTAAAATACCAAAAATGCCAACTGCTTCCCTTTCATTTTGCAAAGCCTGCACAGCAATAGCATTTTTGGTCTACCAACTTGAAATATACATGAAAGACTAGTCTGAGAAATATAGTCCTACTGGCAAAACAGGTGTTCTATGAAACCAAGGGTATTTCTTTCCAAGGACTGCCATAACTAAGTGCCATGAATCGGGTGTCTTATAACAAGAGAAATGTGTTGTCTCCAGACCTGAAAACTGCAAGTAAAAGAATTAAGATGTCAGCAGGGGCATGTTCTCTGTGAAACCTGCAGGGGAGAACCTTCCCTTGTTTCTTCCCAGCCATCAACCTTTGTGCTCTGAGTTTTGCAGCTACCAATAGTCATCATGGATTTGTCTGCCACCTTTCTTGATTACATCTACAAAGACACAATTTCAAGAAAAATATGCTTCTTTATTTCATTTCATTCTGGCCTTGAGATTTGTTTAGAAAGATATATTTTTTGGATCTACACCTGTCATTTTATGTTGGTAGGGAAGGTTAAGACAATGGCAGAAAGGCGATAGGATGAAATGACTGATAGGCTAAAATATATAACTGACAAACTAAATTATCTAAGCCTCCATTTTTTCAGGTATTATGCTGACTTTTGCCAGAAACATTCTAATTGATACAAAAGTAGGATTAAAAAAAAAAGAGACATTAGGCTAATGAAGACAACTTTTTTCTTTTATTGTCAAGTCTACTTAGAAAAGGATTTGATTTGTTAGTAGTGAACAACTATGCAGCATTTATTACACATTCAGAACTCTTAGTTTTTATTATTTTGTTATGCATAATATTGTTAAAATACTAGTAGTAATTTGCAACCATAAGGGAGGGTTTATGTTGATTTCCTATTTCATTTCTTAGTCTTATTAAGGCTGCCTTCAATTTTCAAAACTCCTGGTATCTCGCAATGCTAGTAAAACCCTGACACATGTTCCACAACTATGCAACATTTATTACACATTCATAACTCTTAGTTTTTATTATTTTGTATCTCATAATGCTAGTAAAACACTGACACATGTTCCGCATATGTATTTATATTTTCTATCAATTTAATGTTTCTTTTTTGTCTGCTTTTAATTAATAAAAATCGAGCATTCAAAGTAAGATTGATAAATATATTCTCTATTCAGAGGTTATTATTAAAAATGGCATAATTAGACAAATGGCAATTAAAATTACACTCTTTCAAATAAGTCGTAGTTATCGCTCCATCATATTTAGCCCACTAGACTCTTCCGCTAATGGTTTCTGAGAGTAAAACCATAATCTTTCTTTCTTGTATGTTTCCTGAAGCTAACTAGGCTAATGTCTAGTGATGTATCTATTCAAGTCTCTCCTCACTCATTACTGGAGTGCATGGGTGAGCACACATACACACACACACACACACACACACCTGTGTTAGGAGATACTACTTTAAAAGTGTCGTTTTATTCTAGATATGAAGATGTTAAATAAACATGTTAATTTATTAATTTTGTTTTGATATGGTAATTAAACAATAGATAAAAGAAGTCACAATTGCTGAGCATAAATCTCAAGCTTACTTAGTCTGAATCAATTTACAATCAAGTTGGAAAGTGAAGGGCATCCGCCCCTCTTTCCAGTGTTGACCCTGGGATACAACCTTCGTAACCAAGGATGAGTGCTCTAAAAAGGAGAAGTCATTAAGAAACATCACTTTCAACCAAGATATGTGGAGACCCAATATCTTCTGCTGAAATTCTGTAGTCTGGGGGCATTGTCAGATATATACAAAATGAAGATTGAAAATTTATCTATGAATCCTGCCAAGTTTTTCAATAAATATATAAAGTAATTTAAAGTTGCAAAACTAGTTATTTGTGTGCTAGTCTTATTGTGTAGTAAGACTCAAAAAAAAAAAAAAAACCTCAAAAGTATTTCATTGAGTTAAAGTTTAGATTGGATTTAGAAGTATATCTCTGAATTAGACATTTCCAAAACCACAACAATAATCTATTTATCTTAGAGTAGATAATACAGACTTCTGATCTCTGCCTCATAGGAAAAAAAAAAAAGGGAAAACATGTTTCAGAGGAGTAAGCACTAGAATTGAGAGTTAGAAAGTATCCACATATAATGTGTGTGTACATCATATAAACTTTTTTTAGACAAAGATGATTTAAAAAATGTATTTTAGTGAATATATGATGCCACATAATGATATTGTTTTATCGTTCATTCAAAACATTCCCTTGAAGAGACTTTTCTCTTCTAGAGGCAAAGGAAGGAACTAGAATAGTTAATGAATGTGCCCCAAAGTAAACAATTACAGATATCCAAAGTGAACGGTACAAGAAAGCTCCAGGTAGTATGTATGAAGGCTCAAAGGAAAGGTATCTCACCTGCCTGGAAGTGGGAGGGAGTTTTGCCTGCAACTACAAATTGATATAGAATGCATCTCCATGAAAGGGAGAGGAACTTCACAGCACAGTAAATTGGAGCCATTTTCCACATCCCTGTTTAAATGCAGCTACCTTGGGTTACAAGCCCCCTTGTGCCATGAAACATAGTCTTCCTGAGGAGAGCTACTGGGAACTAGGATTAGAGTTAAGCAGCCATGTTTGGTAAAAAAAGTGAACAAGAGCTTTGGAGTTCTTATGTCTGTGGCACTAACTGGCACCCTGGAATCACTTGTTAGAAAGATGTATGATATTTGACCATGTGTTGGACAATTAGTTCTCTCTTCCTCTCTGTCCTCCTCTAGCTGCCTTTGTAAATAAACTGTTTATTTTTTTTCTCTTAATTTCTCTCTTCATATTTGTGTGGTAGCATTCTTAAGTGCATGGGCAAAGCTTCACACCCAAGTCACTCCATTTGCCCTGGGACTGCTCTGGAACAAAATGACATAATTCATAAAAGAACATTTCAGTCAGTAAGGAAAAAAAATAGTCACTCAGGAAAAACAAAGCAAAACAAAATCATAATAAACCTCCATTCTCCCAGAGATAAAATGGTAATATAATTGAATTTAACTCAGAAAGTTTGTGTTTTTCTTTCAATGAAATAATACCTGTAAATCACTTGGCATGATGCTTGGCACAAAGAATACAATTATATTAACTATATTAATGATAACACTAAGGGTAAAATATAGGATCACAGCAGTTTATTTATCAATGACTCTATTGACTCATTCAATTGATCTTCAGATAGTTTCCTTTCCAAGTTAAGACCTGCTTTACATTTTCTCCTTAATACTTCATTCTATTTAAAGGCTTACCTATTTTCCCCCATCAAAAACGTGAACAGGTTTTTCTATTATCTATATCGACAAGGAACACTTCCAGGTTTGAATCATGCAAAGATAATGCCAACCATGCTAACATTTAAATTAGTCATGATCATTTTGGCAAGGAAAGGACTTTTGAAATCTCAAAAATACAATAGTGAAATATCTCAAAGTTGGCATTTGTTTAATGTACCAAGGTTTTTGTCTCTCAGCCCAAATCCATCCCTTGTGTGTGTGTGTGTGTGTGTTGTGTCAGTCACAGCCTATTCATAATAATGCTACTGGCTAGAAAATTCTGGGTGCCCTCACCTGGGCTCAGCTAAGTTTCAGAGAGAGAGAGAAAGAAGTAGATGCAAAATGGGAAATTATGTGAAGAGAGACAAGAAGAAAAAGGGATAAAGACAAATGACTCTCAATAGACCATTTATCTAAAGTAATCGGGATCTGTAAAACAAAGGAGTCGTAGTGGGGGGAGTCAGCCTGGTTCTTTTTTCCTCTTAAGGCTGGCAATGTGTTTATTAGAACTAGCCATCTTCCAGAAACACTCTTCTTTGATGTGGATGCCTCAGCAATCAAAGCTTAAATCTTCACATTACAAAAACAGAAAAGCTAGCTGTGGGAACTTTCAATACAGTATGTGAAGCTGAACTAGGAGTCTGAAAATTACCTTTTCCTGTACCAGTTGGTGTGCTGTTTGGTCTTTCTAACAGAAAGAGTTAGAGAAGGTTTGAAGTCAGCAGATGAGAAAGAATTTACTTGTTTCTGTTTGCTTGAGTTTTGTGTCATCCCTACAAGGGATTTTCCGAATGACAGTAGCAGTTGATGCAGTAGCAGTTGGAACCAATCTGAACTGCAAGTTTCTTTCAACACTTTCAGAAATGGCCTCATTGTGTCACCTCAGAGGTGCCACTATCAGCCACCGTCCCTTCCTCCTGCGAGGCTTTAGTTCTGTCTCTACATGTTCCCTTTTTCATGTTTTTGAGATCTCAACACCTGTTTTGCTGCATTACTTCCTCACAGATCTGGTGCTTAATTCCACAGATTCTCTTCTCTCAGCTTCTAGTTTCCAATAACTCTAAAATGTGTTTACTTTACATTCTACTCCCAGGCATGTTAACAGATTCCTGATAACACCCCTGGGAATGTAATCCTTGTGTTCTCCTTTTCAATTTTAATTCCTCCAATGCTTACACAACCAGTTTCTTATGTTAAATAATATCTGCTAAAACAATAAATGTGGTTTATATTTTTCTAACTGTCTACTAACTGATATGTCAGTCCATTTTTTCTTAGAAAATTAGAAATTTCTCCAACTGCCCCATCTATAAATTCTAGGTCATTTTAATTCTTATAAAACATGCCAAACTAAAGTTTTTAACTTCATATTTTTCTTATGTTTTTACACAGCAGTTGAGAAGCCTCTAATCCAATAGAAAATCCAAGCAAACTGATAAAGCAGGACTATCCTATCTAGAAATAGTTTTCAGTGATTTCTTTATCTCTATTTAGATGCTCTGAGCTCAGTTGCACCTATTTCCAAGATTCTGTCCCCAAATTTAAGTTTCTGAATACCTACTTTCTCATGGCACCAATCATTGAGCCTCCATTGCCAAATTCTCAGATCTGAATCCTCTCTATCCCATTTTCTTTGAACTTCTTAGTGACTATTCCTGAATCCCAGCTCAATGAGCACCCTCTCAATCTCTTAAGCCCCTTTCATGGGTAACCTCTTGGCCCTGATCTCTATGGTCTTGCTATAACTTCTAAGATCTTTCCAAAATATCAGATGTTACTCTTGTACCCATTTTTTTCTATCTGCATACACAACTCTCCCAACAGTGCCCTCTTTTCCCCCTAGTGTCATGGGGTTATAGTAAGGCATTAAATCTGGTTCTTAGGTCATATAGGAGAATGTAGGATAAAGCCTACATTATATGGATTGATGAAGGACCAAATGGATTTATTTTATTTTATTTTTTTTTTTTTTATTTAATAGAGGCATGTTTATTTATTTATTTGTTTGTTTGTTTGTTTGTTTTATACATGCACTGGGTACAGCCAGAAGCACAGGAGGGTGAGAGAATTCACCAGAGCCAGAGCGGGGAGCAGAGCAGGCAGAAGGACTGAAGTACACTGCTGAGGGGAGCAGCGGGCGGCAGGAGAGGTCTGCGCGCCATGTGGGACCCTCCTCCGGTGGCTGGGGAGCAGCCGGGGATGGAACTGGCGCCGCAGAGGCCACGGGCAGCTTCGCAACCCAGCGCTCAACCGCTGCGCCACCGGGGAGGCCCAGGACCAAATGGATTTAAAAGAACTGAGAGCCCAGAAATAAACCCATACTTACATGGATCTAATCTCTTACTAAGGAGACAAGAGTATAAGATAGAGAAAGGAAAAGTCTCATCAACAAATATTAGAAAAACTGGAATGTCATAGGCAAAAGAATGAAACTAGACCACTATCTCATACTATATTGAAAAATTAATTCAAAATGGATTAAAGACTTGGATGTAACTCCTGAAACTATATAATACATATAAATGAACATAGGCAAAACACTCCATGAAATTGGATTCAGGGATAACTTTGGTGAATCAACTAAAACAGCAAGGGAAACAAAAGAAAAAAATAAACAAATGGACTACATCAAATTAAATGGCATCTGCACAGTGATAAAACCTATCACTAAAATGAAAATACACCCTGCCAAAGAGGAGAAAATACTTTTACATCATACATCCAACAAGGGGCTAATACCCCATATCTACAAAGAAGTCAGATAACTGGGCAATGATAAAACAAATAACCCTATCAAGAAATAGGAAGGGAAGCTAAATAGGCATTTCTAAAAAAGACAGATAAACCACAGGCACATGAAAAAAAATCGTCATTATCACTTTTTTTTGGGGGGGAAAAACCAAAACCAATGCAACACAACTTTATATCTGTGAAAATGGCCCACATCCAAAAGAAATATAGAAAACACAAGTATTGAGGATATGAACAAAAAGGAATCCTCATATACTGTTGGTGGGAATGTAGGCCCGTTCTGCTCCAATGGAAAACAGTATGGGAAGTTCTCAAAATATTAAAAGTAGATCTACCATATGTTCCTGCAATGCCACTCATAGGATCTTGTGAGTGGCATTAATGTAGTCATTTGTTCTTGAGCACTTAGTTTGTTTTCATAGCTTGAATAGTGCAGTACTGTGAATAGTGCTGCAATGAACACTGAGTAAATTAAGAAGCTAAGGTATATACAAGAATGAAATACTACTCAGCTATTTAAAAGAAGGAAATCATGTCATTTGTGACAAGATGAATAGAAATGCTATCCTAGATATAAACGAAGAGATTATGCTATCCAAAATAGGTCAGAAAGAGAAAGACAAATACTTAATGATTTCACTCATATACAGAACACAGAGAAGCAAACCAAAGGAAAAGACAAAATCAAACCAGAACAAATCCTATAATCTGACTGTAGAAATGAGGGTATCAAGATGGGGAGGAGGCACAATGGCCTGTTGGAGGACTGTGGGTAACCTGATGGTGGGTGTGATATGATAACATATATCTGAAGAGGTATGAACCTATAACTCTGAGTCATATATGGTGACATATACAAATGTCACCTCATTTAAAAAAATGCAATTAAAACTAAATAGATGTGCTATAATTAAAGTAGAAAAAAATGGTTCAGTCTCAGAGTAAGTCTGTTAACATTACTCCTTTTAATATCATTCTTCATAATCTAAGAATCATCATACCACAATAGTAACTCTAAAACCAAAGAAGTACTGTTTTAGAAAATATTCTTATATGGAACAATGGTTGTCCTGCTCTTCCTTTGAGCAGGTTTTTTGCTTTATTATGCTTGCAATCCAGTATCTGAAGATTCCTGACTATTTGCTTATATTCTTATTCCAACTTTTCCATCCACATCTGTTCTTTTTTTTGTTATTGTCTACAAGAGACATCATTCCTGGTTTCCCCCATTCTCTCCCTTTACTTGGTGGCTCTTGCTCTGTTTTACTTGATACATCTATAGTAGTCAGACATTTCTCTCTAGCTATCTCTGGTCTTTTTAAACCTTATCCTCTAAATTAATTTCAGGTGGAGGGGAAAATTTTCCAGTCCTTTATGTTCCTCCAGGGCCAGATTAAGTAGTTAAAATAGCATCAGATGTGTTAAAAAAGGACAAAACAATCAATTTAATAATTTTCATGGGAGAACTACAATGATTATATAGATCACAAGATTAGTTAGGGAAAAATGGGTATGATTCTGATTTTGATGGCCTCAAGAAAGATAGTTGAGGGAAGGGGGATTCTACACATGAAAAGAAGGGTGAGATTTTATCTTTAAGAGTAAAGATGATATTCTCAGAGAGGACATGTTTATCCCTGTAACCCTCCCCTGGAAGAGAACCTCCAAACTACATTCGAAAATCATTAAAAAGGAGAGCTGTGATTGCTTCTTTGATTAGGAAAGCACAAAAGCATATGGAATGATGATCTCCTCTTACATTAGAGAAGCATGAAGAGCTCAAGCAAGGAAAAGAGCTTCTTAGCCTCTAGGAATTTCACTGCCTTTAGCTCAAAATACTCTGCATGCCAGAATGTCTTCAGGAAGAATCTTGGAATTGTCTGATCTGTGCGCTTTCAAATAGACTCCACCTCTGTCTTTTTGAATATGTGATTTTAATTCACATCAACACACATCTGTTCCTTTCCTTTTAAAATGTGAGTTAATTTAAGGAAAGATATAAAGATATAATAATACATGTTATCGCAAAAATGATGAAGCTCATCATGATAATATCTAATGGCTTATAAGACATTATCTGAGCTCCCAGTTGAAAAACTGTTAGAGAATAACAAGAACATTTCTGCTTATTTTGTTGACATTTGATGGCTTCCAGTGATCATTGATTTTTTTTATAATTTACCTAAATCATCACATTAATAGTTTATTGTTATCCTCTCACAAGATGCAAATCACACCAACTTGTATTTTTCAAATAATGAAAAGTTTTTGTCCTCTCATTAAAAAACAAAACAACCACCCCCACATCCATTATTTGCTAGTCTTCTAGAACATGGTTGATGTGTTAATCACCACTTCTGAAAGCCAGTATATGTTCTTATATCTGAGGCTTTCTCTGAGTTCTCTGGAATAGAAATCGTCAAGATCAAAAAAAAACTTTAATTTATTTTAAGCAAGTAGGGACATTTCTATTATCTCACAATCATAGATTTTAATTTGCTCTTATTGATATTTGTTCTTTTCTTGCCTGTTTAAAAGATCTCTTGAAAGGAAAGAATGAAGGCAAATAAATTTGGGTAGTTATGTTTTTAAAGCATGTCTGGGCTTTAGCAATTTGATTTGCTTACTGTTGTTTTCATAAGTATCTGTAATTATAATATGCAATTACACTTAAAATAATTGAGGAAATGTTATATCTCTGCCATCACTTTAATGGCCACACTAAGCTAATATATTTGTCTGCAATCACCCTATTTAATCAAAAGACATAATCTATCATACTTTTAATTATGTATTTGAAGAGTTTGTATTTGATAATAATTCAAAGTTAGGCTTTCTGTGAGACTTTATTGCTAGTCTCATTGTGTTTTTAATGGTTAACACTAATATTTAATGTCTATTTAAATGAGTGTTTACATTTGGACTGAAATCTGAATTGAGGGTTCCTTTGTAATGTTCTCCATCCTGAAAAAATTCTACCCACTTCAGGAAGATCTAATTACATCAAACAAAGCATAAATCTGAATATTAATTTGTTTAATTTTTCTTGCCATAATTAAACTGAACCTAAGTAAAACTTGGAAAACATTTTAGTTCATTCAAAATAATATGGTTAATGCAGAAGAAGAGTCTTAATTCAGGTAATAATGGTAATAGTAACCAGACAACCTTGGTCATGAAGACTTCTGGTTTTGGCAATTGGGGTTAAAATGCTTAAGTAATTATGATGTGTTACTTTGGGCAATTTATTTAGCCTCTCTGTGGACAAGAAAATTATGTATGGAGTAGCTTTGTTGTAAGTCTTCAATGACATTATATTTAAAAATCACACAGAAAACTGGCTAGATAATGGTAGTTTTCAAGATTAGTAAACAATTTATTAATGATTTTTAATGCCTACATTATGCCAGGCATTTTGAAGTTAAAACATTACCTATGCCAGTAAATTTAAAATAGTAAAATAACATTAACAAAAATAGACAACTTGATTCAGGATTCTAAAGAAACAAGGGCAAAAAGGATTTGTGTCCTTCAATGAAAGGTATGCACAGAGCCATAAATAATAAATATTTATAATATGTAGTAAATGATTACAATAGTCTGGGGTGGTTATATCACAACAAGAACATGAAGAAATGCTTATTTCCATGAAAAATGACTATACACTGGGAAATCATATGCCTTGCCTACAGTGATTAACTTCATGATAAGAATGTTACTGGTTTTTCAGTTTAAGTACAGACTTTTCAAGTCCAGTGTTCATTCTTTTAAACATTGTATATCAATACCTACAAATGCAATAGAATCATTCCTCGAAGCACGGGATTGAAGAGGTGATGGAGGCCACCACTGGGTGGGTATAAAGAGCTCTGCTTTGGACTTCACAAAAGAATTAGGTTCACACTACAGTGGTGATACTTGAGGACGGCCAGATCTTGTATTTCCATAATACAAGCAGCAATATAAGCAACATTACCTAGATACCATCTGTAACATAGTTATCTCTCAACCATAATATATACTCAATCATAATAATAATACTCCAAATTATTGTGGACTGCAAACATGTAACTGTAATCATTAGTCATGACCCTCCAACCCTGCCACCAATTTTAATAGGTAATGCATCATTGGAGTTCCTGTGGTTACCTCTTTCTAACTTTTTTAAAGAACTCTAAGTATTTATATTTAATAAAATTTGATAGCTAACTCTCTGAAAATTGGAATATTTGACCAATGAGAATTCATTTGTTTTTAGAGGCTGGGTAGCTTAGGTTTAACTTTGCTTGAGATTATCATGATTTATGCATATAGTCTAGTATAGATGGGTCTTTATGTACCATAAAAGGAAGATAAAATGCCTAAGGCATAAACAAACACACAGGATTCCATTGAACATGTTGATCTGCAGGGGAAACCTCCTGGACTGGCAACGGGAAGTAGACATTTTGGTAAGGAACGTGATGCAAAATAATGTATACAGCAAAAATATTTGCATAAACCTAAGCATGTTTAGGAGTTGGATACAGGAAATCTTGCTGAACTAGTTATTTTGAAACATTTGCTATTCTTATTGAGATTTTCACAGTCAAATTCAACACTTGGATAAATTAATTCAAATAATCAAATTTTGCAAATTGCATACTATTACCTGAGATCACTAGCTGCATCACCCAGATATTTTAAGAACCCTGTCATTCTCATGAATGTCCTACTATGAAAGTGTTTACTTTTTAATAATGCATCAGTCATAGGCTCTTTGTCACCATGGAATGACTCTGTAGTAGGTGTGAATTGCCCTCATTCTAAGATTTTGTACAATGACTTTGTGCTATTATATCTTAAGAATAAGGAGAGTTATTGTGAAGTTCATTATCTCAGTATGGAATATTTGTGATGATGAAAGTGTCAAGCTCCATCAAGTTGTTCACTCTTTTCCCATTTTATTAGCATGACCTGATTCAGCGTCTCTTTGATGATAACTCATTTTGATTTTAACTCACTTTAAAAATGAGTCCACCTGATTTTTAAACCTTATTGATTTAAACTTATTTTAACACTTCCTTATATAGTATCTTGTATTTTAGCAAAAAAAGAGGATATCCTCTCAACTCAGTTGTTTTTGAAGGAAAGGGTAAGAAAGTAGAGAACTCACAAATATAAAGTAATGCTAGTTCATTTGTCTTTACTTTTTCTTCCAACTATTAAGTTTCTTCTGCTACTCTGGAAAATTGCTTAGTCATTTGTTCTCAAATCACAGTCCTGCCCCAATCCAAACAGCTTTAATCTGCCTACTTGCCTATGTCTTGACAATGTGCTACCATGTTTGGCACAAGTTAAAGAGTCCAATATGGTCAGACAGACAATCCCTGAAAAGCTGCCAGCTTTCATGAAACATGACTTACGTTATTCAATTTTTAAGACATTGCTCTTTGCTAACATGTTCACCTACTAGCTTGTTCCCTTCTTGTTTGTCTTTTCTAAGATTTATTCTAATGTCCTCTGATATATGCTAGTGGCATTGTCTTAGCAACAATTTAGAGCAAATTTGAAATGTGTAATACTGCCTGTAGGGAACCCACAAACGAAAAATAAGTCATATTAAGGTGAATTTTTTTAAATTACTTAAAATTTTGAATAAATTTTATCAGTTAAATGACACTACTATTAGTCATTAAGGTACCAGGCTAGTCCAGAATATACCTAAAATACTGTGTATACATATAAAAAAGCAATAGTAAATAGAAAATTTTGAGATACTAATCAAAATATTGAATGTAAAGATATAATATTTTCATACATTTTAAACATTCATCCTGAAAATAATTTAGTTTAACAACATCAAAGTCAAAAGAAAACTTCTAGAGATTTAGAATTGCAGAGGCATAGCATATTAAGGTTAGAGATTTTACAACCTAAATTTTACAACTCTCTTAAACTTTTTCATTTTTGGTCAATGATAGACCTCTTGTACTGTCCAGACACCAGCTTGAGATCAATTGACACACATTACTTGGTCTCAACATTAAAGATTGGCTTTAGTTCCTTCTATTTCCCTAATGACTGCATTGCAAAACAAGCCTTTTGAATTTTAAGAATAAAAAAGTGCAAACCTCCTTTTCATTCCAATTCATATTTGCCTTCAGGAAGCAATTTGTTTTCCAGACTGCATCTGAGAATCTTGGGGGTCCCTGATTTGTAGTATGAAAATAACTTCAAAAAGTCCATCTTAAAAAGTGCCCCAAACTTGCTGGTGCCTGTTATTGTATTCAGAACTTTGACTTAAAAATAAAATTAGCATTGGTAGAAAGAAGCTTACTTAGCAAAATAATTTCAGCTCTAACAACAATTCACAATTAGGAGATTAAGAGGACAACACAGGATTGCAAAATCATGCTCTAAGCACTCTTCAGAGGGCAGAGAAAATGGTCAGGAAGATAAAAGCAGATGATGACTCTGACCATAAACTTAGTAACCAGATTAGGGTCACCATAACCCACCGCAGGGACTAAGTATTCCCTTTCTGAACTAAGAAGGTAAATGCAAAACAGACATTTTTATGAGTCCAAAGTAATTTGGGAGACATTCTTGATTGAATTAAATATGAAAAATATGTTAAAGATTGAAACAACCTAGTGTTTAACATTGTACAGAGTCAAAAGGTGAGTGAAGTGATTGTGTTGATGTAGGCGTCAGGTAGCCAAGAGGAACTTGGTGGTGAAACGAACACAACATGATGTGTTTGGTCATTCACAAAGAGAAAGGCAGAAATAATCTTTTTAAAGGCTGCTCAATCATTTTTTTTTTTTAACTGTAACTTTTTATTTTTTAAGAGCAAGTTGCTTTGGAAAAACTTACAATGACTTTAAGAAAGTATAGGAGGGGTCTCCCTGATGGCACAAGGGGATAAGTTGCAGCACTATGAAGATATCCAAATATCTGCACCACTGGCCAGGGAGCTGACGCACATGGCTCAGCAGACCTCTCCTGCCTTGCTGGCTGCTCCCCTCAGCAGTGTATTTCAGTAGATCTGCCTGCTCTGCTCCCCACTCTCTCTGGTGAATCTTCTTACAACCCACACCTCTGGGCTGCACCCTGGCTTTTGTATGCATAGATAAATAAATCTTAAAAAAAGGGTAGGAGGGATTACTGTAGATGAGAGAGTAATCAAACCAACAAGCAAAAAATTACAGGCCATGAGCATGCTCCAAAATGTGTTGTCATGATAAATAGTAAAGAAAATAAAACTAAATAATATTAAATAATAGTTTCAGATTCCAGGTTTTTTTTTTTAAATAGAGGCATGTTTATTTATTTATTTATTTGTTTGTTTGTTTGTTTGTTTGTTTGTTTTGTTTATACATGCACTGGGTACAGTCAGAAGCGCAGGAGGGTGAGAGAATTCACCAGAGCCAGAGCAGGGAGCAGAGCAGGCAGAAGGACTGAGGTACACTGCTGAGGGGAGCAGCGGGAGGCAGGAGAGGTCTGCGTGCCATGCAGGACCCTCCTCCGGTGGCCGGGGAGCAGCCGGGGATCGAACCTGCGCCGCAGAGGCCGCGGGCAGCTTCGCAACCCAGCGCTCAACCGCTGCGCCACCGGGGAGGCCCAAGGTTTGTTTTTTTTAACCAATTAAAGTAGATAATTACTGAGATGTTATTAAGATGCTAATTGTACTCAATTTTATAATAGAATGTATCCAATGAAGCTTTTTGTGACCTGACTGAAATGTATGTTTCAAATTCTTTTCAAAGTTTTCTGTCATAAAAAATATGTATTTATCAATAAGACACCAAACACCTGCAAAATTCCATGTTATTATTTTAAATATCTCATGTATCCTGGGGGTCTCAGAATCTTCTGTTCCTCAAAAAAATATATACCCATAAAAATAAAGCCTTTAAAACTGTATCTGGATAGACTCTAGCACTGGTAGTCTTCTTCCATGATGACTGTTTTCCTCAAAATATTTTAGAGATTATGCTGATTTGATAGATATATTTCATTTGTTTTCAATGAAACAGTATTCAATTATATGAATATAATAGCTTCTTATTTCTGTTTCACTATCAAGTGATTGTGGGTTTTGTTTTGTTTTTACTTTTATTAAGGCTGCTATGGGTACCATGATTGTGTCTGATACAGTTTTCTGCAGGGTGTGTATCCAGAGTCTGACTGATGGCTAACAGGGTATGTACCTCTTCCACCTCTCTAGACAATGTTTATCTCTTTCTCGAAGAACTTGTATTCATTTCTTTTCCCTCAGTGAAAGATGGGAGAACGCATGGTTTTCAAGCTTCCACATTTGCCAACACATAACATTTTCAAATTTGTATTTTAATTTTGCTAATCTGTTGGATATTTAAAATGGTGCTGTGTTGTTTTGTAAAAGTAAATGTGTTTTTTCTGAATAGCACTGAGCTCAATGTCTTTGCATGCATAAATGATCATTTGAATATCTACCTATGTGAAGTAGCAGGTTATTGAGATAAATCCAATACTTTTTTTAATTTTCTGGATATTCCCTATTAATTGATCATATTGTTTTATATTCTATGTTTCACACATATGCTCTCCACAGTGGTTACTTTTTAAAAAATAAATATATGGATTATTTTAATAAACAATGAATATTAATGTAGTTTGATGTATTAAACTTTCCTAGATAGTAGTATGTTTTAAGAAAATGTTCCTTAGCTTGAGGTCACAGAGATACTCTCATATATTACCTTCTAACACATTTTGCATTGCCTTTCTTGATAAAGTTGGGAGTCAATCTGAAGTAAATCTGAGTGATAATCAAATTTCTTATGTTTTTCCTTCTGCGTGCTTAATTATTGCAGTATCATTTATTGAAAAGACCCTGTTTTTGTACCTGCTCTTCAGTTTTGCAGTTGCTCTTTGCCTTATGCCACACATTTATATATGCATAATCCATTTCCAAGCTGTCTGTTGTTTATTCCTGCACCAATGTTGTTCAATCAGAATTTATATAGCTTTATAATATATAGTGATATTTCTTAGGACATGTTCTCAATCCATATTCTTCTCCATTGAGGATTGTCTGGCAATTATTGACTCTTCACAATTGATTTCATCTAAGTTTGAGAATCAGCTTTCTCCTAAAATATGTGTTGCAATTGGGTTTGGATTACATTGAAATGATAAGTCAATTTGAAAAGACTTGACATATTTACAATATTGATTCTTCCTATACATATGTGGTATACTGATAGATTTATCAATTCACTAATATATTTCCTCGAAGTTTAATCATTTTCAAAGAATGCTTGCCCATTATATATTTATTCCTATATATCTTCATGATATATAAATTATTTCTTTAAATTTTTTCTACCATATATTTTAGCTGATATGTAGAAATTCAACTGATTATGGTATTTCATTATATGTAACAAGATTATAAAATTCCCATATTAGTTATATCTGTTTTTGAATATTCCATACATAATATCATCTGAAAATGATAGAAATTGTAATTTTTATTGATCAGATCTTGCAATTTTACTTACTTTTGTTGTCTTAATGAGATCATGATTTCTAGTGAAAAGATAGAAATAAAGATATTGGACAACTTTTTCTTGTGTGTGGATTTAAATGAAAACCATTTAACATTTCAAAATTAATTGTGAGGTCAAGTTGCAGGTTTTAAAAAAAGATACATTTTTTTTCAGAATTTAGAAGTTCCTTCCAATCCCATTTGCTAAAAATTTTCATCATTAATAAATATTAAAGTTTGTCAAAAGTATTTCTTGATATGACCACAAGATCTTTTTAAGTAAGCTATTGTTAAGGCATAGTATATTGATTGATAGTAGTACTTTTGAGAAAATAGTTCTAATATGTTTTTAATACTATGAAAATTGAGTAAGAAAACCTTAAGCAAGTTTGATTCATGGAATATAGAAGGATCTCACACACTAACATTCACTGTTATTTCTTTGCTCTTGTGTTCTTTGCATGTCCCAACAGAAAGCAGACTGACATTATACTCAGAGAGAAAGGATTCACCTACCTCTCTATGGAAGAATAATCTGTCCAGCAATAACTCCACCGTTGAGAAATGTCATAACTCAGCCCTTGGGAAATCACCAAAAACCTGGATTCTCGCTTTCATCCAAAATTGCCCTTCCCAGACCTCCCTAATGGTGCAGAGGTAAAAGTCTCTGTGCTATCAAGCTATCCCCAGCCACTGCAGCATGAGTTCGATCCCCAGCCAGGGAGCTACCCACATGGCACAGCAGACCTCTCAAGTCTCATCCGCTGCCCCCTCAGCAGTGTATTTCAGAAGATCCGCCTGTTCTACTCCACACTCTGTCTCTGGTGAATCCTCTCACTCCTACCCCCATTTCTGGCCTACACTCCCAGTTCTTGTATGCATAAATAAATAAAAATGAATCTTAAAAAAAATAAAAACACAATAGCCCTTACTTTCTTCCCTCTTCTTTCTATTAAGCAAGCTCCCCTGGTTTTGATTTTTGGGATTTGCTAAAACTGTGCATAGAATACCTATCCATAATTACAATTACTTAGGCTATTGCAGAATAATTTGGCCAGTAAATCATTTTGCTAGTAGATTGGTTGTTTTTGTTTGAAGTAGACAGAAATTCAAGAAAATTAAAAACATGATTTCCAAGCAAATGTTCCTTTATCTATGCAAGTTTTCTATTTTAAAGTCTTTCCACAAACATGTGTTTTTTAGTGGAAGAGTTCTTCTCATTTCACTAAAGAGATTTCTCAACTTCACACATTTTTCAGGACTTTAAAAAGAAAATTTCTTCAGATAATCATACATGCTATTGGTCAAATATAAACCATACAAATCATATTATGTTGTGGTATTTCCTATGTTGATTTTAGTACTATAGTGTGTAACAACTTATCTGTGAGCTCATAATATTTGAATGTCAATGTTGGACTATCCTTCTGCAATTAAACATAGATTCATATAACATTTAAGCCATAAAAAATCATTCATGTGTTAAAATTTATAACTGTATTGAAGTCAATGCAATTCATAAACCATTCAATTCATAAAAATACGGAGACTACTCTCCTATAAACATCTTATGATGATAGAATAAGCTCTAAAGTACTTAAAACTGTTGGCTAGAATAAGTTCATTGCACAATTTAAAAAGTTAAAAATACAGATTGAGAAAGAGAGAAAGAAATTTTCAGAGTTCCAAAGCTAAAGCAGTAATACAGATAGGTAAATCAGATGAAGTCTTGGAAATCTGGGATAGGAGGAAAAAAAATTCTGTAGTACATATGAAATGCCTATATCCACATCAAGTGTCAGATGATTAGCCTTCAGATACAGCATTTACATCTAATGTATTTCTGTAAGTCAAAAACTGACCAAGAATACAGCTTATGAGAGCCAAGAAAATGACCATGAAGCATGAGATGAAAAAAAAATCATAATATATATTCATCTTTATGTATAACTCTTTTTCATTAAATTCAATGAAAAAAACAGTATGATCTTAGTCTTAACCATTACGCTGTAAACTTGAGCAAAATATCATATAATGAAAAAATAGACTGTGAGAACATTTCTTTAGTTAACTGAGCAAGAATTTTTAGCATAAGTATTGGTGTCATGCCCTAGAGATGGTAAACCATCAATTGTAATCAGATCTCAGATGTGTTGCCTCATGAACGATGGTTTTTCTCATCTTTGTCTTTTGTTAGGGCATGCCTTCCAAAGAGACGGCATCAATTTCTTCACCTCAGAGTTCAAATTTAACTCTCTCTTCACAAACCCACACACTTCTAAAAATAATGAGACGTATTGCCATGCCAGTAATCCCCATAAAAACATCAATAATTATATTAATGAATGTAACTGCAGCACTGTTTGTTGGGCAAGGAATGATTTATCTCAGAAGCTCCTATTCAGGGAGTCAGTTACATTCACTAAGTGGTGTGAAGGAGCAGATGTCTGTGTGAAGCCGTGGGAGGTATGTACTGGAATTTCTATGATCCAACTGAGATTCTATCAGATACAAAAATCACCAGTGACTGGGTCTCAGAGTCTCAAGTTTCAAGTGCTACTCTGATATATTGTATGATACTTAGATTCAGTAGTGATAAGCTTTTTTTTTAATGGCTTACACGTTTAATTTGCTCAATAAACAGAAATATGCCTGATCTCTTACCAGATTGTGTCACAATAACAGCTGTTTTTAAAGTCTCAACTGGGACAGTAGTTCAAAGTCCTTGAAAAGTAAATGACATACATTCAATTAAGCTAAAGAAAAAGCTAAAACAAGTATTATTTAGTGGGTTTTTAATTAGATGGCTTCTATTAAATTGGTGCTTTAAAAGGGATTTCAAAGCCTCCCAAGATTATGCTAGTTAGAATAGACACCATAAAAAATCCATTTAGATTTATCTCGTGAGAATTTGCTCACATGTTAGGCATTTCTCCCACCAGCATCCATATGTCTGGTGTTAGTCGATAAATTCCCAGAATGATGTGTAGGAGGTAAAATAAGGTGGATTATCACTGGGTGGTAAAGTAAAAATTAAAACATTCTGATCCTGAGGCACAGGGACCTCTAACCTTACACTCCTACAATTCCCCTCCATCAACAATAGGGCAGTTTGAGACCACAGTTCAGATTCTTCCTTGCCTGAAAATTTCTGAAGCAGGGAGAACAAAACTACCCTCATTTTCTGGGAATATCCACTGGGAATATCCACAATTGCTCAGTGGATCTTAAGTGTCTCTCAGAAAAGATTTTTTATGTTTTGGTTCCTGCTTGCCTTACTATTCTCTTCCTCCTTCTTACCGCTGCTGCAAAATTTTCAAGTCCAGATTCTGGTGATAATGGACATATTACTCATTGCAAAATCATCATCTCCTCTATTTATTTTTTTTTAAGATTTATTTATTTATACAAGCACTGGGGTATAGGCCAGAGGCACAGGAGGGTGAGGGAATTCACCAGAGACAGTGTGGGGAACAGAACAGGCAGACTGACAAAACACACTGCTGAGGGGAGCAGTGGGCGAGACTGGAGAGGTCTGCCGTGCCATGTGGGAATCTCCCCCGCCGGGTGGGAATTGAACCAGTGCCACGGAGGCTGTGGACAACCTCACAGAGTGGCGCTCAACCCGCTGCGCCACCGGGGAGGCCCCATCTCTTCTATTTCTTTATAATTTTTCTCACTAGCTAGGTTGAACCTTCATGTGAGAAACTCCATCTTCCTGTCAAACACTGCATGAGCTCATATTCCACAGTCTTCTCAGAATAGCATTTGTCCCATGCTATATACCAACTATCACATTTTTGACAGAGTCAACATCTTTCTTGCATTGCTCAATTCTGTCTGGGGTACACATGCTGGTTTTTCCTATGCTATAAATGTTTGTTTTCACAATAGACGATGAGAATATATTCAGCAAGTATTTTTTACTTATTTATTTTTTTTTATTCCTGATGTACCATTATTTCATATCCTTGTTTGCTTTTTCAAAATGTAGGACTTCTCCCCCGAGGCATGGTCACCATAGTTTTTACAACAGCAAAGAATCCGTAGCCCTCCGCCATAATCCAATGTTCTCTCTGCTCCCCACCTCCCATATTCTCTCCTCCTGCTCTCAGCCTCCACCCCTCCTGGATGCCTTAGGTCAGTTTTCAAAGGTCAGTTTTAAAGTTTGTCTTTGAACCTTTTGCTTGGTTTCTCTGTATCCCATATATAAGTAAAACCATCCACTATTTATCTTTCTCTGGCCAAGGATTTCATCTGATTCACATATGTGGTCCATTGCTTATATCAGGTACTGAACGCAAGTTTGTGGAACTGAGCTAAATTATTAAAACATTCTCCTCCTTTGTTTTTTTTTCCACTAGCAGACTTAGCAATTATTGATTCACTGCTTCAGGTACACAAAACAAGCAAAACATATATGTGCACATGCTTGGTAGTCAAGTAGAAAAATTATGGAAGCTTGGTTTTATGCCTGAACCAGTACTTGTTTTTGCTGTCTTGTATGAGTAAGGCCAAGGATAAGGTAGACTCTAAAATTTGTTCCTTTTCTGTAAATAGGGAGATGAGTTATGCTTGTTTCAAAGGATTGCATTAAACATTTAATGGTCAGGGCCTCACCGGTGGTGCAGCAGTTGAGTGCTGGGTTGCGAAGCTGCCCACAACCTCTGCAGCACCAGTTCGATCCCTGCCCACCAGCGAGGGTCCCACATGGCACACAGACCTCTCCTGCCGTGCCCGTTGCTCCCCTCAGCAGTGTATTTCGTCATTCTGCCTTTTCTGCTCTTCCCTCTGGCTCTGGTGAATTCTCTCATCTTCCCGTACCTCTGACTGTACCCAGTGCTTGTATAAATAAATAAATAAATCTTAAAAAAAAAGCTTAAGTGAATCTTAAAAAAAAAATATTTAATGGTCAATATGTGAAATAACTGTGTAGGTCAAAAATTATTTGTTGAGTGCCAAGTACTTTATAAACATTATCTAATTTAATTGTCACTCTAAAAATGCTTTTCATCATTCCTATTACCTAATGAGTGAACTGATGTTTAGACAGGTCAGGTGATATGTTTAATAAGGACTCTAACTCCAGAAATCATGTTTTTAACAACACAATTGAAAAAAATTAATACTAATACAAAGAGATCCTTATTCAGTGTATACTGAACAGTGGTGTCTTGTGATGTTTATTTTTTCTCTGATGCTTTAGGTAAAACATCTGAAGCTGGAGGTCTTAAGACCTGTTTGAATTGCTTTGCCCATAGACTAACTCAGTGCTATAGGAACAAAAATGCGTGGTCGTCCCTTTACTTTAAATTTATTTAACACATCTAATAAACAGACGCTATTTTTTTGCACACATTCAAGAAAGGAATAAATTGGTAAAATAATCTGAGAAATGTAATAAGGATTTAAGTATTAAGTTAATAAAATTCTGAACTAAAGGTCATTATTCAATTTTACAATCTTTCCACCAAGGTAACTTGGCGTAATAGCTGAGAAGAGACATTTCTGGATTATTAGAGAAAAAGAGCATATGTTTATTTATGGGCTTTCAGAGTCCACAGATTCTATACTATGTCCCAATTGTTAAGTCAGTTTCAAACCTCCTGCTTCTGTTCCCTCTGTGTCTGGGTTCTCTCTCTATCCTTTTCCTTTCTATGCTCTCCTTCATCACTGGCATTTCTAACATATGTGCTACTTGATGGTATTTTGTCTTTCTTATCTTCCAAGTCCCACACTCAGATCTGTGAATTGTACTAAATCTAACAACTGAAAATAACAGAGTGATACTAATAGTGTGTACTTCCATTTATTTTTGCTTATAATACACCATTTGCATTATTAAGCAAATTTTAAAATTTTAATTCCCATTTAATTATCTTCAAATCTAGGAAATGTATAGTACTAGCATCATTATAAATGAAGGAATTGAAACTCAATTTTCCACATTTATAAATGATGCTTGAGCTCTGGCCTAGCTTGCTTCAAAGTGGAACAGTTATATTTTACTGCCTCCCAGAATTATCATATTTATTGTAATCAGTAAACATGCACTGAACATCTGTGTGATGATGAATCTGGCATTTAGTCTTGGGGAGTAAAAAAATTAAGACTGATTTAGAGAAAGAATTCTGTAGAGTAAGTAGTGAAGATGAAGAGAAAGCTCTAAAGCAAGTTAGATATCATGCATAATAATCCAGAGCCTTAGCATCAATAACCCTAAAATATCTTCCCACTAATAGAAACTAACCAACATGGCAGTAATGGCTAATTTTCTCCTAACTTTTGGTAGCTTTGCAAAGAGCATCTTCAATAACAGTGAATTAATTCAATGCAAGAAGAGATTACAACCAACCACAGGGCTCAGAAGGTTCCCATTTTTAACACGGTTACTTTCTTCACTAAGTTGACATTGTTGCATAATTGTCTAGATTAGCCCTGAGATCCCATGAGTTGGAAGAATGTTCTCCACTCAAACCCTTTCCATGGTATGTCCAGTCCAGACTGGGCAGCCCTCCTTGCACAATAAAAGCTTAGGGGACCTTGCACATTCTTCTATGATTCTTCTTGTAAATTTTCCCCCCATAAAATTTACTTTAAATTTGTACCATGGGGGACTGATAAATCATATCTATGTTTGCATTCCCTTTGTGTGACCACGACCTCATTCATTTCAACTGAACAAAAATAAGATATTGTTTTAAATGCACTATACTTTATGATATTGCTTATTATGGTAGCAGTCAGGTTTCTGACAGCTACCACAGAAAAAGTATTGTATATACATTTCCTCCAATATGAAAAACAATCTTAAAAACTAGATGTTAATATATGCATCTCTTCCAATGAGGACTATTTCCATACTGCATATTGAGATTCTAGTATTTGCTAGAACCTTGTGATAGAATTGTGATATAGGGCCCACCCTGGTGGTGCAAGGGGTTAAGCACAGCACTATGAAGTTATCCCAAAGCCTCTGCAGCATGAGTTTGATCCCTGGCTGGCCCACATGGCACAGCAGACCTCTCCTGACATTGCCCACTGCTCCCCACAGCAGTGATTTTCAGTCAATCTGCGTGTCCTGCTTCCCACTCTGTCTCTGGTGAATCCTCTCACATTCCCACACCTCTGGCCTGCACCCCAGTTCTTCTATGCATAAATAAATAAATCTTAAAAAAAAGAATTATGATATAAATGGGCATAAAATTTATCTGCATGGAGTGAGAAGTAGTATCAAATAGTACATTGTAATGCAAACCAATATAAAGCATGCCACTAGAAATCAAAACAGTGTACTATTTCAGGAATTTTCTAAATTTGGGGGATTAAAAGGTGTAACTGACAGGGTAGATGTTGGGAGGAGAGCATTATATAGGAAAGTTATTCTGGTATAGAAGCTAGCTTACTTTAAAAGTTTACAGGTGGAAAATATCCTAACAATGACAAGGAAATCAAATGACAATGTAGGTTCAATTTATTGAGTGAAGGGAAAATGGGACAAGGTTGAATTAAAGATATAGAAAGGGGCCACTTCATACAAGCCTTTACCTTTACCAACAATCTGAAGACAAGTAATTAAATTCTAGGGATAATAGAAAGAGAACTACAAGTTATAGTTGGAAAATGCCAAGATCAAATTTGCATTTTAACAGTCTCACTCAAGATGTGCCATGGAGAAATAATTCAGGAACATGGGACTGAGACCAGTGCCATCTAGCTCTAAAACTAAGATCCTTTCACTACACCTCATTGACCCCAACATCTATTACAGCATTTGTCCTCTATAAGCATGTGGAATGGAAAATCACGAATTATTCATTTTTGACATTGAAATACATTTTTAAAAAATGCAATGAGTGAAAGTGGCTAAAACACATAAAATCTCATTTATAAAATAACTAAGTCCTAGGTACATCATATATGTCATGGGTACTATAGTTAATAATACTGCATTGTGTATTTCAAAGTTGCTTATAGAGTAGGTCTTAAAAGTTCTCATTATGAGAAAAAAATGTGTAATATGTGTGGATGTATATTAACTACATTTATTATTGTGATCAGTTTGTAATATTTATGCTATTTCAAATCTTTATGCTATATATCTGAAACTGATATATATATATATATATATAATGGTATATATCAATTATATGTCAACAAAAAGAAATGTATAAGACTGAGGTCTAAACATCAATGACAAAACAATAACATTAGTGAGTTATGAGTTGCCAACACTACTCAGTTCCATGTTCTCCTCTAAGTATCTCATGTTTATTAACTCCTTGAACTCATACCAAAAGAGTCATGAGGATTTACTCCCAATTATCTGAAGAGGAATCTGTGGTGCAGAAAAATTATGTAAATTTCCCCAATACAAATAACTAATGCAATTAGGAGTTATTGGATTCTAGAGTTTAGATTCATGATCACTGATCTCTACTGAGTTAGACATACTATCCTGGGTATTTCCTCAACTCCTCCTGTCTACATAGTAATTGACTAGAAGGCTTTATTCTTCCTTATACAATAGCATGATATGCTTATAATAAGCACAATTAGACTGATGTGATAAAACCTAATAGTAATTGGTTTTAGTTAGTAGTATGCATGGAATATTTCATTCAAATTTCACCAGTTTTTATCACAGACGATAGGTGAAGATAAATTGATAGAACACTATGGCTGAGCATAATGCAAAATAGCCACTTAGCTCTTTGTACACAAATGGTAGGTTGAGTCTAAATATTTTCTCTAACCACTTAGAAATAAAGGGAAAACAATCTCTCACATATATTACTTTCAAAGTAAGTATGTACTATGAAATAATATCCCCCATTGTACATTAACTTGAACTAGCATACACTGTTTGGTTCTCTCAACAAGAAATAAGGGTTTCTTGACTAAGTATATTAATATTTTCTATCATTTAACAAATGATTCCCAATTAAAAAATAAGTAGATCTATAAATTATTTGTTCATCATGTACTGTGTTACTTGATTGGATGCTTGGGATTGCTTGATATTTATCAGAGCAATAAGATTATGAGCGATTCTAAGAATACACATTAAATTTAATTAAAATTAATCTAAAGTCTTATTTTTATTCATATGAAAGATATTTATAGATTGAGATAAGTTCTGGTGTCTCTTGCCTTTGAAAGTCATCATCACTCCTAGACCTGGTGTAAGCATCCTATGACCAGGTGACAATACTTCTAAGGAAGAGATGGTAATATGTCATCATGGTGGATACAGTAGAGCAATCACCTGTGGAAATCACAGACTGATGATAACTTTGAGCTCTTGAATTGTTTTCTGAAACCAGCTTCCAATTATATTTAATAAGTAAAATTATACATGTTTATACTTTTTTCCTGATAATTAGATTTTCTCTTACTTGTCTTTGGATTTTAATCTGTAGATAGATTGTATAAAAATAGTTACTAAAATCTCGAATTTTCAAGAACAGAAATAATATAGCTATGGAAAGAAGCAACTCTTGTAATTGAAAATGTTATGGAGAATGTTATCTAAAGATTGCTATTCTGAAGTTTCCTTCATTTTTCTTCACATATGCCCTCTGATATATGGTACTTGAGAAATCTTATTTTGATTAAGAGGATTTGAGTTGGCTGGGTGGTGGGTGGGAAGGCATTCATCCTGGACCAGTTCTACCCCAGGGCTCAGTTTTCCTCACTGCTTTGATGGCACATGCATTCAGTGTGTCTTCTCTTTACTGATTAAATTATAGGTCCTGGCACTAACTATAGAATCTGGCATCATTCCTGGCTTCACAAATAATGCACCAACTGGAGCATGATGTATACCTTCATTAACAAAATTGGGGCATGCTATTCAATAAACTTTCCCAACCACTGGTTCTTTGCCTGTCAATTTCAATTTAGCCAAAGCTATTTTTAGCTAGAGAGTAAATTGTTTTATATTGGCAGGAAGCTTGGTGGTAGTGGCCATGCCAAAAGTCTTAATTAAGCGTCAAATAGAAGTATTATTTATATAAGTTTTTTTTAAAAAATGTAGTTTGGACTTAGGGCAAGTAACACTGAAGTTTCTTGAAGACCTTATAATTTATGACAGAATAAAAGTTTCTTGCCTGAGAAAATCATTTACTGTTTTCTCTTTAAAATGATATTTTCTAGCAAGAGCATGATAGTCAAACTAATTAATTAATCCATGATGTCAATAGCTGATTTATTTGTTAAGAGAAAGATTCAAGGGAGATGAGCTTATCTCAGGAAATGTTTTCAGCCAAGTTTTTAAATGGTTTACTGAGGAATTTCCCTAAGGACTTCACTACTGCTCCTCCCTTTTCTTCATGTAACTCAAGAGGTTCTTAACCTAGAGCTAGTGCATACTCTAAAAGAACATTAATCCCCTGATCTTCAATACAAATTTTTGCATGTATAAGTCATAGAATTACTCTAATACTCAAAGCTGTTATCTGGAATAACAAAAATTAAAAAAAAACTGTACTCTCATTACTCTTCTAAGATATTTAAAGCACCTCTGCAATTTTGGTAAGTTTACTGTTACTTCCTAAATATATACCAAAAAAATCACTCTACTCTGAATAATAGTTCTACAGATGCTTGAATGAAAATATTGAGCATTGGGGCCTCTCTCGTGGTGCAAGGGGTTAAGACACAGCACTATGAAGCTACCTGCAGCAACTGCAGCGCAAGTTTGATCCCAGCCAGGGAGCTACCCACATGGCGCAACAGACCTCTTCTGACTTGCCCACTGCTCCCCTCAGCAGTGTATTTCAATCTGCCTGTTCTGTTCCCCACTCTGTTTCTGGTGAATCTTCTCACCACCCACAACTCTGGCCTGTACCCTAGTTCTTGTATGTATAAACAAACAAACAAACAAACAAACAAACAAATAAATAAATAAATATTTTTAAAAGAAAATAATGAGCACTTATAATTATTATAAACTCTTTCTTCCTATTTTGCTTGCTACTCCATTTTCTACCCTTCACTAAAGTCACAAACCAAGAAAAACAGATCTGCAACATTTTCCTCTTCACCCACTTCATTCACACACACAATACTATCTATCATGACTTCGATACGTGTGACAAAGCAGCCACCTTTTGTTCATTATCACTCTTACTTCCTCGATCCATGTCCTCATGTTCTCCCATTAAGACCAGTATATTAACTTCCAAATTAGTTTCCCTGACCCTGCTATCCTCTGTTAAATTCAATATACATGTAAGTATTTGAATGGCATTATCAAAATATAAACTTAAACATGTCATTCCTTTGTTAATTATGCTATCATGATTGTCTTTAAAGGATAATCTGAAATAAGGTTATATAGAATACAGTTTCCCATTATAAGACATCCCATTAAGCTTTAGAATTGCTTCATTTGCCGCTTTTTAAACAGCATTCTTGTTTTTAAAACTTTTATTTTTATTGAGATAATGCTGTACACCACTGTATTTGACAACTATACATATGTTACCACAACACATTGACCACCAAAACACACCAGTTGTCCACTATAGTCTATTGGGTTCTACCCGCTTCTGGTAGCCTCAGTTATGCAACCAGAGTCCTATGGTTTATTTTGGTTTAGTTTTGTCTGTTCCTCTGTTATGTTTATTTATATTTCATATGGGTGAAATCATTACATTTTTGTCTTCCTTCTGACTTATTTTTGGCTTTGTATAATCCCTTTCAGTTCCATTCATGTTGCTGAAAATGGTAAGATTTCATCTTTGTATAGCCAAATAGTATTCTATGGTGGATATATTTACCACACCTTCTTACTCAACTCATTCGTTTTGGGGCACTTAGATTTCTTCTATAGCTTGGCTATTATAAATATTGCTGCAGTGAATTTAGGAGTACATATGTCCCTTCAACTTACTGCTTTTCATTCTTCAAGTAGATACTTAGAAGTGGAATTCCTGGATCCTGTGGAAAATCTACATCCTCCTGATTTATTTATTCCTTAGTCATTAGGTAATAATATCTTCCTTGCAAATTTATAAATAGATCCATTTGTTTTTCTCAACTTTTACAAAACCATAATAATCTACAATTTACATTCTATCTTTTATCCCAGCTCATTTTTAAAGACATCTCTCTCTCTCTCTCTCTCTCTCTCTCTCTCTCTCTCTCTCTCTCTCACATACACACACACACACACACACACACACACACGGAGAGAGATGTGGGGAAGATCAATATTTTATTCATTTTGCTCCTTCCCTTTTAGGTATTTTGTTAATTTTATTCATGGATAGGGAAGTCCATCAGTTACTTTTTACAGAACCAACAATTAAGGGAAACAAATTTTGAGTAAAGCATTTGGTTATATTTTAAAACATACAAGCAATTTTATTCCCTATGAAATATATTTAAAATGTATGCATATCAGGAGAAACTATTTTCTGACCTCTTTATGTCTTATCAGATACTTCCTGAACTCTTAAATAGCATTTTCATGTTCTATGCACTCAGCAATAATTCTAAGAGTAAAACCCTCTTCATTTAAAACTTGCTTTCATTTCTCAGTTCTCATTTTTGGGTGGACCATGCGACTTCAAATTACAATATATGACAGTAGTTAGAAAACCTATTGATAACAACAAAAATAATAATTAGAAAATGTTGTTTTTTTCATTTGTCAAGTTTGAATACAATCTATTTTGAAATATTTTCCTTTTATATGGGCATCTAACTAACAGGCTTTATAATAATACATTGTAGAAACACACTTATTAGTCATTTACAGCATAGTGTTCAAACTTTTAGGACCCAGGGCAAAGCCTAACTTGAGATTTACATAATTCATCATTGGCAAAGATCACTAGACAGGCAATTTTCATTCATGGTGAAATGTGAGTTTGTCATTTGTTTAGGTTTAGTAATAAAATGGCATTAAACTTTCATTCCCATGTCAAAAAATGTGATAATGGGCACATCTTATTCTTCCTGTAGACTTCCCTTTTCTTGTTGATAACATTGAGAGTTGGTATAAAAGCTTTTTAAAGTTATTTCAAGTCATTTTATTGTGATTCTTAATTGAATATATGAAGAAAGGACAAGACTAGATTAATTTCAGAGGCAAATTATGTAGCAAGAGTAAAAATAAAGTATTTTCCAGACTTGTAATCGACTATAGAACTTAAAATAAAGGTTCACAATATAAAATAAATTAAAGCAGATGTGATTTAAAAAAAACTGTTTATTTAAGAACTAAAGAAAGAACACATTTGAGGGGAGAGATAAATATTGGGGATCTAGAAGAACTTTCAGTTAAACTCTGTGATTAAGATATTTTTGTTCCTTTTACTTGTATTTCTAGTTGCTTTGCATTTTAATTCCATGATTCTTCTCTCATTGCTAAGTGGTGAAACTAGTTTCTGCCATTTACTGTTCAGAAAAGTGGATAGGATCAATGGGATGATATTTATCAAGTGCTCTGAGCTCTATGGAAGGTAGGGCTATATAAATATCATATACTGCACTCAAGTATATAGAAGAGAATCACTTCAGACTTCAAATTCTTCAGGGAGTTACTCATATAATGGAATCTTCGTCAGTGAAGTTGAAATAATGAAGAGAGGAGTTACTAGAAAGTTTGCAGCTTGTCATGCTAAGTTCTACCTCCACCAATAAAATATGACCATCATAGTCATTCTTCATTCAAGGAAAAGTGATTAGAAAAGCTTGTTTTTGGTAAGTTTTCCTTATTATATCAGGCAAGTGGTATATTTACTTTCAATAGTATTAGCAAACTTAAAATTGCTTCTTTTTGTACATTGTAAAATATATGATTAATAGCAGATCAAAGGAAATTGTCTCAAGCATTCAACAAAAATTAATCAGTTTTTTTTCATTTCCAAAATTTGCACAAGATCCTAAATATTAAAAACATCAATTAATAAATTAATTCATATTTGAGCACAAGAACTTGTTAAGCATAATTTGCTAAATAAGTAGTAGATGACCTCTGTGCACAAAATCTACAAAAAGTATGTGAACACATGTAGCCCACTAGGAAATTTAAATAATTTCTTTTTTGTTTTCTTATACCCTAAGCACCTTAAATGAAAGGTAGATGGTAGGAATGAGTCCTTGGGGATCTTGCAAGAAAACAACTTTTCCTATCCTGAAGGTTCAGGCAACAAGAGAGATGTAGGTAGGAGACATAAAAGATTTTAACTTTAATCAGAAAAGTCCTGAAAAGGTAAAGCAAGCTAGCAAAGGTGCTCTATTAGAACTACTGCAGTTGTTTTTGCCTCAGCTTTACCTGGGACAGCATTGGATTGGCTAATATTTCCACATTTGCAGCTCACTAGCACAAGAAGAATCTGCATGAAATGCAAGTAAGTGGGGGAGAAGTCATTATGTGATTTAAGTGAAGGTAGAGAATGACCTTCACATTCCCATTACAGAACCTCATAGTAAATTCTTCTGTTTTCTAAATTATTGTAATTCTCTAGTTCATCCCTCTGGGAACAACTATTTTTTTGTTTCCCAGAGTATCAGATGAAAAGGAGATTAAGTAGCTGCAGAATAAAGACAACTTCGTTGTAAGCTGAAAATGCCCTTAGAGGGTTGATACACGTGTGCCCCAGAGGGAACAAGAAATTGAAGGTTTCTTCCTTTGAAAAAATAGCTAACTCTATAGAGATGGAAAATAGAGTGACAAATTGTGTTCCTACTGGGGGAAGAGAAATATAAGTACATGAGTGATTTGGTGACATTCGTTTAAAATTTATTCATAAAGTTATTCAATCACTTATTCAACAAATATATATTGGGAGCTTACAAACACGGAGTTGTTGTCACTCTAGAGGTAAAGTTGTTAAAATAACAGACGAAATACATATTCACGTGTATCTTTCCTTCTAGAGGTAAAGAGTACATTGAACCAAAATCATGCCTTAGAAAGGTGACCTTAGAATTGAAGCTACAGGAGGGAGAGAGTGCAAAGGACTTGAAATATGGTGGAGAATGGTGGGTGCCTTGGTGGGGGGGATGTGGTGCGGTGACAGACACCTGAAGGGTGTGATCCTATAGCTCTGCATCATACAGTGTTGTAAACCACAGTGACCCCAATAAAAACAAACAAACAACAGGAAAACCCACAAATGAACTGGGCCATTTCAAATGATGATAAATTACTTGCAGGAAATAAATTAAGAGTGTAATATTTGAAAGTATATTATATTTTACACAGCTCACCTCTGAGGAAATGAATTCAATTATAAGAATGAGCCATTAAATATCTGAGGACAGACGCTTTGACACAGGAATGGAAAGTGCAAAGTTCCTCTGGGAAGTGACATTTAGTTAGATGAGCAGTCCACTGTTTGGTGTCACTGTGTCCCATGAACAGAAAGGGCTATCTGAAATGACAACCTTGAGGGGCCAAGAAGTTTTATGACTGAGAAGCAATTGGCATCTTTTAAAAAAACTCATTCATAAGACAGTAGTAGACAGAATAGTGGTAGCAGGATGTGGATGTTTTAATCCCCTGCACCTGTGAGTATTTTATATGTACCTGACAAAGGGGAATTAAGGTTGCTAATCAGCTGAGTTTAAAATAAAAATTTCATTTGGAATTATTCAGTTGGCTCCAACATGAGCCAATGAGAAGGATGCTTAAAAGCAGAGATGGAAGGAGAAATAGTTGACTTTAGAGTGATGGAGTTTAAACAGAGACTTAAATTTTCATTACTGAGCCTCCCCGGTGGCGCAGCGGTTGAGCGCTGGGTTGCGAAGCTGCCCGCAGCCTCTGAGGCGCCGGTTCGATCCCCGGCTGCTCCCCGGCCACCGATCCCCGGCTGCTCCCACATGGCGCGCAGACCTCTCCTGCCGCCCGCTGCTCCCCTCAGCAGTGTACTTCAGTCTTTCTGCCTGCTCTGCCCCCCGCTCTGGCTCTGGGGAATTCTCTCACCCTCCCGCGCTTCTGACTGTACCCAGTGCGTGTATAAACAAAAACAAACAAACAAACAAATAAATAAAAACATGCCTCTATAAAAAAAAATTCTTTAAAAAAAAAAATTTCATTACTAACTTGGAAGATGAAGAGCGTCCATAAACCCAGGATGAGGGAATCATCTGGAGGTTGGGAAAAGCAAATTAACAAAGTCTCCCCTAGAGTGTTCAGATAGAATACATTTTGACTAACACCTGGATACAGATATGTGAGCATGTGAGGCTCATTGTGGACCAGGCTCCAGTATATTAGAGAATAAATTTGTGTTGTTTGAAGTCACCAATTTTGTGTGATATTTGTCAATTTTGTGATTTTTCTTTGTGTTTTTTTCCCTCCTGCCTTTTCCTATCTTGCTGCTTCTTCCTGTCCAAATCGAAAAACTAATCATTAATCAGTTCTTTGGGTAACATTTCTAGAAGTGCTTCAACATCTTCATTATCCACAACCAGGTCAAAGTTGTTTGTCATCTCAATAATAGTCTTATTGTTTTTACAACCTTCTCTTCACTGGACAACCATTAACATCATGGATGACGCTTTTGAGTGTCTTTTTCCAAATACCATCGATACACTTCCTCATGACATCCTCCTAAGCCCAGGTAAGGCATCTGATACCGCCATCTTTGTTGTAATCTTTCCAAAACTGTATCACTGTTTTCCTCAGTTGCAGTAATAGCCTGGACAGAAGTCCTTCTCAAGTAGGAAAGCTTGAATGTTGCTTTGATTGGTTGTATCAAAGCGATGAATTTGGAGAGAGAAACTCCGCTTTGACATTGGAATGAAAATCACCAACAAAAAGTAGTTGACATAATAGGAAAGAATAATGGAATGACTGATGGGGGTGGAGGTTAGTCCAAATAAATTCAGATGGTAAGAACCAATGCCCAGAGTACAACTTTACCTGTTTACAGTTTGTGGTACAGAAACTAAAGAGTTTAGTGTCTGTTATCAGGTAAATTTGATTTTAAATGCTGAGAGACTTTCCTAATAGCATTGTTGCACTTAGTATTTAGTAGAACACTCTGAACCATGTTTTCTTTATGTATAAACTAGGAAATATAATATCTGCATTACAAAATTGTTAAAATAATTGTGATAACATATGAAATGTACTTAGCACATTGATACATAAATCTTAAAAGCAAATGTTTATATTTGTATCAATACTATTATCTATATGAGTAGGGTAGATACCTTAGAAAAATCCCAGAATGAAGGAGAAATTCACTTTATCAAATGTCTTCTAATTATCTGGAATTGCTTCCATTTTAGAGGATTTGTTCACATATTTCTTCTCCTTTTAGAAATTCTGATTTTACAGAAATCAATAGTCTACAACACATAAGTATCACCAAATGACTACAGGTCACATATTCCTGCAAAGCTTTGTGTTCCTCCCAACATTTATTATGTATCTGATTGTGCAGGATAAGTAATCCTCCTATTACATTCAAAATTAAAGTAACCACTTTGGTCTGATAATGTCACAGGAGGTTTTATAGCACAAGAAGGACATGAGCTGCTTTTGATGAAGACTGATATCACAGGATGGGAAAGACTTAAAAGAGATATTTCCCTTGTCTCTTCTCATGGTCTACTAAGTAGCAATTTTCTCACATCATAGGATATCTTTCCTCTTTATCCTATATGAGGAATTCCAAAGAAATACAAAATGAATAGTTTTTAACAATCCATTGTTTGTGACCAATGCTCAATGATCTTATCCTTCTTTTCAAAATGTGGCATTAACTGAATTCTTACTGGGGTAGAGGTGTGGGCTAGGTGTGTTACAAGGCTGAGGCAGCCTAGAGTGTCAGCAGCATGTAACTATTGAAGCTCCAAGATCCACTAGCTGGAAGAAGTCTGGGAAGCAGTGAGCATCATTATCCAGTGCCTTCTGGTGAGTAGTTGTCTTGGCAGATCAATAATGATTTATCTATGTGGGAGTTTTAAAAAATGTGCTTAGCAATAGAGTAGATTGTAGAGTTAGGAGCATGGTTCTGGAGACACATATCTTCAACTCCTAAGCCTTGATATGGCATGAAGCAGTTATATAGCAATTGGCTTGTTAATAAACTCAGGTAGTAAATATCATCACAGTGTTCTTCACATATTTAAGATTGCTTAAGACAATGATTTGAGATGTACAAAGTGAAGCAGCACTGCCCACCATTCCTCCCAGGACTGACTGAGGGAGTGAGAACATAGCAACAGAGGGTAATTATTGTAACCTTTTTATTAGTGAATAGATATGTACATACACATTTCATTAGGGAATAAAAATTCACATATTAGATTGCTGAATAGATGGACTTGCTCAGTATACAATCATCAATTTGCTTTGTACTGAAGACTCAAGGTGGTATGGCTAAAATTGGAATGACCCAACCAAGTGGATTTAGTAATCACATTCCTTATGTTGTTAAGTTTATCCCAGACCAAATGGGCATAAAGTAAACACACACACACACTCACAGGAACCATGAACTTGACCCTAGAAAATGTCAAGCTACCTACAATAACCCCTTTTTCTGATTATGCAAATAAAATGTCTTGAGCAACGGAAGAAATTAACAGATTTTTTAAAATATATTTTTAGTATGGAAATATATTTGAAAGGTATTAGCTTAGAATTCAGAAAGAGGTGGCTCTGGAAAGAGGTAGCTCTGGAAAGAGGCGGAATATAAAATAAGTCTGACCTATTTTCAGATCACTTTTGGAGCAACTCTGAAATGATGAGGTAATCATGAAATGATGACTACTAATATTTCAAAACATGCAGAATTATGAAAAATAATAAAATTATGAATAAACCTAAATATAAAAGGTTATGAGGAGAAATTCAATACCCCTAAGTAGTTGTAAAGGATTTATATAGTATAATGCCAATAAGAAAGGGATTTTAGAGAGAACAAAAATCAGTACATTCCAGCATTCGGTATTTATTGCTGTTGATTGATAAATTTATAAACAGATATTCTAGTGTCCAAATCCAGACAGCAAACCAACAGTGAAAAGATCCAAGTTCAGAGATCCAAGTTCTTGCTTCCATGGTCTACCTTCTGCTACAAGTCAATGGGAAAGAACCTGTCATCTTTCCCAGTTTCTTGGCTTCCCACCTGCAGCCAAAGCCTCACTTCATTCCCTGAGTCAGTCCTTGTGTTGATGGAGACTCTAAGGAGCTGCAACTCTATCCAATGGTCCCACATACACTTGACCTCAAACTTACTATGAACAAATTATGGGCATCCCTGAAGTCTTAACACTCAGGATTAGTTACGTTCTCAGCTAGCCTCTTATACTGAAATGTGTTGATGCAGTTTCACCACATAACTCCTGGTCCTCAAAAAACATTTAAAGTTGAACCTGAATCCCAGACTATCAGTCTAGCATCATAACACCTTACCAATTCCCTGATGTTTCCTTGGAATCTGCTCTCTCTCCCCTTAAGTCATAGCAAGTGAAATGAGAAGTCAGAATATAAGCTCAGCAATGCCCCTTCACCTGACTTAGAGAAGGTAAAGGACTGATTATGGTAGACTGAACATTAAGTGTATGAACACACCACATCATGGGTTGAGTGTAATTTTATTTTCCCAATGTCACCCTCATAAGGCCAACCATTGCAATTCAAAAAGACAACAGATGCAACATAAAGGAATGGCAGTACAAAAGAAAAATTCATATACTAGGAACCTCTATGAAGATGAGATAAAACTATGGAATGAAGAGACCAAGAATCTGCTGCCTTCATCCCCCATCCCCAATAACCATGAGAACGGGGTGTGATCAGGTCATCCTCTGGATGTCTGAGGTGAGGCTGGGGAAGAAAATGGCCTGGACACTCACCCATATCTAATCCAACCAGATATTCAGAAATTGACAATTTGAGGGTGATTTCCACTTCCAAAAGTGCTGAGGAAGCAAAGTTTGAGGTAGAAGGTACACATTTAATTTAAATTTGGGTGAAGTCACAGCACTTAGCAAAAAAAGTGAGCAAATGTTCCCACTTGCCTCAGTTGGGGTTCAGTAAGAGAAGCAGTGACTATCCATGCTGTAGGATATGGGATTATTATGGGTATTAGACCAATATGGGGAAGGGATGGAGAAGAAACACTCTACATTCTGGAGGTGGAGCTGAAGTTGGAGGCTGAGGAAAGAGTAGTCAACCTAAGAAGTCACGCACTTTCAGAGCAAAGGGTGGGATCTGAAGCGGCCATTAGGCAGAGGGCATAGGAATCCTCAGTACACTACCCGCCTCATTGAGGCCACAGTTAAGATTGCAGTGATGAGACAGATGAATGCCATTTGCCAACAGAGTCAACAGTTGGCATATAGAGCAGAGGAGACTGAGAACAAAATTGACACTCACTTCTTGTCTCTTCATCTTTTTTATTGCATCTGGTTGCAAAAACAACTTCAGAAATGATGGCTATGAATTCACTTCTGCTTTCCAAATAATCCACGCTTCTCTTGCAACCAGCTAGAATTTGGCCCTATAGATGGAAGGGGACTCTCACTAATGTAATTCTGAGTGTTATAAAGGTGACACAACACAGCCCTCCATTTCTCTCAGGACTGGCTGTTAGAGTAACCACATAGCAGTACAAGAATGTGGGTGGAATCTATTTATAAGTGAGAAATTGGCAGCTACAAGTCTGTGGGGAGCCTAAGATGCCAGGGATATGGATGGAAGACTAATCCCTGAGAGCCATCAAGAAGAACTATTGAGGCTGAAAAGTCAGTTATTTGGAAGTTAGTTGTTTTCCAGTATTACTGTAAGAATGATAATCAGGTGAGATCAAGGTCAAAAATACTCCTACACCCCCCCACCCCACCCCCACACAAACTCACTATCTACTGGCAAGCTTTTGTTGCAAAGATGGCATTCCTTGAGGTTGTTTAGTAGATGCTAGGTGGATAAGATCTCTTTCCTTGAGTACATGCCTGCATGTGAGCTTGCCTAGCTGTTACAGTTGTTGCAATGGAATACACAAGGGTGAAGGAAGCTAACTGATGCAAATTTAAATGAAATGGGAATAAATATAAACCAAAAATATTAATAAAAAACATTGGATTGAATTAAGCTACCCTGAATGAGCAAAATCAATTTTCTAACACTAAGCTGAAACATAGTCTCCTGAGATCATGCAATTTCTAAAAAGAAGTATTTTGAATAAGTAAATCTATGACTTTATGCTGTTTGAATCATGGTGTGGGCTTCCTTGAGGCGGTGTTGTAAATGCTGAATAGACATGACTTCTTCCCCTTGAGTACACTGCTGCTCTTGAGCTTGCTGAGCTCATCATCCCCCTGCTTTAGGTTTATAAGTTGCTCTCACAAGGACCAACCTCTGAAGAAAAGGCATTTTCCTAGCTCCAGTCCAATGGATTCCTTGTTTCTTTATATCTCAGAGGCTGGTATTACCATAACACCTGCATACTTTGCCCTAAGTCAGCTCCAAAATAACATTTCCAAAAGCCAAAGGAAGGTTTTTCTCCAATGATTTGCATTCCAGTGACTGACAGTAAGTCTCTAAATATCTGCTCAGTTTGGAGATTTTCTATTGGATTAAACTTATTTTATATAAAATGGAAAGTGATTTCATCTTAAATATGGGTAAAATGCTGTGCAGTGTTTAGAAGATTAAGAAGCTTAGGAAAGCATTTGTCACAAGAATTCTGGAAAGGAAATTATAAGGAACTGTGCAGTTCTGATACCTTACAGAAGGGACCCTTTTGAAAATTTCTACAAATGCTTAGGTCAAGCGTTATACATTGAAGCATAATTAGAGCTGCTATAAGAAATGGATATGTAACATGCAAAACAAACAAACAAACAAACAAACAAACAAGAAAACAAAATCACTCCAAACACATGATCCGGCTAATTGCTTCTGTGGGTCCTGAAGAAACATCTATGTATGATTCCAGTAGATTAAAGAACCCAGAGAGAAGTATTCATTTGCCATGCTTGAGATACCATAGTTCTAAGCACTATATTAATCTAAATTCTAAGTATGCTAACTCTCCAGTCACAGTATCTATTTTTATAAAAGCACAATGATATAAAACAAATATTAAATCAACAATAAACCCATTTACATCACTTTAAAAAATCCACATCTGCCTGTAGATTAATAAGTGTTGCAATGTTAATTTTTTCAACAACCAATTTTACATGATATTGCTGTTTTCCTCTCAAAACATAAACAAATGAAAGCAAATATAAGTTGTAGTAGTAGCTATGGAAAATATCTTGATATACGTTCTCCAAACAATGCTACCCAAATTGCTAGATAAGATCTGTCAAGGAGAAACAGATATAAATGGTAAACTGTTAGATTACTGATTTTTAAGAAAGTTGTAAAAATAATTAGTATACACATGAATTCAGGTGATTCTGATTGTAACTCAAGAATGTTATAAATCATTCTTTATCAATAATTCCTAATCATTGGGGAAAATAAATTGGTCATCTATATTCTGCAATTTGAAGGACTACTGCAATGCTATTTCTTTCTAAAATATTGTTTGTTAACAGCTACTACTACAATTGAAAATACTATTATAGAGTTATTCTTTTGACTAAACTATCACCACCACTTTGCAAAGTAAATTTTAAATTTATAATAATAAATGTGTAAATGATGAATAAGTACCTGTTGCTGAACATCTTATATGTGCAAAGAATTCTGTTAAATCTGTCAATGTATTATTTCATGAAACACTTATAGCAAAACTATGAGGAAAATATGTATTGATACTAACTTAATCTTACAAATGAGAAAACTAAAACTTAAAGAAATTATATAATTTACAAGAAGGTAGCCCAGTTGAATAGTGGTAGAACTTTATGCTCTAATTTTTTAAAAATAATTTACATCTATAGATATTTGTGATTTGACAGAGGTACCCTTCTTGGCTGGGTGTCAAAATGTGATGTATTCTTCAATATGAACTTGCTATGATTATCACAGGCAAAATCTATTTTCTATGTCAGCTGATTTTACCTCTATAACCACTAGTTGTAAACTATAAAAAGTTGTTTATTTCCGTATCTGTTACTAGGCTACACTGTGTAAGATCAGTGAACATATTTTTTAAGTTATTGCTACTACCATTATTCTTAGTATTCTAAGCACACAATGGCACCTGCATATTTGGTTTGCCATATTTTTTTTTCTGAATGAAAGACTATAAAGGTAAATAAATAACAGCAATTCCTTATAAGGGTTCAAGCTGCTTTCTTGTAAAGGCAGTGAAGTCTTGGGTAGTATGAAAAACTGGAATGTCTAAGAGACAAATAAAAATCTACTATACAGTGATATAAAAAAGAAAAGATAAAATGGGTTGGAAACCCTTCGTGGCTTTGTCTTGGAACAAACTTACTCCCTGTGGGTAGATAAAAATGCCCTAATGAAGCCATTTATTTTTTTTTAAGATTTATTTATTTATTCATACAAGAACCGGGGTACAGGCCAGCGGCATGGGAGGGTGAGAGGATTCACCAGAGACAGAGCGGGGAGCAGAACAGGCAGACTGACTGAAATTACACTGCCTAGGGGAGCAGCAGGCTAGAAAGGAGAGGTCTGCCTTGCCATGTGGGACCCTCTCTGGCCAGCCAGTATCGAACCCATGCTGCAGAGGCTGCAGACAGCTTCATAGTGCGGCACTCAACCGTCTGTGCCACCAGGGGAAGCCCTAAAAAAGCCATTTAGATACTGATACAAAGAATAGTGGCTGCAGACATCAGTTATAATGGTAGACTGAGCCCACAAACTTGAACTCCATTTCAATCTGAAATCTTAACATTAAATTGACACTAAATTGACACAAAACTACATCAAAAAAAAAAAATCAGGAGAGTCAGGGAAACAACAGAAATGAAACTTTGAAGACATAAAATAGATGCAGAAGAAGTAAACAACGCCCTAGGCCAGGGTTTGAAAAACACTTTCTAAAGAGCTAGAAAAAACTTTTTTCGTCTTTGAACCACATAGTCTCTGTCATAAGTACTCAACTACATCATTATAGTGTGAAGGCAGCCACAGATAATGCAAAAATGAATGGATACATCTCTGTTCTAATAAAACTTTATTGAACCAGGATGCTACACAAGCTTTAGTTTGTTCTCTTCTGCTAAAAATGCACGAACTTATGAAATTCAAACCAAGTTCTACAGTAAAAGAAGCACAAAACAATCCAATTTAGAACTTAGAACACCAGAGAGTTAAAAATTTGCCAAAGAGAGATAATTGTAAAATGTGGTGTACACTTGAAGCATTAGGGAGCACTATCTAACAATCTATGCCAAAGTACAATCAAAGTTGTATTTTGTCATCCCACACAGGCCGGCGACTATCTCCTCACTACTCCAGAATGAAAACCCTGGAGACTATAATCCTGAGATGACTGATCAGCAGGAATCTGCACTGGAAAGCACCAAGAATAGAGGAAAGCAGTGGTAATTTTCTGAAAGCAGAATGGTGAAAGCTTTTATCTCTTCCATTTCTACCACTTGGTTTCAGAAGGCAGAACAGCCTACTTTGCCTCCAGGGAAGACATTGGAAGGATTTTATATGTTCAGTAAAACAAACTTCAAAGAAAATGTTAAAGATAATTGAGGATCCTGCAGTGCATGGAACAGTCATTTTAATTCAGACTCAAATCCATGAAAAGGTTGCATTCATAAGACTGGAAGTGATCTTCAAACAGAAATATTCAGAGAAGGAAAAAATGCTTTCAAATTAACATGCTATTATAAATTTACAAATCATTAGAATGCTGGAAATTAAAGTTGAAGTTAAGGAATTCTCTTAAATATAGATCAAAATACACCAAAATATGTTAGGAGAGGAAAACGGTTTAAAAGTATAGACTCTATCCAGATGTTAGGTCTCAGTCATCAGATACAATCTTATGGAAATAGAGGAGCAGGCCTGTAAGCTATCAGCTCTCTGGTGAAATTTTCATCTCTCTGCTCTTTCCCTATAACTAGCCAATAATTCCTTGGCAGCTAATTGTTTGACTAAGTGCACTCGTTTCTGCAGCTGTGGAATTTCTTTAGTTTCTGTAACAGTGCAGCTATCAAATCTCTACATCACCTTATGCACAGCTTTCATGAAATGTTATTCAGCTAATCATCATCCTAATAATGGCAGTGGCCACAAGATGTTAGTTCAAACCACATTTTGTCTTCATAAAATTCTTGCATCTTATTGCTGTCTTCCCTATTACCATCAGCAATTGTGTGTGCTCTTTCCTAATTATTTCATCTGTGGTGACAGAAAGGATGAGTTGCTATTTGTTAGGTTTGCTTAGTATGTTCTATAGTTGCCAGGTGATACCAGTCAGCACCAGCTTAAAATACTTAATAATCTTCAGATTAAATTTTCTCATTACGTTTTCTTTAAGAAGCACAAGGCACCTGAACTGGAGTGATTTAGGATGCATTATAAAACTCCTGGGATTAAGGAAACATTCTGATTGGTGCACAGATTAATATAAAGGGTAGATTAATTTTTGTGAACTACTAGTTCAGCTGAAGCAGCTGTTCATATTTTAAACTGCTAGCATCATCATATTCTAGCACACAGAGTATGGTTTTCCTGAGAATGAAGATATCCAAAAGAGAAACTAATAAGGCATATCTAAGCAGGGTGTTTGGTAATCATGAGATAACACTCTGGAGGGATTAGAAGCATGAGGCTGCATTTCTGTCAAATTATTAGCTCATGATAACCCCTTCCTCCTTGTCACACCTGACTGCATAATTCCTATCCAATTAAAAGTGACATTTTCTGGTGATGTTAGCAATTTAACTGCATACATTCTTTTTATTTAAGAAGATCCTTGAAATACTCATCACCGAAAACTGAAGCTGTCTTTGTTCCATAGAAGCTTATATACATCCTTACAGAGGAAAAAAAAAAAAAAGTCTAGGACATATTAGATGGTGTGTGGCTATAGAACAGAGGGGGATATAGTCTCCTAGTGTTTGATCCAGGGTCCTAACAAGGTCTGCTCCATTTGTTCCATTTCAGCAATGACGGCTGAGAATTAACTATTGAGGAATTCCCTTTCTTTGCAATTAATTAGGTTGATCATTGTAAATGTGGAAATTTAAAAAATGAGGGATCATCCTAATTCTCAGACATGTAAAAAATTATCCATTCTATTTGTACTTGAGTGTAAACTTTGTCACAAAATGTTTTTGATAGTTAATATATGTATACATAGATACATTAATATACATATTATGTATACATAGATGCATAATATGTATATTAATGTATCTATGTGTGTATAAATAATCATAGTGACATTAAAAAAATTGTAAAACTATCCTGCACTCTAACATAGCTTTTTTTTTTCCCACAAGACTATAAATGGAAACAGGACTTGAGGGGAAGTTTAAGGGATGATGAAGAAGCAATGGAGAGACCAACTTGATTTGTCTGGGATGGAATCAACTGGAACTAGATTTCAAAAGTCTTAGTCCCAGGGTGACCTGATAGGCAAACTGACTTTTTGTCTAAGATCAAAAAGGAAAAAATAAGTCATTTTAAGAGTCTACAAGGTGAATAAACTCTTCTATCTTAGATGAGATTCTCATAGATGGAATTTTAGCACATGTTAATTTTTCACTTCATATAATAACATTTTTTAGCAAGCAAGCTAATTGAAGTGTTTAATTACAAAAAGCCTGAAAATATACTAATTTTCAGACACTTTTATACTTGTATTATAAACAAATATTTTCTACATTTCTATATGGTATCCATGATGAATCTTTTTTTTTTAAGATTTATTTTTTTTTATTTTATTTTATTTTATTTATTTATACAAGCACTGGGTACAGTCAGAAGCGCGGGAGGGTGAGAGAATTCACCAGAGCCAGAGCGGGGAGCAGAGCAGGCAGAAGGACCAAAGTACACTGCTGAGGGGAGCAGCGGGCAGCAGGAGAGGTCTGCGCGCCATGTGGGACCCTCCTCCGGTGGCCGGGGAGCAGCCGGGGATCGAACCGGCGTCGCAGAGGCTGCGGGCAGCTTCGCAACCCAGCGCTCAACCGCTGCGCCACGGGGGAGGCCCCATGATGAATCTTTTATTTCCTAAAGAATATACCAATTTTTGAGATTCCAAAATTCACTAACATAATCTCCCATTTTCCACTTCCTTTCCATCTTACTAATGACCCTAACATGAGCATAATTTTAAACAAAGATTTGGTTATCCTTGTATCAAATCATTTGCCCAGGATAAATTCCTTAGCATGTATTCCTGACTTAATGTATAGCTCTTGTTGTTTGAAGCCATGTTTTGTTGACACATTCTTCTGTTAATGAGCATTTAGGTTATTTCTACTCTTTGACTAATGTGAAGAATGCTGCAATAAACATTGGCATGCAAGAATGTTTGAGACTTACTTTCAATTCTTGAAGCCATAGGCAGAGAAGTAGAATTTCAGTCTACTGTGGTAATTCTCTCTAACAACCAAACCGTTGCCTTAGCACTGCCAATTCCCACCAAAATGCTCCCTTATGAATTTCTACACATCCTCACCAATAAGTGTTATTTTCTGTTTGCATCTTTCCATATTACCCTCTGAAATACACACACCAACTTACTCAATTCTTTCAAGAACACTTTATGTCATTCTAGCTAAGAACAGTTCACACTTGATATTCTTTCTCTGCACCCTTTCTAACTACAGATGCAGTTTGCCCACTACTCTTTCATCAGAGACTGCGAGACACAATGGAGATATCTTAAAGTTGCACCAAGACCAGTGCTTGGTCACGTGATATATAAGCCCTTGAAGCGCATACCATTTCACTATCACAGTTATTTTCTCTCCTCTTCAGTTTTATTAATCTTCCAGATGCTGTTTCTCAGTCACGGAAAACTTGAATTACACATACAACTATTTTCTCAGCTTTATTCACTCTCCTGCAATGAATGAATCAATTCTTATGACTTCAAATCTTCTAGCTGTACTGATAATTCATAATGTACATATATATAAATTTATAGCTCTAATAGAGTCTTCTGAATTCAAAATATGACTCTCCAATTCCAAATTTCCTTACAATTGTCATATCTACTCTCCCTAAAATATTTTAACCTCAAGAAATGATATCACTATTCATTTACCTTCCCAGGTCATGCTTGAATCACATATGGCCCGAAAACCCACTATTACCTCCTCTCACAGTAAGTTAGTTAGAGCTAAATATCTCACCACCCAGCTAGATATTGAATGTCTCAGGCACTTTTTGCAACTAACTGTTGCCAGGTGACCATGTCTTCAACATCAGAATTTGAGCAGAAGTTAGGTGAACAATATTTGTGATATGGATGGAATCAATTCACATTGGATTCCTTTTTACTTTGTTGCCTTGCTCATTCTTTCTTTCCCTTCCTGCAGAATGCAGATATGTGCGCAACCCAGCATTAAACATGCAGATGATGATAAGTACCTGCAGAAAATAATGGGAGACTGATTTGCAAAGGACTCTATGGGAGCAAAGCAACTCTGCTAAGTTGTGTTAGTCTGAATAAAATATGTCTTAGAAATAATTTTATCCTATTTAAGCCTCTATATCTAGGAATCTGCTATAACTACTCTGTATAACTTTCTTTAATGACCTGCCAATTCTAGCCATCTGATTAGTATCAACTTTTTAAATTCTCTATAATGAACTTAGTTCTGAGTCTCCTTTCTCTTTCTAGCCAATGAAAGAATACTGCTGCAATTAAATTCTTAATTTTCTCCTTCCTGGGACTGTCAATGGATCACACATGGAAATTTTACATTTTCTAAATATGGATATAATCATCACCAACATGCTCTCTCCAACTTGACACTAACATCTTTTCATGTGGCCATTGTTACTTCTAAAATAAAGCTCAAACTCTTCAATAAGGCATGCAAGTCATTTATAATGTGTCCTGAATTTATGTTTCCAATATCATCTCAAGTACCCTGTTCTCTACCCTAACCTCAACTGATACACCCATTGAAATATAATTTACTCTTTAAGAATCAGCTCAAATGGGTACTGCCTTTTAACCCTTCAAGTGTTCCAGAAGGAATGATCTTTTCCTGTCTTGTGCTTCATCATGTTGACATTGCATTGTATTTTAATTTGTCAGATTTTGGTTCCTGGATTACCTATATCCAACTTGGTATAACATGCAGTGCAAGAGACTATATCTTTTACATTTTTTTTTTTTAGAGGCATTTTTTATTTATTTATTTGTTTGTTTGTTTGTTTGTTTGTTTATACATGCACTGGGTACAGTCAGAAGCGCGGGAGGGTGAGAGAATTCACCAGAGCCAGAGTGGGGAGCAGAGCAGGCAGAAGGACCGAAGTACACTGCTGAGGGGAGCAGCGGGCGGCAGGAGAGGTCTGCGCGCCATGTGGGACCCTCCTCTGGTGGCCGGGGAGCAGCCGGGGATCGAACCTGCGTCGCAGAGGCCGCGGGCAGCTTCGCAACCCAGCGCTCAACCGCTGCGCCACCGGGGAGGCCCTATCTTTTACATTTTTGTAGGCAAAATATGTAGGAAAATAAATATCTTGTTCTCTGTAGAAGTTTTCTTACTTGAATTACAAATAAAAATGCAGCCACATAGAAGTCTATCTACAGTCATCACACATAAAATTCATATGAAGACTGTGATTAAAATTCAGATAAATCAGGCTACTAGCTTTTTCAACCACACCAATTAAAAGAAGTAGAATATTTTAAAATATTTAGACATGCATTAACTAAGACTCAGACTAATAGTACAGACTTCTTGAAATGTATCATTATAAAAAAGGAGATAATTAGTAACAAATATTGGGGCCAGAACTCTGCATGCTTCATCCCCTAGAGAACAACAATCATTTCTACCTAATACAGTAAATTAAATAGAATTTATTGCAATATACAATGAGCTATAGAATCTGAAATAAAATCAAGAATATAATTTTGTTTTTCATCTTCCTTACACCTATTAGTGAAAACTAAATTCTCTTCCCTCTTACATTCACTATAGTATTGTTGTATATATTATATATATATAATATATATATTTGCAAATTATATATATATATATTTGCAAATATATATATATATATATATTTGGCAAAAATTGGTGCTTAGTGTTGTTGAATGCATGAGCAAATGGTTGAAAATTCCCTCTCTCCTCCGCTCTGTAGCTTGAAGTCTTCTCTGGCAAGCATCAATGTTGCACATCACTCCTTTATACAAAAAGACCATTACAGTCATTGGCACTCTTGTTCACATGTTCCTTATTTTAAATGACCTGTGACATTGTGAATATGTTGGATATCTAGGAATTTACATCATTGTATTCCAAAATATTGTTTTGCCAGATATATGATCTGGGTTTTAAAGTTTACCTGATCTAGGGATTTACCTGCATTTGACATGAGCCCAGCTTACTAATATTTGTAGAGTCTCTAGAATGGATCAATGGGGAGTTGGCTGATGCCTGCCTGGGCAATGACCTTAACTGAGCCTTGGTGTTTTCCTTGTCTAACAAGCAGGCACTAATGGGTCCACATGTCAATGGCAGTGTTCTGAGAGAAAGAGTAGACAAGTCTTCTTGAGGCCTAGACTTAGAACTAACATAATGTCATTTTCACCGTATTATTTTGTCCAAAACAAGTCAAAAACAAGAAGTGGAGATAGACACTATGTATTGAAAAACCTATGAAATTTTAATGTAGAAAAATTTTAAAATATATGACACAGAGAAAGATATAATAAAGTAGCAAAGAAATTGCTTGACAGATATGGGATTCAATACTGTGGACTCTGGCAGAAGAATAAACATAAAGAATGAAATAGAAAAGAAAGCCTGTATGTATATGGACTCTGAACATATGAGAGCAACTATTTCAAATCACTTTAGAAAAGAAAGAAATATTCAATAAATGGAGCTTTAAAATGGGTGGTTATAAATATGGAAAAGTTAAAAACTGCACACTACTTCCTACCAAATACAAAAATCAATATAAAAATACCTCCAGACAGGATCACAATGGCAAAATACATTTCTAAACTATCTCAGCTGCAAATGTCATACAGCAGAAGCTACAGGAGATAACAGGAAAACAGAGAAAGAGATATATACCAATATTAGTTAACAGTCTTAGATAATTCAAGTAGAATTAAAAGCATGGGCTATACAGAAAACCTATACAAAATCAATAAGGTAAATGTAATAAATATATGCAGAAACCCAAATACTCAAATCCTAATATATTTATTTTATATTAAACATGGGTAATAGAGAAGGTAACTTCTCAAAGAGACCTGCAGTATTTACCTAGCTGAGCAAGCAGATTTATTAGGATAGAAAGGTAAAGACAATTAACATGTAGAAATCAGAAATAATAGTATTTAGTATTTTCCAAATACAATGTAATAAACTAATTAACAATAAGGATTTTCTAATAGGAAGATTAGAAAGATGATGATGATAGATTGATGATAGGTAGGAAGGTAGGTAGATGGATGGAGAGAGAGAGAGAGGAATAGGGATATTCCTTATTGAACACCTTAGGTACAAGGGGAATGTGAAAGGGAATTGAAGACGTCTTAGCTTATACAAGTGAGGCTACTATAACTCAGAAGTCACCACTACCTAGTAGCTGAGGAAGTGGTCTAAAGAAAATTCATAGCATTAAATACTTAAATCAGTCAAAGGGAAAATGAATGAAAATTTCGAACAAAAATCTGAGAAACATAAAGAAGGGTCAAAAGAACTGGGGCAATAATAAAGAATTAGATAAGGTAGAAAAAAAGAAAATACAGTTCTCAAAAAGCTGATTTTTTTTAAAAAAATGATTATAAATTGACAAACCGCTAAGCAATTTAACTTTAAAAAGAGAGCTAGTGTAGAAGTATCTAATCAACAGAAGTTAGGGAAAGAAGAGGAGGAGAGGGAGAGACAGAAGGGGGAAGAAAATGGTTTATCAATTTTATGAAAAGAAGTTGAAAACCTATATAATATAAATGTTTTTTTTTAATTAAATTTTAGTGAGCATAGACTTATGCTTACAAGTCAGATGAATAGTTCAATACTGAAGTTATACATGCAATATTATTCTCTCTTAGAAAACAATATAGGAGTTTTGGGCCTCCCTGGTGGTGCAAGGGGTTAAGCACCGCACTATGAAGCAGTCCCCAGCCTCTGCAGGAGGAGTTCAATCCCCGGCTGGCCAGGGAGCAACCCACGTGGCGCAGCAGACCTCTCCTGTCTCGCCCGCTGCTCCCCTCAGCAGTGTATTTCAGTCACTCTGACTGTTCTGCTCCCCACTCTGTCTCTGGTAAATCCTCTCACCCTCCCGCCCCTGCATCTTTGGCCTGTGCCCCAGCTCTTGTATGAATAAATAAATAAATCTTTAAAAAAAAAAAAAGAAGACAATATAGGAGTTTTGAACAATGAATCACAAAAGCATGGAATAATGCACAAACCTACTAGTGGTCATTCACATCCAAAGTGAAAACATGTTATACAATATTGTAATTTATGTGCATATGAAATACATAGAGAGTATATATAAAGTATATGTATATAAAGTATACCATATTTATAATAGTTGATATTTGGATATACAAATATAGTGATGATATTGAGCATTGCTAAGAATGAAAGCTGTTAAAATTACTTTCAAAAACACCTTAGCATTGCCTAATGAAGCAGTAAGTTGAAATTATGATTAGCATCTTCAACCTTTTGCACATATGCACCAGTGCAAAAATCTTTATAGAACCATTTTTATGAGCTATGCACTGTGTTTAGTTATATGAACAATTATAGCAGAGTGCGAAATTATTTTGCAAAGCAAGAATGCCGTTTTATACTCTTACCAGGAAGGTATAACCTTTCCTCTGGGTTTTTGTTCTCACCAGTTCTTGGCTATTTTCAGAATTCTAAAACTTGTAGTTATAAAATTTTATGTCATTATTTTTAATTTAGTTAATTAAAATACTACTTAACTTGACCAGCTTTTGGGTAGAGAAATTTTTCACAAAATAGTTTATAACAGGAAACTTTCATATGTATATGTGTGTGTGTATATATATATATATATATATATTACATGGCAGCAGGAACATGCTGTTCTAATATAAATATAACCATGGATTGAGATTATTTATTGATTTAGCAACTGGGTACTTATTTAATCAAAATGGTAGTAAAATATTTTTAAAAAACAAACACAAAATGTATCTGGATTATAAAGAATTTTAACTCTCAAAAAGTGAGAGGATATTCTTCTTTCACCCCAAAATTATTCTGATAAGACACAGAATCTTAATTTTATGGACAAATTACTCAGGAGATGGGGAAAAATGTTTTACAATTTATCATTAAGAACCCATCAAAATAATGCAAGAAAAATCTTTTTAAGATTTTAAGAGCGAGAAAATTAAATTAGAATTTGATACTAAAACTAAACCCATAAAACTGCACTCAGCTTTGGCAGGGACAAATAAATTCTACTTTCCCCACTTTTTCTGTATGTTCTATAGTATTCAGATTTATCTTCACAGTTTGTCATTCTGGAAGAATCAGTCACTTTCTTGAGGACCATACTGGTTTTCTTTTTCCCTTATACATTTTTCCTACCTTGCAAACAAAATTGTTTGACTCTGTATTTTTGTTCCTACTATAATCTCTTTCAAATGTTTAACCATAATTTTAACCATAGTAACTTCTATTTCACAGAGAAAATGAAGAAATGGTTAATTACAATCTGTCCTTCATATGTCAGCATTTTGTAACAGACTAGCAGAATTCTTATTTTTATTTCTGCCTTCCCAGATGTGCTACTAAAACCTTAGAGAATATTTTTCATTTCAGTTATTGCACCTTTTAGCTACTGAATTTTATTCGTTTCCTTTTTTTGTAATGTCTATCTCTTCATCAATATTCGCTTCTTGGTGGGACATCAGTCTCCTGGTTTCTTTTAGTTTTTGTTTTGTTTGTTTGGTTCATGGTTTCCTTCAGTGCTTGGAGCAGATTTAAGATAGTACTAAGGTTCTCTTAATTCGAAGTTCGCTTTTCTTGAGCTAAGTTTTACTACCTGGGTGTATAAGCAAAAACAGACTGAAAGTTTGACCCACGAAAGTTATGGGTTGAGGGCCTCCCCGGTGGCGCAGCGGTTGAGCATTGGGTTGCGAAGCTGCTCGCGGCCTCTGCGGCGGTTCGATCCCCGGCTGCTCCCCGACCACCAGCGAGGGTCCCACAGGGCGCGCAGACCTCTCCTGCCGCCCGCTGCTCCCCTCAGCAGTGTACTTCGGTCCTTCTGCCTGCTCTGCTCCCCGCTCTGGCTCTGGTGAATTCTCTCACCCTCCCGCGCTTCTGACTGTACCCAGTGCTTGTATGTATAAATAAATAATAAATAAATAAATAAATAAAGCTTGCCTCTTTAAAAAAAAAAAAAAAAGAAAGTTATGGGTTGACTAGTTGAATGAGTTGGGTAGAGATAGCATTTAGGTTTATATAAGTTAGTTATCCTTATGATGGACCATAGAATCCAAGTACCAGTGGAAAAAATATGAACACATAAAGATTTTCATGTGACAGTAAGAAACTGGTAGGACTATTGCTCTGGGTAAAACCAAATAAGTCTGAGAAATGGGATACCAAAAGCAAAAAAAGATGCTACTGGTGCAAGGGGTTAAGATGTAGCGCAGCACTATGAAGCTATCTGCAGCCACTGCAGCACAAGTTCTATCCCCAGCCACAATGTTTGGGGATTGAGTTATTAGTAAGGGCATTCATTTAACAAACACATGACACAGTGTTTCTCTATGTCCATAGTGAATATACAGGAAACAAGAAAAGCAGAGTATTAGCTGTGTTGTCTTATACAACACAATAAGAATACACTGTGTGCAAAAGTCTGATGAGTACATGAGAATATTTTTCTTAGAAAAAAATTATCTCAATCACATTTATTTATTTAGAATTAAATTTTTATTTAATTTTTATTTATTTATTTAGATACAGGTATAATTGGAGGCCTGAAAATATGAACTAGTGTCAGTGATATCCTAGTAAATGGTAAAAATACAAAAATGTACCAAAATATAGAATCAGGAAGGGTGATTTTGATTTATAGAATTTTCCATTTTTATGTTGTAAATATTGCACCATGGTCAACCTCAAGTTATCAACATAATATAATTTGCAATGTTAGGAAGAGATATATAATCTCTCACGAGTTTGTATGGCTCAGTTGAGAGCAGCAATTTTGCCTTTTTAAAAAAAATGAAAATAAATGGATGAACTTGATAATCTTGCCTTTTTTCCAAGGCTCTGCTAAAATGTTTTCACTATGACTGTGCTTTATATATTAATATTTGAGAAGTCTGGTCATGATGCAAAGAAGCTGAAGTTAAAGACACACATAACACATTAACTATGATGGGACTTAATCCTAAACACTTACACTTAAATTTTCAAATTCAGACACAAAAAAGGACTAGTAAAGATCATTACACATGTCTTAGAAGAACTGATCAGGAATTAATACATAACATAATAGGAGTAAGGTTAGAAATTAATTGAGTAATAAAGATAATTAAAAGGGAAAGATTATTTAAATCATGAGGGAGAAAACAATTGAGAGAATATTCATTGTATAGCACAATCTTAGATTGCTTACACAGTGAATGTTATTTTTAATGATGCTTATTTGTATTTGTATTTCCATGAACAATTTACATAACATATTCACATATATTTCTTTCTTAAGCAGTAGTATCATTTTTGTTTTTCCAGAACATAAAAAGATATGGAGCTATCACATTTATTTTACACCACAAACATGACCCTGATGATTCTTAAATCTAATTTAATAAAACAGAGAAAACAAAACCATAGGCTGTTTCACTTATGAATATAGATATGAGAGTATTAAGGTATTAGCATAGAATTGGCAATATAGTAAAAGAGTAATATGCAATATTATGTTTAACTAAAAATATTAGAAATAATTCAATATAAATAAGTCTATTAATGCTCATAAAATACAATAGAAAATCAGCAGAGTATTGTAGAAAGTATACCAGCTCTGAAACCAGATCACATGCATTTGTATTCTCATTCTGCCATATTGTTCAAAATTCATTTTATCATCTCCAATCTTGCCACGGTCTTACTTTAGGAGCAGAATGTGCTCACCTGACCCTCTGGCTGAGTTCAGTTAAAAGCAGCTGATTGTCCATAGAATTCAGCTGCCAGTTTGATGTGAGACCTGAGGAGGCATGAGAAGCTGGCACCACCATTCCTGAAGGGACCAATCCTCTTCATAAGATTAGTATGTTCCAGCCACTGATCCTGTGCCTGGGTCCCAATGAGAAACATATGGAGTAGACCTGAATCAACTGGTTCACTTTAGCCCAGCACAAATCAGATGGCCTGCAGAGGCCACTCTCTCTTTTTTTTGTAATAATTTTTTTAAAGACCGCTGTGCCAACAGGCCCAGAGGCCACTCTTAAAGTGCAAAGCCTCTGGGTAAATACCTAGGAGTGGAATTGCTGGATCATATGGAAGCTCCATCTTTAGCAGGTTGAGGAATCTCCACACAGCTCTCCGTAATGGTTGGACAAGTTTGCCCTCCCACCAGTAGTACAGGAGAGTTCCTTTTTCTCAAAATCCTCACCAGCATTTGTTGCTGCTAGTTTTTTTAATATGTGCCATTCTCGCTGGTGTAAAATGATATCTCATTGTAGTTTTGATTTCCATTTCCCTGATTGCAAGTGATGCTGAACATATTTTCATATGTCTGTTGGCCATTTGCATTTCTCCTTTGGAGAAGTTCCAGAGGACACAGAATCATTAATTCAAAAGGGCACTTACACCCCTATGCTTATAGCAGCACTATTTACCACAGCTAAGCTATGAAAACAACCCAAATGTCCAAAAACAGATGACTGGATCAAGAAGATGTGGTACATATACACCATGGAATATTACTCGGCATTCAAAAAAGATAAACACATGCAATTTGCAGCAACATGGATGGATCTGGAAGGGATCATACTCAGTGAAAAAAGCCAGAAAGTAAAAGAAAAATACCGGATGGTCTCACTCATAGCAGGAATTTAAAAAACCTAAATAAGAGACCAGGAAAAAGACTAATTATAGTAAAGTAAAAATCAACAAGCAACAAGCAACTATAAACCAGAAACACACTGGGGGGGGGGTGCGGGTGCAGAAGGATTAGGGTCAAAATAAGGGGGGTGAGAATTGTATGAGGAATATAGCCAACATGAAAAGGCATACATTGTGAAAAAATTAAAAATGATGTAAAAAAATACATAAAATAAAAAAATAAAATAAAATGCAAAGCCAAGGGTGTAAGATCTATGTTTGTATAAACAACTGATACATTTGAGTTATTTATCACACTGCACTGTACACAAACAACTAATATACTAACTGGTTGACCTTGCAGAAGCTATTTAATATTTACAATTTAGTTTCCTGTTCTATAAAATTTAAAACATAGTAACTATATCACAGTTTGTAGTGAGGATAAAATAACTTAGTGCTTGTGAAGGACTCAGAGCAGTGTACTGCATAGAATTTTCCAAATTCTATGAACATTTGACAAATGTTCATGCTATTATTAGAGCCAATGGATAATATAAACTGATGCTAGGAAAGTAAGATGCCATTTCTAATATCATTTTTAAAAAGTATAAACATATCATCCCAATGTGTTGAAGTATTGCTTTTTCAAGTGAATAACTAAACTTGCATTTTTTATGAATTATGCCTTACATAAAATAGAATATAGGGAATTCATTAAATCTATTTAATTGAATCTATTCAATTCTCAGAACAATTACTGTCTCTTGGTGATGCCATATGTCATCTTTCAACTGAAAATAAGAAATATGGAACCCATATTTTGCTTTTTATTTTGATATGATTTGTTAATAATTTCAAATATAGAACCCATATTTAGCTTTTTATTTTGATCTGATTTGTTAGTTATTTCAAAACCAAATAATCAAAACATCACAACATATATCACATCTATTTTCCTCCTACTTCTGTTTGCCTTAATTTTTAAGTGCCTGGCTTTATTAGTTGTGAAATAGCACAACTAAATACACACACACACATATTGTAAGGGGTGCTTTAGAGCTAGATTCTGTGTCAATGACAGTGATAATCTATTGTAGTTGAAAGGTACCAAAAATAACTGGTACCTTATTCTGGTTTCATAAATATATTATCATGCATCTTGGGACATATTGTTTAACTTTTCTAAGCATCTTTCTCCACTTTTATGTTATTAATAATTCTGATGCCAAAATTGTTGAAAGGATCAAATTTTATCATAAGCTAGATAACACTTTGAATAATATGAACTTTGATCAAAATGTAAGGGATTATTAATTAACTTAAATTGAGATCAAAGACTATGTTACTTAAAATTATATTTCCCCGCAGACATCTGATAGCTCCAGAATTCTGCTTCCCAAAGAGACAATGGTTTGTTTAATAATACAGTCAGCAGCCAAATTTTAATTACATCTTTTCTCAAGGTGATATAAAATTTCCCCAAATCCCAAAACAACACAAAATGAACCATAATAATATCCTATAATCAATAGTTCATTTTAGCAGGATGAATGAATGTGAACATTGCAAATCCCAGAATACTGTATCAGGATTAAATGTATGTATTTATGTAGCCTTTAAATGAAAGGAAAATTTAAATCCTTTACACAGTAAGGAAATAATAATAATGAAATTATTTCTACTTATATGTACCATTAATCAGTGAGTATGTATTAAAATGTAGGGCTTTAAAATGTAGAATAATGGTAGAATAAAATGTGCAATTCCAAAATCATGATAAAATACTAACTTGATCAATCTAAGTTTAACCTTACAAAATGCTCCTATTTTTGGTAGCTTTATAAATTTTGTATATAGCATGATTTACAAACTTAAATGAAAACAGTAGTCAAATAAGTAAAATTAGCAAGATTGAGAACCTGGAAAACACCCATTAAAAAAGATAAGTAGTAGGTAGGTAGCTCTACTAATTAATGGTGAGCACAAACATAGATTTAATAGATTAGTTTTTCAAGGAAAGACAGGTTATGAGATTTATTAACCCTTTTAACTATAAAACATTGACGAAAAATAGAATTGGGGGATGAGACTTTTTTAAAATTAATAAAACTGTGGGGTTAAGATAAGATTTCATAGTTTGTTTTTATTTTTCTAAGTGAAAATGTTTTAAATGTTCTATTTACTTTTAAATCACTGACCAGCCTAAACCAGTTACATAGTCCAATCATTTTCAAATACTGTCTGATATAGCAAGATGTTATGTTTTGTCTTTCATTCTTCTCCTCATTTATTTTCATTCTTTCATAAACACAACTTTGCTCTGTTACCCATCTGCTACAAATAAAATCTTCAAATCTAGTGTGTCACCAGTAATACAGAACCAGATAGAAGGTATACAAGACCTTGGTTATCTTTCTTTGCTCATGGAGAACACAGAAACAAATTTGCTTTTTTCTTAACTACACTTTTTTAATGTTTAATAGAGAGCAGCAGGGGTACATATGTATTTTGTGATGGAGGAATGAAGGCATTTTGAAGTCTATCCTATCAAAATCCAGAGTCTGGCATTTTACGAAGTATAAGAAACAACTATTGGCCATCTTCATTCATTTATGTCATTTAATTAGTTTAGGGCTTACTATGTCCTGGCCACGGGAGGGACAGAGAAATGATTAGAATTAATGAGCTCTCCTTTCATGAAATTTACCATCTAGCAGAGAGAAAGCTAACAGTTGCATAAATATCATGTGTTTATGGTTTTGAAAACCATATAGATGAAATATAGTGTGCTGTGAGAATATCCTTATTCATCTTTATTCATCCTTATTCTTTATTCTTTCTCTCCCAAACGTCCCCTTCTCTCTCTCTCTCTCTCTCTCTCTCTCTCTCCCTCTCTCTCTCTCTCTCTCTCTTTCACACACACACACACACACACAAAGCTTTTGAGAATCAGTTGGATAATGCATAACCCTATCATTTATATAACAATTGCACTTGCCATTTGTTTATGAAAGAACTGTAGACATGTTTATCTCATTACCAGTTATCAGCTAATTCTGTTAGGAACTTCTCATTTGTGATAGACTAGAATTTTAATTTCTTTCAAGTAGAAAGAGAATTACCATATAGATAAATCTTATGTACCATATATATGTGTATATGTGTGTGTGTGTATATATATATATATATATATATATATATATATATATAGTTTTTGAACTTTATTCACCCATACTTAATTTGGCAATATTCCTTAAGCAACCTTATTTTATCAGGTATTTTCAAATATATTATCTTGGCTTCTCAAATTTGTATGAGTATAAGGGATTTTATTACAACATGAATATCTCCCTGGAGTCTTGCAACATGGCAGCACGTGTTAATTTTGTTAGCGAATTACAGTATTAAGTTCAAGTGCTTAAAAGAGGCATGAAAATGAAGATGAACACCTCTTGTTAAGTATTAAACTTGCCTGATGTAAACAAAAGCACATGGGCATATTTTAGATCACCTTACTTAGCAGGAGGATTTAATATTCTGAGTGTATAAACATCTTTTAGAAAAAGCACTGAGAATATTGATGAGGAAATGATGTGATCCATTAAAACAGATTCTGCTCATTATATGCTTTAAGTTAAAATATTTAAGGTTTCCATGTCAAGTTTTCTCAATTAAGAATGATTTCACTCTATTTTGATATATTTCAGATAAAAATATTTTAGGAACATGCAGATTCATTTTCTAAAACTCACAGCTTTTGTTATTATTTGATTATCTAACATTGTACTCTAAAACTCACAGCTTTCATTATTATTTGATTATCTAACTTTGTACTAGTCCAGATAAAATAGAATATGAGGTCTTTGTTTTGGTTATTGTCTTTTTGCTGTGCAGAAGCTCTTTAATTTGATGTAGTCCCAGCTGTTTATCTTTGCCTTCACTATCACTGCTTTGGGTGATGTGTACAAACTGGTCCAACCACTATGGAGAGCTGTGTGGAGATTTCTTGACCTACTAAACATAGAGCTTCCATATGATCCAGCAATTCCACTACTAGGTATTTACCCAAAGGACACAGAAACATCAATTCCAAAGAGCACCCGCACCCCTATGTTTATAGCAGCACTATTTACAATAGTTAAGCTTTGGAAACAACCTAAATGCCCAGCAACAGATGACTGGATCAAGAAGATGTGGTACATATACACCATGGAATATTACTCGACATTCAAAAAAGATAAACTCATGCCATTTGCAGCAACATGGATGGCACTGGAAGGGATCATGCTCAGCGAAATACACCAGAAAGAAAAAGAAAAATGCCGGATGGTCTCAGTCATAGCAGGAATCTAGAAAACTTAAATAAGGTACCAAGAAAAAGAATAACTATAAGAAAGAGAATATCAAAATCAACAACTATGAACCAGAGACATTCTATGGGGAGTGGGGGGCAGGGAAAGGAGGGATTGGGGTCAAAATAAGGGGGTTGTAATTGTATGGGGAATATAAAAATAAAATTTAAATAAAAAAGAATATGAGGTATTCTATTTGCATTTATTATTATTAACTAAAATTGGGATGGAGTAACTGCTTTTTATTATCAAGTAATCATGGGATTTATACTTCTTGATGCTATGGTTAATTTAAAAAGGAGGTTGTAACATCTAACTCAATAACTATGGCCTTTCTATGCACCCCTGGAGCTCTCTCTCTCTGCATCCATGTGTGTATGGCCTCTCTATGCACCTGTGTGTGTGAAGGATCTGGATAAGGCACTCTAGCATGACTCTCTAGGACAATGGCCCATGTGATACGGAAGCTAGGGACACCTAGCTAGCCATTGACTGACTGTGTGGCAATGGTCTGAGGTGGTCTGGGACTAGCTCAGAAATTACACCAAGTACCTGCACAGGAAGACCTCCCTGTATATGTGGTGGACTTGTGCCCTCCAGTTCCCCATAAAGTCGATTACCCTTTGTCTCCCCTGGGCCCTGCCCCTCCTGCTATTGTCACATAATCAGTCATGTTTGTTTATTAATGCTAATAAACAGCAAGTGGGCTGCTCACTGAGCAGCCGTCTTGCCTTCCCAACCTGCTCCATGACCTGCCCCTCAGTGTGTCCCCAGGGATGTTCAGGTGTATTTCTGAATCAATAAATAACCAAGCATCACATATCCCACAACTATGATTTTTAGCTAAAATCCCCTCTCTATTTTGAGTTTTGACTATTTGAAAAGCCACCCAAACCTAGCTTTCAAATTTATGAAAAGTAGAATAAGATGAAGAATAAATGTTCCCTGTGGTGATTGCACTGTAATTACCTGGGGTCCAGCTGACTAGGTAGAATCTCACTGAGCTACCTAAGAATGATAACTAAAGTGACAACTGTGATAAGCATAATGTTCTAGAAGAGGAGAGTGGCTGGAAATGGGGTTGAAAATGTTTCCTGTGTCTGAGTTAGAAGACCAATATTCTTAGATTATTAAAAATTAAATTTACTCAAAGTAAATTAAAGTGTTCATTATGGTAATAAGTTAGGGACTTGAGTCACTCTAAATTGTGAAAGAAAAATGGTGAGATGTGTTGATTTGGAAATGAAAACTGTAAGAAAAGGCCATATTAACACAGGTACATTTAAAGGCAGAAATAATGAGTTTTCTGTTATATAGTTTTAATAATATTTGTATTACCCAATAGAGGATTTGGCCTTCATAATTAATAATAAAAAATAAAGTTCATTGGGATTTAGTTCTGTTTGGAGCTAATATAGCTTAATTTCATCCTATGATAATATTTTTTTCCATAAAGTTAATATTTGATGTTCCCTAAGTTGAATTCTATTTTCCTACCCATTCACCTCTAATGTGAAGAAACTTCTTTCAGGTTTATGACATTGGATGTAGGTAAAAAGTTGGTTCACCAAAGAAAGTATTATGTTTCATTTTTTTTGCCCCCATAATTCCTTTTTTTCAAAAAAGATTTGATTTGCCTTAAATATGTAGTTTAAGACCTCAGAGAAAATGTTATAAGACAGCTTAGGACAGAATTCTGCTCTATGTACTGTCCAATTAGCACTATTTTAGCTATTATTTTTAAAATGTTATAAAATATGTAAGTTATCTCTATAGAGGCCTCTGTTCAAAGTGATCAAAATTCCCTGTTATATTAAACATTATTCTTTCCTTCATTGTGATTATATATTCATTTTCTCATGTTATTCTGCTATTGGTACAATAATGTAGGAAGATTGTGTATCATTTTCCAAGTGTACAGATGCAAATCCTATCATTTGAACAAGACCCACTGCAAGAAATCAGCAGGACCAGTTCAATGCTTACATTATGGTTCACCTACACTATTCAAATATCCATTTCCAAGTTCAAAGATTTAAATGATACACAGAAATAAGTTCTGAATATTCCTAAGACTGATGTCTATTAATAATATATGGGTGCAGTTTTCTTGTGGAGTTCGATTTGGACAAGTTAGTGAAAGTAAATTTCAGAAGAAGCTTCAAATATTCATAGACAATTACAAACAGACATTGACTGAACTCTTACTTATGACAGGTACTCTTAAGCCACCCCATGCATATTTTGTGGTCCTTATTTATATATTTTGCTTACTATATGGCAATTAAATTTACAAACGTTGCTTTAGGTTGGAACACATTTACACGAACATTCAATTATAGAAATAAGTGCATGTCAGCAATGGTAAGAAGGCACCAATTACAATCCCAATGTACATGTTTCATTAAGTCAAAGTTTGTTTCTGCTTATTACTCTTCAATAACATTTTTTTTAAAAAAAAATATCTGAATCTTAGAGCTGCAAAAATACTATTTTTTTTTACATAGAATAACTGAGGTGTAGACCAGAAGTGCAGGGTGGGAGGGGGTGAGAGGATTCACCATAGGCACAGTGGGGAGAAAAACAGGCAGGATCTACTGAGATACACTGCTAAGGGGAGCAGCAGAGAGATAGGAGAGGTCTGTTGTGTCACATGTGAGTTAGCTACCTGGCTGGGGATCAAACTTAGGCTATAGTAGTGATAGTGCTGAGGCTTAACCCCTAGGCCACCAGGGAGGCCCAATATTGAATGATTTAAATGAAAAAGACAGCATGAGTTTTAACTCACTAGTCAAGAGACTCAAAGTTGGTAAAATTAATAGCCAAGCTTATGTCTAGAGGATTTCAAAACAGTTCAAATGAGCATAATAATATCAAGCAATTTAACTGTACATAGCAAATGATACAGCACCAAGAAAGCCCAGTCCCCTATTAGATACGGGTTTTTAGCATAAATTCATTTTTTAAAATGACAGTTATAGAACTTTATCATTTACTTTCAAACTAGTGAGACCAGTTTTGTAATAAAAAAAAATTTGTTCAATGCTATTTACATTATAATTGGTATAACACAAGGATATCTACCAGGAATAGTAACTTCCATATGAAGAGATTTAGGTCAGTGTCACTCATACCTGTATTCCATTTTGAATAACCTAGAGAGATTTTCTAAATTTCCATTCCTAAGACCCCCCTGAGTTCATTTGAGAGCATAATTGTGGGGGATAGTGTCCAGGAAAAGATCTTTGTAGCCTCTCTCCAGGTGATTTTATGTTTAGGAATCACTGGTCTACCAAAAGCAAACTGCCATCTGGGGAAGAAATAAACTATTTGAATAAAGAATGCATGTCTATTTTGTAAAGTAATTCTTCTAAATAAAATCTGGAGCATTTCTTCCAAAAGAGCCTAATAATTACCCTCAAAAGTATAATATAGAATCCAGTGTTTTTCTAGTCTTGGCTTTAAAACCGTCAGTAAACATTTTGCATGAGAAGAGCTGTTAATTTAAAAAGAGGAATCAAGAGAGAAAGTGTCAAAATAGGTATTTCATCTATAAGTGAGATTATCAATAAAGCTGCCATTGGACTAAAACAATGAAGAAGACCTGTCATTGAGCTAGAATTACCCCAGTCGGTAAACATGGAGAGGAAAAATGTCTTCCCTTTCTCCCACTTATCTCACCTGCTGTCTGAAATAATTGTCTTTAGAATCAGAAACAGCAGATTAGATAGCAAAAGTTGGAATATTTGAATCTGAAATATTAAAAGAAATAATAAAAAAATTCTTGGGCCTCCCCGGTGGCGCAGCGGTTGAGCGCTGGGTTGTGAAGCTGCCCACAGCCTCTGCGGCGCCGGTTCGATCCCCGGCTGCTCCCCGACCACCAGCGAGGGTCCCACAGGGCGCGCAGACCTCTCCTGCCGCCCGCTGCTCCCCTCAGCAGTGTACTTCGGTCCTTCTGCCTGCTCTGCTCCTGGCTCTGGTGAATTCTCTCACCCTCCCGTGCTTCTGACTGTACCCAGTGCTTGTATGTATGTATGTATGTATGTATAAATCAATCAATCAATCAATAAATCTTAAAAAAAAATTTTCCTTCATCATTTTCAGTCTTTCTTTTCTTTGTTCTTTAATCAGAAATAAAAGCACAGCCACTGGTTACAAAACTCTATACAAAAATAATAAAGCACGTTGAGCTGCAGTAGGGACTCAGAATCTACAAATTGCAGCACCAGTAGCACACATAAGATAATGTATAAAGACTCTATATAATATGATACATTTTTAAGACAAATTATAATAACTTATTTTGACCTTCCAACTTTAATGACGTGGAATCATGCTCTAAGTAAATTTTCTTCAGTGCACTATTTAAAAAAACATTGAAATAAAAATCTAATAGTTTCTTTAAATTTATGTCTTAAATTATTGGCAATTTTGAATGCCATTCTATTACATTTTAGAGCCAGATTTTGTTTAATTCCCTAGCAGAGTGTGTATATATGTGGGTATATATATATATATATATATATACACATACATATATATATACACACATATATACACACATGCATGCATATATATACATACAGAGTATATATGCATATACATACATACATACAGAGTATATATATACACATATACATACATACATACATACAGAGTGTATATATACACATATACATACATACATATATATGTATGTATATAATAGGCATATCTAAGTTTACAATAAAAGTCAATAAGAAAATCAATTTTAACACACAGGAATTTCATTCATAAGCTACTGTTCAGAAATATATCTTTTCAACAAAATGAGATGTGCCACTATGTTTGAATATGTAAGAAGTTCTCTAAATAGAAAAAAGAAATACATATCTTGTAATTTATTTTCAAAATATTCTGAGACAAAGAAAAGTTCTTATTTGAAGTTTATAGACAAGGAATTGAATAAATGCTTATCTACTCAGGGCAAAGTGAAGAATGGAATTAGTTGAATTGATGCCACAAATTATAAACATTCTTTAGTCTAAGTTGTATGATTAATGGAGGTCAGTTTTGGCTGTTATTGTCTATCTGGGGCATGCCCACATTCACAATGCACAGGTATATAATAATTATGTAACTGAGATACTAAGAATCAATCAAGCTCACATTCTTTTAAGGAAATAATGTTGCAGCCTCTTCCTAAAATGCTTTGCCTTCTTCCATCATCCTTGACAGCCTGAAAACAATCTCTTGCATCCAGAATAGGTACATGAGCAAAAGGCAAATAAGAGCAGTACAGGTATAAGAGTTTATCTTTGCAATACTGGACTTAGGCATCACTCAATAACCATGTTTTATGTTAGAATATAAAGTTCATGTTGAAGTCTCATTCCACTCTTTAATTCTGTGAGTCTGACTCAAACATTAGAATGGTGTCACATCTAGTCACATTTATTTTTTCATTATCACTTTTTTTTTTTTTTTAATAAATTTTATTGTTATATTCCCCATACAATTGCAGCCCCCCCATTCTAACCCCAATCCCTCCCCTCCCGCCCCCCTAAAAGTGTCTCTGGTTCATAGTTTTTTGTTGATTTTGATTTTCACTATTTTATAGTTATTCATTTTCCTGGTCCCTTATTTAAGTTTTCTAGATTCCTGCTATGAGTGAGACCATCCGGTATTTTTCTTTTTCTTTTTGGCTTATTTCGCTGAGCATGATCCCTTCCAGCGCCATCCATGTTGCTGCAAATTGCATGTGTTTATCTTTTTTGAATGCTGAGTAATATTCCATGGTATATATGTACCACATCTTCTTGATCCAGTCATCTATTTTTGGGCATTTGGGTTGTTTCCAAAGCTTAGCTATTGTAAACAGTGCTGCTATAAACATAGGGGTGCAGGTGTTCTTTGGAATTGATGTTTCTGTGTCCTTTGGGTAAATACCTAGGAGTGGAATTGCTGGATCATATGGAAGCTCTATGTTTAGTAGGTCCAGAAATCTCCACACAGCTTTCCACAGTGGTTGGACCAGTTTGCACTCCCACCAACAGTGCAGAAGAGTTCCTTTTTCTCCACACCCTCGCCAACATTTGTTGTTGCTAGTTTTTTTAATATGTGCCATTCTCACTGGTGTAAGATGGTATCTCATGGTAGTTTTGATTTGCATTTCCCTGATGACAAGTGATGTTGAACATTTTTTCATATGCCTGTTGGCCATTTGCATTTCCTCTTCAGAGAAGTTTCTTTTAAGCTCTTCTGCCCAATTTTTGACTGGATTATTTTCTTTGTTGTTGTTGAGTCTCATCAGCTCTTTGCAGATTTTTGTGATCAGTCCTTTATCATTAGTGTTGGGTGCAAAAATGTTCTCCCAGTTGGTGGGGTTTCTCTTTGTTTTTGTTATTGTCTCTTTTGCTGTACAAAAGCTCTTTAATTTGATGTAGTCCCAGCTGTTTATCTTTGCCTTCACTATCACTGCTTTGGGTGATGTGTCTGTAAAGATGTCTTTGATGTGCAAATCACGTAGTGTTTCGCCTATATTTCCTTCTATATATTTTATGGTTTCAGGTCTTATGTCTAGTTCTTTAATCCATTTTGAGTTGATTTTTGTGTATGGTGTGAGGTGGTGGTCAAGCTTCATTCTTTTGCATGTAGCGACCCAGTTTTCCCAGCACCATTTATTGAACAAACTTTCTTTGCTCCAATGCATATTCTTTGCTCCTTTGTCAAAGATTAGTTGACCATAAATCTGTGGGTTTATTTCTGGATTTTCTATTCGATTCCATTGGTCTGTATGTCTGTTCTTGTTCCAATACCATGCAGTTTTGATGATTATGGCTTTGTAGTAGAGTTTGAAGTCTGGGAGTCTGATGCCTCCATTCCCTTCTTTTTTTTTCAGGAGAGCTTTGGCTATTCGGGGTTTTTTGTGATTCCATATGAATTTCATCAATAATTGTTCTATTTCTTTGAAGAATGACATTGAAATTTTGATTGGAATAGCATTGAATCTGTATATTGCTTTTGGAAGGATGGCCATTTTAATAATGTTTATTCTTCCAATCCATGAGCAGGGGATGTCTCTCCATTTCTTTGTGTCTTCTTCTATTTCTTTTAACAGTGTTTTATAGTTTTCTTTGTATAGGTCCTTTACCTCTTTTGTTAGATTTATTCCCAAATATTTGATTTTTTTTGTTTCAATAACAAAAGGGATGGTCTTTTTGATTTCTTCTTCTTCAGATTTATTGTTTGTGTATAGGAAGGCTACTGACTTTTGCGTGTTGATTTTGTATCCTGCCACTTTACTGAACTGATTGATGAGTTGAATTAGCTTTTCTGTGGAGTTTTTGGGGTTCTCTATATATAATATCATATCGTCTGCAAATAGTGATAGTTTGACTTCTTCTTTTCCTATTTGGATTCCTTGGATGTCTTTCTCTTGTCTTATTGCCCTGGCTAGGACTTCCAGTATTATATTGAAAAGCAATGGTGAGAGTGGACATCCTTGTCTTGTTCCAGATCTTAATGGAATTGCTTTCAGCTTTTCACCATTGAGAATGATACTGGCTGTTGGCTTGTCATAGATGGCCTTTATGATGTTGAGGTATGTTCCTTGTATCCCAAGAATTTCAAGGGCTTTTATCATGAATGGGTGTTGCACTTTGTCGAAAGCTTTCTCAGCATCTATTGATATTATCATATGGTTTTTATATTTCTTTTTGTTGATGTGTTGGATAACGTTGATTGATTTTCGGATGTTAAACCATCCTTGTGCCCCTGGAATGAATCCAACTTGGTCGTGGTGAATTATCTTATGGATACATTGTTGGATTCTGATAGCTAAAATTTTATTGAGGATTTTTGCATCAGTGTTCATTAGGGAGATTGGCCTGTAGTTTTCCTTTTTTGTGTTGTCCTTGTTCGGTTTTGGTATTAGTGTAATGTTGGCTTCATAAAACGTGTTTGGTATTGTCCCTTCCTTCTCAATTTTTTGGAAGAGTTTGTGAAGGATAGGCACTAATTCGTCTCTGAATGTTTGGTAGAATTCATTTGTAAATCCATCAGGTCCTGGGCTTTTGTTTTTGGGGAGGTTTTTTATTACCATTTCAATTTCGCTAATTGTAATTGGTCTGTTTAGGTGTTCTATTTCTTCTTTATCTAGCTTTGGGTGATTGTAGAGTTGTAGGAATTTGTCCATCTCCTCTAGATTGTTGAACTTGTTTCCATATAACTGTTCATAGTAGTTACTGATTATTCTTTTGATTTCTGCTGTGTCCGTTGTGATTTCTCCTCTTTCATTGATGATCCTGTTTATTTGTGCTTTCTCCCTTTTTTCCTTTGTGAGCCTGGCTAGGGGTTTGTCTATTTTATTGATTTTTTCAAAGAACCAGCTCTTGGTTTCATTGATCTTTTGGATTGTTTTTTTAGTTTCAATTTCATTTATTTCTGCTTTGGTTTTTATTATTTCTTTTCTTCTACTGGTTTTGGGGTTTTTTTGTAAAAATATGGAACGCTTCACGAATTTGCGTGTCATCCTTGCGCAGGGGCCATGCTAATCTTCTCTGTATCGTTCCAATTTTAGTATATGTGCTGCCGAAGCAAGCACTCATTATCACTTTTATTGAGGTAATATTGATTGATAACACTGTACATGATTCAGAGGTATAGGATCCCACTTCCACAGTCCTCCACCATAAAAAATGTTTGCATGAAGGGAATATGCCAAGGATAAGCTGGGAGCAATATATTAGTAATTCTAAGTGTTGAAAAATGTGATCAATATCACTAGAATCATACATGTATCTTATAAAAACATCAAAATTTCTAAAAAACAAACCTATATCATTTTATGGTTGATGCTGAATTTGTGTTTTTCAGAACTGTTGCAGTTCAATGGCTAGTTCTGAATATCTCCAACAACGCCTATTTTATGTGTTTTGAGATCACTACTTTATTTAGTTTTAGTTATTGAAAATCCTTAATTGAGTCAAAGTAACAGTTTTTCAAGTCACGGTATTCAATAAACTTCCTAAAGACCTAGTAGAAGAATTCATTGCCATCTGGGATCCCAAAGGCGCTGCATGTGCTGTATACACTGTACCTTTCTTTACTAAACCTTTTATTTGTTGCATCAACTAACATCTACTGTCAGTACCAGGGTTTTATAATTGAAATGAAATCCATCTTGGCCAGGTGTTTTTATATGTGTAGTCAAATATAATCAAATGATTTAAAAATTGTTCTCAAGGCATATAATTATATGTAGGGTAATCAGTGCCAAACAATTGCAAAGACTGTATTTACAATAGACTGAACTGGACAAGAAGATCCCTGTGATATTTTTTGCTATTTTGACATCTTTATACTAAACTTTCATAGCATGAAACCCTTTGAATTTGCTTATTTGTCTGCCAAGGAATATTTTTCAAATATATCATATTTTAGACTTATTTTTTCCACTTCAGTTCAGCCCCATGTATTCTGTCTTCCGTAGTCATCCAATGCAGTGCTTCCTGACTGTATTCCATTTCACCAATTCACTTACTTCTCAGTATCCAGCACCATCAAAACATGTGTGTTCATTTCCTACATTACATGTTCATTTCCTTTCTACCTCAGTAGTTTATAAATTCTTGAGACCAAAAATCTTGTTCATCACTTGAAATCACAGCACTAAAAACACCATTTTCCATAAAGACTGCCTTACACATTTTGAATGACTGAATATACCCAAATATTGCACAGTCTTTCCCATAGACAGATATCATGGAAAATAGGAAGTGTAAATGTACATAAGATGAATAATAAATTCATAATTCAAAAATTAATAAATTAAAGCTGTTAAATAGTTCTAGAGTTAAAACAAAACTATGTTTAACATTTGTTAATAAGTACCTCCCACACTTATTTTGTAACAAGACTAAATTTGGTGAAATGTTTATTCCTTAAAATTAGTGCTCACTGGAACACATTTTGTTCATTGCTGATGCAAGATAACATTGATATGCTCCTTTCTTGAAATCAAGATGAGATTAATTAATACAGAGGGAAAATAAGGGAAGACAGGGGAACTATTTCATTCACTATGTCATGTAGTTAAGTGCTTAATTGAATTTAACACCTCTCATGCTTTGTCTGGGACAGTATATCTTGGGTTTCAGATTTTGCCTATAGTATAGAATTTCACAGGGTTATTGACACAGCAAAATCCACTCAACTTAAAGTCATCTTCTCAAAATTTCTATTAAAGTATCATGCTGTCAAATTTACTATGCACATTTATAATAGTTTGATAAGAGACCACTTAAGTATTCCCAAAACTGTACAGATTTTAAAATCCCTTATTTTTAATATATTTGAAAAAACATAATGAATTTATGAATGGTCTACCCCAGAATACTTAAATACTTGCTATTTAAATACTTGAATACTTAAATCATTTCTTTAGTAACAGTTCTGTTGATGTTTTCAAAAGAATGTGCTATTCAGAAAAAGAAGTTGCAAGTGATTTTTTAAAAGATAAATTCATTTTGCATACAAGAGCTGGGGTACGGTCAGAGGTGTGGGGGGTAAGAGAATTCACCAGAGACAGAGTGAGGAACAGAACAGGCAGAATGACTGAAATACACTGTTGAAGGAAGCAGCGGGCTAGACAGAAGAGGTCTGCTGTGCTATGTGGGTTGCTCCCTGGCCAGCCGGGGATGGAACTCACACTGCAGAAGCTTCGGATTACTTCATAGTGCGGTGCTTAACCCCCTGTGCCACCAGAGAGGCCCTGCAAGTCATCTTTTTACCATGTCCTATGTGACATCTTCACATAGGGACCAACAGAAAACACTGAAAATCGAGGGTGTTTTTCTATGATAATAGCCTATATATGCCAAAGGAACACATTTTAAGCATTATTTTATGATCTCAATAATTTTATAACATCTCAATAATTTATGATATCATCATTCCCAGTTAATAAATGAAGAAGCTGAGACCAGAGGTCAAACAATCACTACATCTCACTTTGCTAAAATTTGCTGTGGGCAGGACACAGCATGTTTTTAGTTGCTATAGTTTGTTTCTGTGCTTAAAGCCTGGGCCCCTAGATACTTAGGTTCCATGGCTGACCATAATTTTAAGAAAAGTTTTCTACCCATCTGAACAGCTCTGACTTCTAATTAAAGGAACCAAAATCTATAATCATGCACATGAGTTTACAGTAGGGACTGGGAAAATAAAACTGCCTGACTGCCTGGGGAGAGTCAAGAATCAATTGGCTAAGAACACAAAAGCTTATGAATATAGGAAAACTTTGAAAAGATATGAACAGAAAAAACGAAAGGAAAGAAGACTAAGAATCAAAGTAAGGGGGGTCATGACAGAAAGGTGAGCAACGTGTCACGCTAAAACAGACCACTTTAACAGAAGTATTATTTTGCACTAAAGTTACTTTTAAAAACAGCAGGTCCAAGAAGGGTACGCTTTCCTCCCTGAAAACAGAAGCTAAAAGTCCTAGGTGAAAACATCCTTCCTGTACCAAGAGAATAGAAGAAAATCTTGGTGCGGTGATCAGGAGCTGAGATCTACAAGACTCAAGACAAACAGTTAAAACAACTCTTATCCTTCAGCCTCCTAATAGATTTTAGTTCCTTTTCCACAATCATCTCTGGGTCTTTATTATCTGATGAAGGTGCCATGTCAATTAAAACATACATTAGGTGCATTTCTTCTGATGTTAATATGCCTCTTGTCAATTTAATTCCCAGGTCAAGATGAAGACCCTAAAAGAGCAGAGGAAAAGTCCCTCTTATACGAACTTTTTTTAATTAGTCAATAAGGTCAAAACTTGACACTTTCCCAGAACTCTCATTGAGATATTTGAATAGCAACCTTTAAAAAATCATATTAACCTGATTATAAAACATATGACTTTAAGAAATAATTTCTGCTGAAAGCATCAATGCCAAGCATAGGATTGAAAGAATGAATAGATACCGAATGCTAATAGAAATAAAATGAGTTGGTAGTAATTCAGGTCTCCAATTTTTAAACACCACATTCAGCATCACTCTAAAAATTAAGGAATGCTCTTTTAAAAGACTTAAAATTGACCTTGGCTGAAATTAATTCATAAATACCCTAGGCATCTAAAGGAAACTTTTTAGGAAAAAGTTCCCTGTTTGACATTTACAGTTGAGTCTTCATTTTAAAAAGTAAGCATTACTGAACACAAAATAAAAACAAAGATTAATTTCATATTATGGAAAGAAATGATAATGTTGCACATCAGAATATTAATATGAGTAAGAGAAAATAAAACAATCCTTCCTAAATAATACTTTTGTTATTTTGTCTTTTGTTTGCAAACTAATTGGAGAAATATTGTATTCTCCCTTCGTCTCAAGCATCAGGCACTGAGAACAACAGAAATGTCGTTGTAACCATCTTCTGCAGAATCCAGGAATGAGAATGCTCGTTCTGCATATTAAGTGATTAATGAACCTTGGATTCCTTTTGACTGATTTGCTGTTGAGCTTTTGGCTGGGGTAGTTTGTCAGCACTAAAGTTGCCCACAATGTTTTATAAGGGAATTAAATCATCCCAGGAGCTTGCAGCAGGCTTGTATAACATTCCAGGCAGCACTGAAAATTAAAAATACTAAAATAATGTATATGCTGATAGAGTCACAATCATTTGGCAAAAAAACTGTACATATTGACTACATTAAACTAATAGCAATCCATTTTGGTTCAATGAAAGCACAGCAATAAAAGATATTTATGGCACACGTCATGAACCATTTTGAAAGGTGTCTCAGTAAAGGAAAAAAGTTATGAATTCTTGACAGAAAAACATCCCCAGCTGCAAATATGAATGCTGTAGACAACCAGCGGCTGCAGCTCACACGCTCAGCTATTCAGAAAAACACGCGATTATGAATGGACCTGACATTCAGGTGTTGCCGTGAGGTCAAAAGCAGTATAAATTGTCTATGTCTTTCATCTGATATATATTTTTTGGATTAGAAAGTAATACATAATTACTTCAGGCAAATTGAAAAAAAACATATTAAAGGAAAAAATTAAATGTGTCGTGCTACCACCTTTTAGAGAGAACTCCTATAAACATTCCAATAGATTTGATTTCAAACTATTTTCTATTCCAAATATATACATAATTGGATTTAAAACATATATATGCATGTATAATTTTATTTTACATTTTTCCTATGAGTATTTTAGTTTTTGTTAAATTTTCCTTAAAACCTAGTATATTTTTAAAGATTTTTTTATTTATGCATACAAGAGCTGGGGTACAGGCCAGAGATATGGAGAGGGGGTGAGAGGATTCACCAGAGACAGAGTAGGGAATAGAACAGGCAGACTGAGTGAAATACACTGCTGAGGGGAGCAGTGGGCAAGACAGGAGAGGTCTGCTGTGCCATGTGGGTTTCTCCCTGGCCACTGGATTGATGTCATGCTGTAGAGGCTTCGGATTGCTTCATAGTGGGGTGCTTAACCCCTTGTGCCACCAGGGAGGCCCCTTTAAAACCTAGTTTTCATGCCTCCCCACAATGTCATTTCTTATCTTAACAGAATATGTTCCTTGTTCTCCTATTAGCCGAGCTATTAATGCTTACCAAGGTCTATTATTATAAATAATAATGCTGTGTACATTTTGTAATGAAAGTGACTGTACTGACTTTCATAACAGAACAGACACAAGCCTTGAATTCAGACTGATTTTGTTCTCATTTGCCTTGCCATTTCTCAAACATGTGCTTCACACTTTCACAGCTAAGCTTCTTCCTATGTAGTACAGAGACAATGACTACGAATCTAGCATGGCAGGCAAGGTAATGATTTGGCAGAAGTAAAACCATCGGCCTTCAGTTGAATCATCTTGGGTAAGTTTTTTTTTTTTATGATATTCTGTTTTTTCATCTTTAAATTGCAAATAATTTAATCATTCTGGAATTAAGTTATATATATGTAATATATATATATATATATATATATATATAGTAATAGTTGTTGCTATTTGCCATTTTCATCAGATGCCAGAGACTCACTGAATGGGAGAATGGTTTATTATGATGACTATTATTGTTACTAGAACTTGTATGTCCATGTGAATTCGGCACAAAATACAGGCCAGGTAGCAAATGACTAGGTGCAATAAGAAAGAGTACAACCAGCGTGCGGAGGCTGCTGACAAGAGCTGAGATATTAAGGATGCTTTGTGCTGGCTGAAGACATGGAAAGTCATGCCAAGAATGCCAAAAGTCACATAAACAAAAGTCAGGAGTATGTGGAGGCACCAATATGTGAAAAATTTAGAATGAGGACATGCCATAGATACATTTAGTTAGTGTAATAGAGGTAATTTGGAAGATGTGACTGGACATTACATCAAAGTGGGGGTGGGAGACTTATATATGTTTGGGGTCATTTGGTGTCCTCTGATAGAGGTCTCCAGTGACAGGGACATGGGCAATGGGTTTGCTTCCTCCAAGGGTAAATAATTTTATGTATCATATTTCAAACAAGTTCCTTTTAGCTAAAATAGGCATCAAGGAATTGTGCAGTATGGAGTCGACGACAACATATTTCACCTATTTTTACAGACACCTTAGTTCCAAAGGGAGGTAATTATGTAACTTGGAAGACTTTGGCAAATCTATATAAAACAAAGGACAACTATCTTAACACTGGCCAAATCAGTTAAAATGTGGTGCCCACCCTCAAAATCTTTGAGTTAAATAGGCAAAGTAAATGAGTTCGACCATCAATCTATTGCTTGAAATTTCATTTTTTTAAAAGGTTTACATATACTGATATACTGATAATGACTCCAAAGTCAGGGAGTCATGTCAAGATGAAATATGAAAGTGCCCAATATGTTCTCCGGTGCATAATAGACTTAATAATAAAACTTAAATGCCTAGAAGACAGATTTGGGTCTTAATGGACTACTTTCCACTTTACCTCTGTCTCTAGGTCAGGCAAGCAGCTCACACTGATCAGCCCCTCATGTTCCAGGGACTGGTGGGGTGCCAGGGAGCTGTGCGATTGAATTACAACTTAACCTCATTTTCGTGCATCCCTCTCCTTACTGCCTGGCCACCTATCTAATCAGATTTCTTTGTGCATCAAGGAAAAAATAATGCTGAACAAAACTGGAACTAGTTGATGTCAGCTACTCTTAAAATTATAGCAATGTCTAAGCCTTTGTAACCTTTGACATTCAAAGCTGTTCATATACTTCATACATATATTTCTGTACTGATAAAATAGCGAATACCACTGTTTCATTGTTCTAGGTTTGGGGTCATTAACGACCTAATTTCACTAAATCTTCTAGATGAAACAAGGTAAGATAGCACTATTTGAATCTTGACAATGATATAGGGAAGGGACAGAAGGTGAACTGTCATTTACCTTATTAAATCACTTTCAATATTGTACCTCTCTACCTAATAGCATTGCTCTTCAAATAAATGCAGTTTCTTCTAAGTGGCACTGTGGGCAATACTTTCTGAAAGTTTCTTGGGAGCTATTTCCCTGTGTCCTCATCTTTGTCAGATTTTTCTTTCTTTTTTTAAAACTAGGCTAGGGTTATCTGACTGCATTTGACAGGCTGTAGTCAGGTGAAGAATTTCAAATGAATTTTCAGACAGGAGGTCAGTCCATGAAGTGCTTTGCTGGGAAAGCTGGTGACATAAACCCGCAGGGTATGAATGAAAGCAATCTTGTACCACTGAGCCAGCAGATGCCATCTAATCAATTACAATGACTTTTGGTACGACCTTTGTGTAAAGAAGTTTACATTTGTGTCATCATCATCTCTTAGTCCATGGTGTGCTTGAGGCACACGGGATGTGCAGTTTAGCTAAGGACCCTGGAGAAAATAGAGTGAGAAAAAAAACAGGGTGTGGGTGGAAGGGAAGAGTCTAAGCATTGTATGTAATACATCATAAACTTTGGTGCCAAAGCTTGAACCTTTGAGTGAGAATTTTATAAAATATTTGCCTAATGTTTTGACTGAGGTGTGATTATAGTTCCAGCATATGGTAGTCATTCATGACTGGAAAATTATGACAGTTTGAGAGGAAGTTAGTTGTTAAAGCTACTGATTAGTGTAAATAATATGAAAAATAGTACTTCATTTAAAATTAATAAGAGCTTCCACATCTGTACTTTTATCTATTGGCACAATAATGCTTTGTGACAGAGAACCATAAACCATCAATGATATGGAGCAATGTTTATTTTTGTTGCACATAATTATCCAGCTGGGAAGATCTGGATATCTCAGCGGGGTTTGGCTGATCTGGGCTGGCCTCCTCCGTCATACAAATTTAGTCAGAGAACTGATGGAGGATGAGTAGTGTGGGATTGTCACAGCTGATCTGGCATCTCTTTGAAGAAGAGAAGGAGGCTGCAGTGAAGGGCTCTAAGAGGGAGAATGGAAGAACACAAGTTTGCTTTTGGCTGAAAAACTGAAATATTGGGGCCTCCTTGGTGGTGCAAGGGGTTAAGATGCAGTGCTGTAAAGCTATCCACAGCCACTGCAGCACAAGTTCAATCCCCGGCCAGGGAGCTACCCACATGGCTCAGCAGACCTCTCCTGTCTCACCCACTGCTCCCCTCAGCTGTGTGTTTCAGAAGATCCACCTGTTCTGCTCCCCACTGTCTGTCTCTGGTGAATTCTCTCACCCTCCCACACCTCTGGCCTGTACCCCAGTTCTTGTATGAATAAATAGTCACTTATACTGAATTTAGTTTTCTTTTCCTGTTTCAATTTTTTTAATTAAAGTAATATTACATTATAAAATTTTATAAGTTCAAGGCAATCATCAGTAAGAATCAACATGTGTATATCCTACATGACATTTACCACTAAAAGACCAAGTCTATCCCTCACCTTACAACTGACTTACTGACCCCTCCTCCGCATTCCTTTCTGGTTCCACTAATTAGTTTCATTTTCTGAAAGTTTTTTTGTTGTTGTTTTATTTTTTTCTATATACCACATATGAGTGAAATCACATGTAGTTTCTATTTGTCTGCCTGAATTATGTCACTAAGCATAGCAAGACCACCTCAGATTTAAAGGGTGGAGAAATCTATAAAACAGAAATGTTATGCAGGGGAGTAGGAGGGAGAGGGATTAAAACAGGGGGTGCGAAGAGCACAAGGGACTATGGTGATGGTTCATGGTGAAATTTTATTGTACTACACCTGAGAGGAGAAATCAAACATTGTACAAAAATGAACAATGTAATATATATATAATATATAATATATATGTAATATATATTATATATTATATAATACATAAATAAAAGGTGGGAACACATACTTCTGATGGAAGAAACTTCAAGTTTACATAGCAAAGGGGTACAGATATGGGGCAGATGGAGGAAGACTGTAGTACTCATTGCCAAAATTAAAAAAAAAGTGGCACCTCTTTTGTGGGAGAATCCATATGAAAAAGAAATCCACGTATAGCACATGCAGTCATGATTTTCACTGAAAATATTTTGGCCTATTACAATGTTCAAGACATCATAAGGGTGTTATGTGGTATAAAATAGGAACAATTACAACTGAAGAATTCATAATCCAACAGGGAGTCATAATTTGTACACAAGTACTATAATATGTGAATAACAGACCGTTAGCAGATACAAGTGCCACTGAGGAAGTCAAACAAGTTTTAGTGAGGAAGTAATACTCAAATATTGTAAAGGGAGTGAAACTTTCCAGATTTTGCAAGGTAAAATGGTTTAAGGTGGGAGGAAGGGGAAACAAAAAAAAAATGGGAATGTTAAGCTTCTTCATGAGGATAGATATGTCCGTCCTCTCATTTCCTACTTTCAGAAAGCAAGCTTGGATAAGTAACTCTTGTAAAGAAAAAAAAAAATGTCTATAGCTCTAAATATTGTTAAGGATATCAACTGCAAGCTCAAGGTGGATTTTCATTTTTAAATATGGGTCTTAGAAGACTAGCACCGAAGAAGAATTGTGTTGACATGACAGAAAGCCCTCAGAAAAACTCCTATAACTCCTCTCAAATGGCTGTGATGATCAAATATATCACTCATTTCAGAGACTGTCCAGTGGCATAGGGGTGATTTAGGAAACCTCAAGACTCTTGTTCAAGTAATGTTTTGGAGAGTTTGAAGGAGATATTTCCTCTCCATGAAGTACAAGGAGCTGCATTACTGGATAAAGTCTCAAACACATTGCAAAGCAGCAGGTAGGGAGAGTCTCACAGCTCACTGGTGTTAACAAGGTTCAATATTTCTCTCAGATAACTTCAACTGAACCTGTTCTGGCTGTATCTGAAATTGTCTGTACATGAGTAATCCTTATATGAATGGATCTGTGGGGTCTCTGATATGATTCCATTGATCTTTTCATCTATACATCAAAAATATCAATTCATCTTGGTATTGTCACTTTATAGCAACTCTTAATATTGGATAGTGTGACTCTTTCTAGTTTATTTTTCAAAGTTGTTTTATCTCTTCTAGTACCTTTGTACTTTCATACAAATTTTGTAATCATCTTGGCAATGTCTCCAAAAGTTTTGCTGGGATTTTTTTTTATTGGGATTGCATTGAAATTGTAGATCAAATAGAGAGGCTGAGCTTATTAAGAAACATTATTCAATTTTTCTTGAATATTGGTTTACAATATTATAAACCATATGATGTAAATGTATATGATCAAATCGTTCAGGTATATGTTACTAAAACCGTGTTCTTGATCAGAATTGTTTCAATATTCATGGTTTCTTTGTGTGTGTGTGGTTCCATATAAAATTTAGCATGATTTTTTTCAACTTATGTGCAAAAAATTCATTAGAATTTTAACAGGAAAGATTTTTCCTGTAAACTTATTAAACTCAATTATTAGTTATAGGAAATTTTTTGACAGATTATTTTGTATTTTTAAATACAAAATTTGTCATTTGTGAATAAAGGCAATTTTGTGTATTATTTTCCAATATTCATTTTATTTCTGAAGGAACCTAACCTAATCTGCCTAGGTCATTGAAAAAGGGTTAAATTTCCAAGACAACGATCAGGTGGGCTGGGAAAATCAAACAGCTCTGCTGTGGGCTACATGTAGATGTAATATATGAAAAGAACGTGAGATTGACCTTTAATAATTAAGAGGAGTAGTTCCATCCTGACAGCTGCAACAAACAAACAAACAGGGATTTCAGTGCTTCAACTTCAAGGAAGCAAATTCTAAAAATAAGCGCTGTGTCTGGAAGAAGACCCTGATCCTACATAAGATCATAGACCTGGATTTGTAACATCTTACTCAGAAAACTTAGCAAAGTCAGGCCTAGACTTCCAATATCCTAAATGATGAGCTAATAAGTGGGTGACATTTTAAGACACTAAATCTGTGGTAATTTGTTATCTACCAATAGAAAATAAATCAACGATAATTTAATTTTACCTTCCTTTATTCCATTAACTTTGTTCTTTTTTATTTAGAAAGTTAATATGTTTCTGAATGGAATGTACTTTTGTCTAAAGAACTTTGTTTAATATTTAATATTTTCCTTTTTGGGAAGAGATTGGTGTGCCAAAATGTTGTTTTTATTCTGTTTTAATTTTGTGTGAGTTTTATTTCTGATCTATTCTCAATTTAGGATTTCCCTCTGAGCCAAACTTCAGAGAGAAATTATATTTTACTAGTTATCTTATTAGTCACTAATGGATTAATGATTTATAGGGAATAGATGTGAATGTGTGTGTACATGTGTAGTGAGGAGAACAGGATCTGTTATTCTGATTAATTCTCAGTCTTAGGCTTCAGAGTCAAGGTTTCAATGCTTCCAATCCTACCTACCTCATTAAGACTGAATTCATCCAGTATTCATGACTCTGACCAAGGGGTAGTATATATATACTACTATATATACTATATATATATATAATAAATATATATACTATAATATATAAATATATATACTAATATATATTTTACTGCTCTCTTTTCCCAGTGCCTTGTGGGTGAAAACATTAGTAGCACTATTTCCCACATATTAGAAGGGTCCCAGAGGTGTTTGAAATTCTCCTCTCTGGCTGCCCCTTTTTTTCCCAAGATCTGCACCATCAGGGAGATTTACTCAGGACTCGCTTTCAACAGTATCCAGTTGTCTGACCTCTCAGCAGCTCTACCAGTCACCCTAGTTGAAATCTTCCTTCCAGTGTCTCCTGTGTTTCACCCAGGTGAGTCCGTGCTCAGTCTCCCTGCAAGCTCCTTGCTTTCCTAAGATTTAAAACTAGTTGGTTTAATGTTTCAGGTCTCTGAGAAGTCAAGAAAAACTGTAAACTTGCTTGTCCAGCTATTTTATGCTGATTTGGGAGGTAATGTTACTTCCCATTTCCTAAGCCACTTCTCTCTTTTTACTATCCTTTTTTTAAAACACAATTAAAATGGCTATAGCAGCAGAAAGTACACATCTATTTAAACAGAAAGGTAAAGACTAAGGTAACAAACATTTTCAATCTTACTGTAAATGAAATTATTGAAATTTATTCTATCAGGGGATTCTGATATTCGACAAATACTCAGTTACACATCGATATTTTGACTCTTCTGAGATACTGCTGAGTATTGTCTGGATGTATATTCAGGAAGTTCTTTTTTATGTGACACTGTGATGATTGACACTGACACACCTTCAAGGATAGGAACTTGTATAGTCACATGTTATCTTGATGAGCATGCAGCTGTATTGGGGGGGGGGTGTTGGCAATTTCTTCAACCTGCCTATCTCGTAGTACAGGTTTTATGTGATCCAATTGCTTCTAACATCAGATTCTTTATCCTCCATTCAATATTCACCTCATGTGGCACCTCTTCACACACACACAGTCAAACAGCACAGCTGGAGTTAATAAACTGAAGGAGAATGCCCATTACCAGTTACAGACATTTCTCTTGTATGGGGCTTTCAGTATTTCATTATCTCTGCATCAGCACCAGTAGTCTCACAGCTGAAAAGCCATCAAAATAACGCAGCTTGAAATGATAAATGAAAGGAATGTAACAAATACAGCACTGAACATTTGAGTCTATGGACTTTTTTTTTTTTTTTTGCAGGACATATTTATTTGTATACTTTCTTCGCTGGCAGTCAGATTCTACCACTCAAATAGTCTTTCTAGATGTAGTGAAAGGACTGTGTCTTATTCTTTTTCATTAAAAAAAGATGAAGATATTCTCTGTGAATAGGACTATCTGTGGTTGCAATTTTCCAAACAAATATATTGAGACAGAGTAGAAAAGAAAAAAATGCTGTAACATAAAAGTGTGTTGGATGTGTGTTTATGTGTGTGGTGCATTTTGCTTGTTTCTGAATTAACTTGATACTTAAAAGTTGTAACTATTGTTGTATATAATAGTCTTTTGTCTTAATGGAAGCACCCAGACCAGAGTCTACTGCCTGAGTGGATACCGTTTCATTGATTATGTATATCATCCCCATTAACGCCCTCTTTCTCTCTTAATCAATCCAATTCCATTGTCTGTAATTAAAATTACTCATCTGCCTAAACTGCTAAAATCCATGATTTTCTTTTGTTTTATTGTACTCAATTGGGAAAAATCACATTGAAATAAAATCCACTTTGCTATATATTAAATGATTTTTCCCATGCAACTGAAAAAAACGGCCATGTAACCATAACAACTAGTAACCATAACAACTAGTCTAAGTTCACAATCCTAACTTCAAGTGGACCCTACATGCAGCCTAATAATAACCTGCCTGTATTTCCCTAACTAGCTCATTCTCTTTCTTCCTAGAAGACTATCTCTTATCATTTTCTCTTTTTTCACAATCCTAAGCATTTCTCCCATTGTTGTTCTTAGTTTGATTCCTACTTCTCTAAAATATTAATACAGCTTTCCAAATTTAAGTTCTACACCCGCTATGTACTAACATCTGCAAAAATACCAGTGTTGTAGAGGAAGAAAAAAGTTCCCCTTCAACTCTCTTCAGGTCCCTAATGAGTCTTAAAAACCAACAGATTAACAACAGAAAAGCATACAAATTTAAATGACCTGGAGCTTTGAAAAGGAAATAAATGCCCAAAGAAACAGCTAGACCTGTACATTTTATGCTTGGTTTGATGAAAGTGGACAGCTCTGAAGATTAAGGAGGATGAGGGTATTGTTGTAAAGTGGGGGAAATCTAGTAAAGCCTATTCTTAGGACTTTCCTTGGCATCCCTTTGTCTTCATAGATAAGGCTGCTCCTTGAGGTATAGCAAGGACATGCACATGAAGATTTTATGGCCTGTTTGAGAAAAGAAGGGCAAAGAAAAGCAGTCAGAGTAGTATTTCTGCTTCTTTTATTTTCTCAAACTTCTTCAACTTGAAATATTCAGTATGCAAAGTGTCATGTCATAAACCCATCAGTGTCTTCCTTCCTTGTAATGTAAAAGAAACTGGCCTAAAATAGTGTTTTTAAAAATCCATGTTACCAGAATGTTCTCTTGCAGTGATGTCTTCAATTGTGATTGGATGTAAATATTCAGGTGATATTGTCAGTTCTCTATTTGTTTCCATCTTTCAGCTGTGATGTGGTGGTATATATGGAAATATCTATCTTTTAACCCAAGGCAAATTCTTCCAGAATGGCCAAACTGACTAATGTCTATCTGTACTGTATACTTTGTTTCAACAGTTCCCAAGGAAGCAACACTTAAAATTCCTAAGTGTTTCAGTAAACCGTCAAGGACTTAGTTTGGTTCATTTGGAGGCAAATTACTTTTGCACATCCAAACCCAAGTCAACGGTATGCACTTCTTTAATCACCCCGTGCTGGGACACATTCCCTCGCCTGGCATCCTGCAGTGGTGTTATGCACATGTCAACCCTGTTAACTAAAAAAAGGAAGGTAACAAAATCCCAGATTCAGGCTTTTTGTCACATTAATATAAGTGTCATGGATTTTTATGAGTAGCAGTCTACTTATAATATGGCAGACAGATTAAGCAGTATTTTAGAGAACTTTCTCAGCTATGTATGATGAACAAAAACTCTCAGAAACATTTCTATACTTCTGTCCTTATGTGCCACGTATCATGCCTGCAGACAATGAAGTCTGTCTTCATGTTCCTCCAGTTTCTCAACTGGAGGTTCTCGGAATCTTTGTTAATTCCAGGGTGATGTAAAAGCATCTGTAAAAGAAAATCACATGATTCTGACCAGCTCTTCTTCTGCCTCAACATCCTGAAGAGAAAGGATTCTTTTCCAAGGGTAATAAAACAAGGTTTGAGCAACCCAACCAGAAATATTTAATATAAATCTAATAATGATAAGGAATGCCCAATATGTTTATTTTTTTACTGTCAAAAAGTTTTTTCAAGACACCTAAGGAAATGAACTGATGCTGAAATTTGTCCGATATATAGCAAGAAGCCTTTATTCGAGAAACAAGAGACCAAGTAATGACAAGCCTTCCAGGATGATGTGGTTAACTTCACAGAGGTGAAAGAGAAATTCAGTGGCTGGCCCAATTACACCATTGTCCAGCACAAGGCCAGTGAAAAGCAAGACTTTGGAATTTCACCATCCAAGATCCTCCCTACTGTGTCTGAGAAAATCTGAAACCACTTATTTAAGGAGCAGCACCTCTGAGGTTTAGATCTGTTGAATTGTAGGGAAGTAAAAATCTGCAATCCCAAAATATGTCTTTTAGGCAAGAGATTTATTTTATGGGAAGTGTTCGAAAAGCTGGGTACAGATTTTACTTTTGGTAAAAATATATAAGTAAACTACTTCAATCATGTAAAGTTGTACCACAAAGACCTAATCTTATTTATTTCCAACAGAGAAGGCAGATTTTAATCTGCATATCTCTGTCTGCTGTGCCCCCATAACCATCTAAGTCACCTTCCCTTTCTGCCCCAACGCCAAAGCCCCTTGTCTTAGCTATTTTAGATTGTATATGAAGACATCTGGGAGAGTTATTCAGTAATAATTTACATATAATCTTAGTGGTATTCTGAAATCAAATACAAATGTTATTTATTTTTCAGAGAGTATAAACTGCTTATGATCTAAATTAGCTTGAAAAGAATCACCTTTATAAAATAGCTTATTTTTTAGAGCAGTGTTCAAAAAAAAATCCTGTAGTCCCAGATTTTATACCTTACTCAAGATGCCATTGTAAAACATAAACTAAGATGAATGTGTGAATTGAAATTTCTCTTTTATAAACTTCTTTGATCACAATACAAATAGATTTTAAATAGCATGTTTAAATAGCATATTAAAGTCTTAATAATGTTTCTAAAATAACTATATTAAATACATTTTCAAATAAAAGATGAAAGCCAATTTTTTATTTTATATATTTTTACATCATTTTTAATTTTTGCACAATATATGCATTTTCATCTTGGTTATATTACCATTACAATTCCCACCGCCCTTATTTTGACCCTAATCCCTCCTCCCCTTGCAACCCCCCCCCAACCCGGTAGTGTGTTTCTGGTTTATAGTTGCTTGTTGATTTTGATTTTTACTTTATTATAATTTGTTTTTTTTTCCTGGTCTCTTATTTAGGTTTTCTAAATTCCTGCTATGAGTGAGACCATCCAGTATTTTTCTTTTTCTTTCTGGCTTATTTTACTGAGCATGATCCTTTCCAGCTCCACCCATGTTGCTGCAAATGGCATGAGTTTATCTTTTTTGATTGCTGAGTAATATTTCATTGTGTGTGTGTGTGTATATATATATATATATATATATATATATATACACCACATCTTCTTGATCCAATCATCTATTTTTGGGCATTTGGGGTGTTTCCATAGCTTAGCTATTGTAAACAGTGCTGCTATAAACATAGGGGTGCAGGTGCCCTTTGGAATTAATGTCTCTGTGTCCTTTGGGTAAATACCTAGGAGAGGAATTGCTGGAGCATATGGAAACTCCATCTTTAGCAGGTCGAGGAATCTCCACACAGCTCTCCATAGAGGTTGAACCAGTTTACACTCCCACCAGCAGTGCAGGAGAGTTCCTTTTTCTCCACATCCTCGCCAACATTTGTTGTAGCTAGTTTTTATTTTTTTAGTATGTGCCATTCTCACTGGTGTAAGATGGTATCTCATTGTAGTTTTGATTTCCATTTCCCTGATTACAAGTGATGCTGAACATTTTTTCATATGCCTGTTGGCCATTTGCATTTCCTCTTTGGAGAAATTTATTTTTAGCGCTTCTGCCCATTTTTTTTTCTTTTATTTATACAAGAGCTAGGGTATAGGCCAGATGCACAGGAGGGTTAAAGGACTCACCAGAGAAGGAGCGGGGAACAGAACAGGCAGACTGACTGAAACACACTGCTGAGGGGAGCAGTGGGCGAGACAGGAGAGGTCTGCTCGCCATGTGGTTTGCTCCAAGGCCAGCAGGGATTGAACCAGCACTGCAAAGGCTGTGACAGCTTCACAGTGCTGCGCTCAACTGCCTGCACCTGCAGGGAGGCCCCTGTCCATTTTTTTACTGTATTATTTGCTTTGTTTTTGTTGAGTATCTTCATCTCTTTGTAGATTTTTGTGATTAGTCTTTTATCATTAGTGTTGTATGCAATAATTTTTTCCCAGTCAGTGGGGTGTCTCTTTGTTTTAGTTATTGTCTCTTTTGCTATATAGAAGCTCTTTAATTTGATGTAGTCCCAGCTGTTTATCTTTGCCTTCACTATCACTGCTTTGGGTGATGTGTCTGTAAAGATGTCTTTGAGGTGAATATCATGGAGTGTTTCGCCTACTGTTAGGTCCAACTCTTGGTTTCTGGACCAATGACTTCTGCTTGGGAACACAGTCCATATGGAGATCTCTATTCAGTGTGTTATACTGTGCCCTGTAGGATGGCACCTTCTGTCACAGAATATTGCCTGAGCTGGTTGTTTTGGCATCCCATTCTAATTTTGTACCAAATTGGCACCTGCTAGATGGTACATTATACAATACAGCCTGCAGGTCCTTACAGATGTACCTGATTTCATGCCTCCTTCACATCTGGCAAGATGAGATGTAACAGTACTGGTGACCAGCAGCTCAGATGTCCTCCAGTCATCCCAACAGAGAAACCACACTGTGCCGGGAATGATGAGGCTCTGTGGAATAGCTGGAAGACATTTATGTCCAGATTAGATATATTACTTCTGGGGAATTTCCAGGAGAAGGAGAGGGAAGCCTTTCTGTGACCAAGAACAGAGATGAAATGTTAGGTATCAGAATTTACTGGAAGATGAATGATTTGATGACATCATTTGTTAAAAGGTGAATAGTGTGGACTCATGATATATACTAAATGTCACTTGTTGACACCTTAAAAAATGGTTGCTTGCTTTAAAATGATGATGAAATTCTGAATTTCTGAAGGAAAATTCAACTGTATGAACTTATGAATCGGGCATTGTTCTTTTTCTTTGCAGTAATTCGCCATGTGGTTTGCTCCAAGGCCAGCAGGGATCGAACCAGCACTGCAAAGGCTGTGACAGCTTCACAGTGCTGCGCTCAACTGCCTGCACCTGCAGGGAGGCCCCTGTCCATTTTTTTACTGTATTATTTGCTTTGTTTTTGTTGAGTATCTTCATCTCTTTGTAGATTTTTGTGATTAGTCTTTTATCATTAGTGTTGTATGCAATAATTTTCTCCCAGTCAGTGGGAGAAAATGGATGGAAGAGATGGATTCTTTTGTTGCCCTTAGTACAGCAAATTCCCATATTGACAAGACCGCACAACAGCAAAACTACTCTAAATATAATATCACAAATAACTTTTAAATGGCAAAACTACGTGTGTTGGAGTCCATTTGGGGCATTAAAGCAAACTGATCAACTCGTTAAAAGCCCAGTTAATGGCTTCAGTGCAATAAGAAAAAATATCAGGGCATGACTTTTTTATGTAAATGTTTTTTTATAGAATAAAAAATACATTTTCACAAAGAGTAAAAATTATGAAATATATTACTCTCAGAATTTTGCGGTCAAACCTGAACTCTCAGTAAATACATTTATTACATGCATTGCAGAATTCTTATCATTATCTGTTATTCTTCATACTGATTTAATATTCAAGGGACCAAACTTCTGTCTTTTAGAAACTAAATATATAGGTTTATTATAAAAACTAAGGATACATTAGGAGCAGGGGGAAAAAAAGTATTCCCTCATTGAGATATGAACAGCCAAGTCATATACAGAACAGACAGATGTTAACCGAACTTGAGTTGGGCTGTTGTGCAAAATCTCCTTAATGGTGCTTATGATTCACAGACTATATTCTAGACATTCCACAAGGATCCTCATGTAGGATTTGAAAACCTTTTCCTTTAATGTATTTAAAATGCTATCTGCTGAATAATTTTACAAACTTTTAGATTATATATCCCAGAGTACATTTTAAAGACTTTGAGGTCTTATATTTTCAAAGGTAAATATAAGCATTGCTGTTTTAGGAGCATTTTTCATTTTTGTGTTTGTAATAGAAAATGATTCTCAAATATATATATATATATATATACACACACACATATACTACAGAAATACAAATATATATATATTAATACTTTAAAAAGTGTCTGGGTGTCAGTGTTTGTATATATATATGCAACTAAATACTCTTCTTAGAAATTACCAGATCAAGAAAAATTCCAATGTTATTATTTTTAAATATTTTTTTTAAAAAATATGAATCTTGTTGTTAAAGCTATTTAGATACAGATGGATAAAGTTTAAAATTTCAAAGCATTTTACATGCTATCAAAATAAGATATGTGTACATGATCTGATGATGGTGATGATAGTGAAAAATAGGAAAGTCCCAACGACCTTATAGTTGAGAAAGCATTCTCAGGAGGTTTAGTGATTTGGAAAAGTTCACAACTAATGTCCTTTAAAGTGAAATGAACAGGTAATTCTCTAAAAATCACACTACATTTTCTTGGCATCATAAAAGGATTAAATATATGAATAATACATCCTTACAAGCCATGCCATGGTTTTAGAGTTTAGTTCATTGCAGGCAGGGCTGGGGTGGGGGTGGGGGGCAGGGCTGTACAAATTCACAACTAATTTATTGAAGTTTGTTAATTCTAGATTTTGGATAGACTGTTGAAACCAATAGGACTGGAAATCTTGTATAAATTATAAGAATTGAATGAGCTTGATTTAGAAAAGCCTAGGATAGACATGACAACTATAGATATTTGATAGACTGTCAACGCAAAGACATATTATAATTTTCCTAGGACCAAATTTAACAAATGGATAGAATTTACCTAGATGGAAACTTTATCTGAAAATGAGGAACTGCCTCATAATTAGAAGATTCTAACAGTGGTGCTGTCTTAACTGAAAGGCATTCTATAACAGAAGATTCAAGCTAAAAATTTAGAGATTAAAAATAAAGGTCCCTCGAATTGTAAGACTGATTTTCAGGGTTACTATAAAATGGCCTGAGCAAATTACTAGAATAACATAAGCACACAATGTTAGAGATGAAAGAAACCTTGGAAAATACCTTTGTGTTCCTCTCATTTAAAGATGATAAACTAGGGCCTCCCCGGTGGTTCAGTGGTTGAGCGCTGGGTTGCTAAGCTGCCCGCAGCCTCTGCAGCGCCGGTTCGATCCCCAGCCACCAGGCGAGGGTCCCACATGGCGCACACACCTCTTCTGCTGCCCACTGCTCCCCTCAGCAGTGTACTTTGTCGGTCTGCCTGTTCTGTTCCCCGCTCTGGCTCTGGTGAATTCTCTCACCCTCCCACACTTCTGACTGTACCTAGTGCTTGTATAAATAAATAAATAAATCTTAAAAAAAATAGAGCCATACAAGATCATTTATCTGCCTAATATTATGAAGCTAAATTTTAATTAGGAAAATCATTAATAAATCCTTAAACTGAAAGAAAGGATACATATTTCTCAAGTTAATTTCACTGACCACCCAATGACTGTTGAGTTACTTTGATAGGGCTTACTTTAAAAAAGCAAGCCCTTTTATTGCAAAGCTGTTTACCAATCCTATGTGGTTTTTACTAAAAAACTGATGCGACAAAGAAGTAATTGTGTCAATTTATACCATGCCCTTGGCAAAGATTTATTTTATACTTGCTATGGTTCATTTAATCGAATCTGTAACATTCACCAAACCTAACAGTAAAGAGGAAAGCTGCCAGTATGACTTAGAATCTAATAAACACAAGAAACATAACTGTAACCATGCAGAAGCCAACTCATCAGTTCTTGAGGGTTCCTTGCTAGAAAAGACCCATGGGAAGAAGCCATGCAGAGGACATAAATATATTTGTTCATCTATCCAATCATTAATTAATTCCCTCATCAAATATTTATTGAGCCCCTACTATGTGTCATGCAGGCAATTTTCTCTTCATATTTTTGCAATTCATATTAATTTAATGCAGTGAAAGTCCTTTCATGATCTCTAATAGGCATTTCTTTTCAAAGACAAGATAAGAAGAAACTACTATTCTCTACTCTAAAGCTCCTGATACTGAATTTCTGATGTTTTAAACTACAGAACAGCAAGTTTTTGGTAGATTTAATGCACACTTTAAATATTTTCACACCAGTCAGGTTAGCTGCTGTTACTAATGGCTCAGCATATTATGGGCTTTGGAGGTTACATAATCTATTTCAGGGCTTGGGAGAGTCAAACAATCTATTCAATGTACCTATTACTCAATAAACCCACTTAAATTTATCTATTCACATAATCATAAAATGCATATGATTACAAAGAGGGCAAGATTGCTAAGTTGCTACTTTGCCCCAGACTCGGCATTAAATACAATATACAATATTGCATTTAATTTTTACCACCACAATAAAAAAGTGTTGGTAGGTAAAAATGCTGATCTTCAGAAAGATGATACAATTGCTAAGTGCTGTAATCTTACCATGTCTTCTAAGTAGGAATCCATTTTTTCTTTCTTAAATGTAGCAATTGTTAGAGAAGGGAGGAAAAGGTTATTAATACTGGGGGGAGGAAACTGAGTGACTAAGAATTGCTACACTTTAAATTAATTCATTAAAATCTTACAGAAAAAATTAAAGGAGACATTTAATCTGCATTATACACATAGGAAAACTAAAGTGTAGGTAGGAACTAATTATTCAAGTCCACATGCCTGAGAAACAGTCAAACCTGATATCCCACATAAGTCAGTTTACTGTGAAGCTAATAATCATAAATTGATCTTCTGAACATTATGCTTTTCTTAGAAATTCTGGATTTTTCTGGTTATATTGATTAAAAGTAAGAAAAATAAAAGTTTTCTTTCATTTATTCCTTCTTTGTTCCTCTTCCTGACCATATGTAGATCAGGGTTTTTGAAGTATATTATTTTTCTTCTCTCTGAAGAACTTTAACATTTCAAGATTAGTCTACAAATTCTCTCAGTTTGTACTTATCTGAGAAAGACTTTATTTCTTTCCTTTTTTAAAGGATAATTTCAAAGGGTATGGAATTCTGCAATGGTGGTTTTTCTCATCAACACTTTTAATACTTCAGTCTGCTCTCTTTGCTTGCATGGTTTGTGAGAAGTAGGATGTAATTCTTATCTCATCTCCTCTATAAAAAAGTTTTATCCTTCTGTATTTTTTTAGGATTATTTTCTTTACTTTTGATTTCCTACAGCTTAAAAATGAAATGCCTTCTGTTCAACTTTGTAGGTGTTGTTAAGAGAGGAGCAATAATTTCAAGAATTCTTACATGGTTAGCAGAGACTCTTGATTGATGTTTTAAGACACACACCCTAAATCTGGACCAGTCTTTCCTACTTGTCTCAATAGAATGTACAATGAGTGACTTTTGATGCAAGTTCTCTAAAAATTTTCTAGTTCTATTTGGGTCTTTTGAAATTCAGGGCTGTTTTCTTTGTAGCCTTGAAGTACTTAAGAATTCCAGCTCTGGGCCTCCCTGGTGGTTCAGGCAGTTGAGCACAGCACTGTGAAGCTGTCTGCAGCCTCTGCAGTGCCAGTTCAATCCCTGCCGGCCTTGGAGCAACCCATATGGCCAGCAGATCTCTTCTGTCTCGCCTGCTGCTCCCCTCAGTAGTGTACTTCAGTCAGTCTGCCTGTTCTGTTCCCCGCTCTGTCTCTGGTGAATCCGTGAATCCTTTCACCCTCCCACGCATCTGCCCTGTACCCTGGCTCTTGTATCAATAAAATAAATCTTTAAAAAAAAAAAGAAGAAGAATTTCAGTGCCCCTGGAACCATCATGCTCTGAAGAAGCTCAAGCTAGTCACATGCAGGGTCTATGTCGAGAAAGAGAAGATCTCTAAGATACACAGGCTAGTCCTTAGATTTTCTAGCTTCTTGGCATTTGGGCAATCATAGCTGAGCCTACATATGGCATAAAAATAACACAAGCCATCACTACTATGCCCTGACCAAGTTCTTATTTTACAAAATCATGAAACAGAAAATGATTGAAGTTTTAAGACAGTTGGCTTTGGGGAAGTCTTAAAAATAGTAATATATAACTGAAAAAGACACACTAAATATGAATGCAAATACAAATTTGTTATAAATATGTGGGGGGCACACATGAGTGAGAAAGCAAAGTGGGCTGTAAATAGATAATAGAAAAGAATGCTAGAAAATACTAAATCACAAGAAATCACTGTGGTAGAGGTGGGGTGTATTTCTCAATTGTATCAGGAACACACGAGCTGAGTTCATATGATTTATCAGTTTAACTATTGTACAAATCAAATATCAATGAGTGTTGATGAGTATTGATCAAATTAATAGAAAAAATAAATCAATGCTGCTACATTTTGAAAGAATCTTGAAGGAAAGTCTGGATTGCTTACGTGAAGAGTGACAGATGTGGACAACAGATAAAAGTTCTAGACCAGTAAAACAGCATGATCCTTGTAAGACAGAGGAATGTGTATATGTCAACCTTAAGGAGAACACAGGACAAAAATTGATGTAAATCATAATGCAAGAACAGTGAGAGAGAGAGAGAGAGAGAGAGAGAGAGAGAGAGAGAGAGAGAGAGAGAAGAAAACTTGTCTACTGTGCTTTGAGAACAGACCAAAAAGAATCCAGACTTCATTTAGCAGGCATTGAATTTATTTTTCCTTTTTTTGGTAAAGTGTAGTATTAGGGTAAGAAAATTTTTGTTTAGAAAATAAATATAGCAGAGGAATCTGGGACAGACTGGCCAATCATTTGTAAACATTAGAAATCAAGAAAGAAGTTTTAAGCAGCAACATAAGAAATTTCAGTTTTAAACAAGAAGGATGCTTAGCAACAGGTATCAGTTACTAAGGGGATATTCACAATCATCTTCATTCAGTAATGTCAACTACAATATAGAAATACAGATTGGATTATATCTCATTTGTCCTTTGGAAATACACAACTCTAAAGTTTTGTGAATGTAAAATATCACTGAAAGGTTTGGGCATTCCCTCAGTACACAAATGTTGGTAAAACTGGCTGTTGAGTTTCTAAGTATTACTTTCTCCTTCCAGGGAAATGTGGACATTTCTGTTGTTACAACAATAAATTGAGAGCTTTACTTATGAGTTTGAGTATACTGGAGATTTCAACGGGAGTAAGATGACTACACTGTTCATCTCTGCTGTTCTGTATGCTATTTTAAGCCACATGTAATGAAGAGTAGAGTAATAATTAAATCACTGCAGTGACACTTTTCTCTCTGTAGCTTTGCTTCTGTGGGCAGGCAAGCAGGAAAAGTCTGTTTTGAGGCTTCAGGGAGATTATTTTTTCTTCTTCCAAATATTATTTGGAGCATCCAGGACTATGATTTAAACCACTTTCTGTTTTTCTAAATAAAGTATAGTAAGTATGTGATAATGTGTTATACTAGAGAGTATACAACCTGAACCAGCATACTTCTTACAATTTTTAAAATGACAGCAGAGACAGCCAACCTAATTTCTATCTGAGAGACTGTCACTATAGGTTGATGACAGAAAATAAAATATTGGTACTATAGATAAGACACAATAATCTTGTTTCATTTCAAGTATATCAAGAGTGCATTTAAAAAAATAGATTCTGGGATGCATACCCAAAATTTTCTAATAGCAATTCCATGATATCCTTGAAAAATGAAAGAAAATACAGAGGGGGAAATGCATATTCCAGTAATGATTTATAGTAAAATGAATATAATAATAATTAAAGTCATTTTCACACAGTAGAATCCTTCAGAAAAATATATAGAATTCATCACCCTCAAGTTCAGAATTATGAACATACTTAACAGAGGGGTAGAGACAGAGAGGGAGGGAAGCAGGGGGAGAGGGATGGGGGGAGAGAGAGAGAGAGAGAGAGAGAAAATCATATTTTTGAGGGGAAAATATGTGGCAATGAAGAACATATAAGTGCCAGAGTTGAGTAGAGCTAGAAAGGATCACCTTTGTTTCTTTTTCACTTTTTCTTTTAATTTTTGAAATCAATTACTTGGTTACTGTGTTCTTTTTTTACAGTCCTGCTTTGGAATCTGTATTTTAAAGAGGCTGCACTTGACAACTGCAGCCACAAACATCTTAGAGAGCGCACACTTTATGTGCCTAATCTATTTTTATAACCAGGGCTGTTTTCCACACAGATACATAATATCCACATGGCCCTGTCACCACCACCTGCACCTGTAGACTACATGAAAAACTAAGAAACTAAATTTTCTTCTCCCTTCACTTTTGGCCTTTTCTTTTTACATTTCCCAGAGCGTGCCCTCTTATTTCATTTATCTTTTTCCAGTCCTCTTTTGCTTCTGTCTTTTCATGCTTCCCCTTTTTAGTAGATGAGAATATTGTTGTCCTCGAGGCACTTTTCATTGTTGTTGTTTTGAAATTTTTTCCCCTGCAATGTTGGCAAAGCTCATTCATCTTTTCTTCCTCTCGGTCTCGATGGCTTTCTTTCTCTTCCAAGCTTCCCAGTGGAAACCTGTAGGTGGTAAAACTTATTTCTTTCTTCCAGGTGTCTGTGTTCCATCGGGAATTAGCAAAAGTGTTGGGTTTATGCCGTCTTCTCTGTGCAAAGGGGGGAAATACATCAGTGGAACCGATATTTCTCTGAAGAGCCAATATGTGTGGAAGGATCTTTCAAATTCTAGGTCAGCAGTGAACAGCGGGGGAAAAGGTGGCTTTATGAAGAAGCCTCATATCCTTCCTAATTATTCTGAGTTTCAAAAAGGAGCTGCTGTCAAACCACTTGGTTAAAGTAGTTAAGTTTAATGAATTTCCTTTCTTCATTGCGTCTGGGTTTGTGAAGTGTTCCACGTCTGTACGAATTGTCTTTTTTTGGCAGTTGTCTTTTTTGAATAATGTCATTTAGTAAAAGCTTGGCTCGGGGACAATGCCTACTTACTTCTGAGACTTCCTCTACTCCTCTTATTCTGACGGCCAATCCGCCATTCTTGTGATTAGACTAATGGAATTATGGCAGATTTATTTATTTTTTTTTTGCTAAATTTTGAGACAGCAATTTATGTTTTAAGGATGCTTACAACAGGAGAAAATACAGTGGACGGTGTGTGTAAGGAGGAGGTATAGAAAAGAGAGCAACTTGGAAGTTGCATGTATACAAGTTGGTCCTGCCACTTACTAACTGTATTTTCCAATTTTTCTCTTATCTGAAATATGAGAAAAACTACCTAGACTAGTCTTATTTCCTGCGATCTGGGTACAGATTAGATATTATAACATGTGAAAAGGATGTAATAGTGGCACAGAGTCAATACTAAGTACCCATTAGTCACTATTAATTAGTTTTCTCATAGTTATGGTTCTCATATATAGAATTCTTGAGAATACTTGAACATTAAAAAAATCTATGAGGCCTCCCTGGTGGCACAAGGGGTTAAGACACAACCTATAAAGCTATCCACAGGCATTGCAGAACGAGTTCGATCCCCGGCTGGCCAGGGAACAACCCAAAAGGCGCAGCAGACTTCTCCTGACTCGCCTGCTGTTTCCCCTCAGCAGTGTATTTCAGTCAGTCTGCCTGTTCTGTTCCCCGCTCTGTCTCTGGTGAATCCTCTCACCCACTGCATCTCTGGTCTGTACCCCAGCTCTTGTATGTATAAATAAATCTTTTTTAAAAATCTATGGTTGTCTTGTCACTAGTCGATATAATATTAACGATGAAACTGAGATTTACAAGAATAAATGATGAAAAGAGTATCACATAGTAGTGGAAAAGTTAGACCAAAATCCCAGGGTTCCTGTTTTCTTCTCTAATGCTCTGCATGGAACATTTAAATAAAACTAGAATCTCATGCACAGTCTTAGGTTCCATTCTACCAATGAGTAAATGTTCATTATTAGATTGATTTATTGACTCATTCACCCTGACAAAATGACTAAGGTAGTAATGGCTTTGTTACCATAGTCAAGTACATTAATTATTAGGAAGGTTAAATATGGTCCAAAGTCTCAGGGCAAAGTAATCAAGTAGCCAGTTCAGTCAAGTTTGACTGAGTTTTGCACTTTAAATTTATCTGGATACATCTATCAGCAGAGTAAAATGTGGCAGTTGACTTTATTTATTTTGAAGACAACTAGTCACTTTCAACAATACAACCGAATCGTCAATTAGTAACCACTGGTTTCTAAAGAATCTACTGGCTAAAGAATCTATTAAATTTTATCTGCTAATGTGTGTATGTGTGTTATTGAAGTAACAGTTTACATCCTTTTGGGTATTTTTGAAATATAAGATCCCCCACTCTCTGTCTTTTCCAGTGCTGTTGCCACACCGTTCGCAGCACTAGAACACCCATAGTTGCATCACTAGAACACCCATAGTCTACAGCCACAGACCATGGTGCACCCTCCCCTTTTTGCTCATTTACTCCCTCTTCCCCTCCCCCTCTGAAACCTCAGTTCTTAGTCAGCTTTCATGAGCTAGAATAACATATTCTGTCATATCTGGGGAATGGCACAGCTTTTGGATAATTATGTGAATCATAATATATTTTCTCTCTGACTTTGCCCTTGTAATCTCTTTTAAGAGATTATGGAATAAATATTTAGGGCTAAATGATAAATTCTACTATACTCCAAAATTTTCTTTCCTAATGGTCAAATAGATCACCAGATACCCAAACAGATGAACTCTGTGGTTTTCTATTTTGTGGCTGGATGTATATTGCAAACAATGAAATATCTCATGAACTTTAAAACTTACTTTTCACTATTAATATAAAAACAATAAATGTGCTCTTTCTGTCTGGACACCTCCAGAGTTTATATGCTTTTGGCTATTTTCACACTACTTCTCATGGTTTTGAGGGGAACTAGAACAAAAAATGGACCACTGGGGCACTGGGTCTGGGCTTCAAGTCCCCACATGCACACAATTTCTAGACAGGATGCTAATCAGGTAACTCGAATACAAGGTCCCAGAGCTGCCCACTTCCATTCCCATTGTTCAAAACTGTCTTAACTGCTGTATCTCTGTCCCTCCAACCATATTTTCTGACTCTCCCCTGACAGAGTACAAGTTTAAGTGTAATTCAAAAATTACACAAAAATAAGAAATAATAAAAAGTCCCAGTTTACCTTTGTAACTGTCTAAATTGATGACAAAGGAACTTTCAACTCATCATCAGAGCACTCGAGCCCCCCACAATGCCCCACCCAGTAAAAAATTAATTGTGGTCCAGAAATAAGAGTAGCCTCTTTATCTCAGGGGATACTCTCCAAGATCACCAGTGGATACCCCAAACAGCAGGTCATAGAGAGCACTATATATCCTACCATGTTCCCTATTCATACCTATGACAGATTTAATTTATAAATTAGGCACAGGAAGTGATTAACCAAACTGATAATAAAATAGAATAATTATAATAATACACTATAATCAAAGCTATGTATATCTGCTCTCTAGTTCTCAAAACATCATATTGCATGCAATGATTTTGGACCATAGTCCATTACTGAATTGATGCAGCTGGTAACTGAAACCTCAGAAAATGAAGCAGCAGATAAGGGGGACAACTGTATGTTTGAAAACACTGTGGTCCCAGTGAATTTTGGGGGCATAAATGAAGACACTGTCCATGAATGGACATGGCAGCTTGTATTCCCATAGAGTATTGTTTCTATCATTCACATTGTTTCAGTAGAAATAATATACTATATGCTTCTGATAAATATCTTCCAGTAGTTTTTCTTAAAAAAGTAACTAACAATTAACTGTGGCATTGTTGTTATGGTTGTGAACATGCTGGGCCTTGGAGTGAACCACTCTGGTTTCAGATTCTTGCTGGATCAATGGTTAAATGAACTTAGTCACACTCATCTGCTTGGTTTCCTTGCCTAGATAGCACTGTGCTTCTTCCACAAACATGATCATTTCAATCACTCATTCAATAAACTATTTTGAATATATGCCAGGAAAATAATGGTGAGATAAAAGAATAATATCCGTCCTTGGTAATTTAGTACAAAAATTAAATGGATAAGCAGTAGCTAATGCAATGCCCCATCCATAGTTGGCTCTGATTAGCAGATACTAAAGTTATTTTTAATTCTGTTTCAATTTAGACATTAAGCACTCTGCTACACTTCCTTCTTATGATCTTTGAAATCCTCAAACTGAGCCTATGTGAGACTTATGCCTGTTTCACAGATTGGATACTAAAGTTCAAAGAAGTTACTTCCCAAAAGTTATACAAATGGAAATATTGGCATCAGCCTTCAAAGCCAGGTCTGTTTAACATCAAGTAAGTATAAAATGGAATGCATCTGACCTAAAAAGAAGGCACTAACCACAAGGGAAAGCTGTTAAGTTAAAGAAACTATATTTGGTCCCCTTAAATAGATGCTATCGTCTCTATTTATTTTCCTTAACCTCTGAATACATAAGTAGACTGTTTCATCAGTGATAGTATATTATTTTACCTATGATATATACAATAATGATAAAAACCAAATGGTGATTTTATTGATGCCCATGAACACCTCATTATAATATATAATAATGAATATATAATAATGAATAATATATAATATTATAATATATAATAATTATAATTATAATATATAATAATTATAATATATAATATATAATACTATTATAATATTAATATATAATATATAATATATAATATTATGATATAATATATAATATTATTACAATGTATAATAGTGAATAATAATAGTGAATAATCATATATATTATAAAATATATGCATGATATGAAAATTATTCATGAAGTCACCATCGTGTTGTTGATATACAAAGTGAAAGACATTAATAAATTTTGTGTCACAATATTCATGTATAATTTAAAATTATGCATGTACAATTTAAATGTAATCTGCTAATAAAATAATATAACTATCACAAGCAATATGTATCCATTAAATATGAGAAAGACTTTAAATATCCTGATTTATAAGCTATAGAATTTTTCCACGCCATTGTACTGGCAGGCTGTACCTAGCCAAGTAGTCAAATAACCATTATCTTATAAAAATGTTAATTTATGTATAATCCATAAGTATTTGACATTAATAACAAATCCACATATACATTTACTACAATATGTCTCAATTATATAAACTTACATAATACAACATACTTGACTTCATGAATGTTATTGCTCAGATGTCAGTTATGCTCTTGCTCTTATTTCAATTAAGAATAATGCATTGGGCCTCCCTGGTGGCGCAGCAGTTGAGCGCTGGGTTGCGAAGCTGCCCGCAGCTTCTGCAGCGCCAGTTCGATCCCCGGCTGCTCCTGGCCACCAGAGGAGGGTCCCACATGGCGTGCAGACCTCTCCTGCTGCCCGCTGCTCCCCTTGGCAGTGTACTTGGCCCTTCTGCCTGCTCTGCACCCTGCTCTGGCTCTGGTGAATTCTCTCACCCTCCCGCATTTCTGACTGTACCCAGTACTTGTATAAATAAATAAATAAATAAATAAATAAATAAATCTATAAAAAAAAAGTCTTAAAAAAAAAAAAAGAATAATGCATTTACAATTTGCAGCAACATGGATGGAGCTGGAAGGGATCATGCTCAGCAAAATAAGCCAGAAAGAAAAAGAAAAATACCGGATGGTCTCACTCATAGCAGGAATCTAGAAAAGTTAAATAAGGGACCAGGAAAAAGAATAACTATAAGAAATAAAATATCAAAATCGACAAACAACTATGAACCAGAGACACTCTATGGCGGGTGGGGCATGGGGAAAAGAGGGCTTGGGGTCAAAATAAGGGAGTTATAATTGTATGGGGAATATAAAAATAAAATTTAAATTAAAAAATAGAATAATGCATTTAGATAGGCATTACCTCATCTTCTCCAGCACCCAAATTACTTGTCCTCCTCCATCAGGTACTGTATTTGGTATTGCTTTGGTCTCCTGTGTGAAAAATGACCTATTTCCTATCAAAGGTAACCTGCTTCTTATACTCTGGGCTTCATTCAATTTATCTAAAGGATCCAACTTCTGCAGTTATATCTACTTTATCACTATGCTCTTTTTCTAAAGGAACTTCTAATCACAGTACATGTTTTATTATTAAGTGAAAATGGCCAGATTTAATAACAAAGAACAATAAATATGGGACATACTAAATAATTAAATACTTTTTTAAAGAATATATTCTAAAAAAGGCTTACAGTTCATTTGACATTGAAATTTAAACTGACATCCTGTACTTTATCAGGTAACCACACTAACTCACATTTACAATCAAATTTCTAGGGGGTAGGGGAACAGGTCTTTTATTGTTGTCTCCACCTTCCACTTCACATTTTCTCTGAAAACCTCTAGATACAGATTTTATTCTCAAACATCCCAATGAAACAGCTTTTTTCAAGACCACCAATTATATGAATACGGTCAAATCCTGTCCCCTTTCTGTTTCAATTGCACTGATGTCATTGTAGCACTCAGTACATGCTCTTTCATGATGCATTTTCTCATCTGATCTTTGTGACAACACACTTCTCGGTTTTTCATTTGTTTTACCCATTTTATTAACTCAATTTCATTGTATTTAGCTGTCCACTGCTGCTCAGACTTTATTTTTGGAGAATATTTACATAGGACTTTGTTCTTGGAAACTATGTTCTCAATGAATAGTCTCATTATTCTTCTCAAACATGTGCCCAGTGATTTGAAAAGAATGTCGCAAGCCCTAACTTTCTAATTCTAGACTCAAACACATTCATCTGTCTACGTGGCATAGTCACATGAGTGTAAATAGCCAAGGAAGTAATCATTCGATGATTCAAAATTAACAACACCAAAAAAAATAAAATCTCTTGATTCACACCCACTCCAAAATCTTTCTAGCCTTTCCCAGTGAGTAAGAAATACACAAGTCCTCTGAGTCATTTAAATGAAAGTTCTAGAATGCCTGGATTCTCTGTTTTCTTTGTCTTAAATTAAATTTCTCAGAACAGAAATCTAAGAACTTGCAATCCAAACCATAACCAGAATTGACCCACTTCATTTCATGCTCACTTCTAAAACCCTAATCTAAATCATATCCTACCTCACTGTAATTCCAGTCTTATGATTCTCTCTATTACAGTGAAGTAATGTTAAAGAGCACAGGTTCAAATGTAATCAACATTTCAGTACTTCTTGTTTCTGACAGAGTAAAAATCAGAAAATGCAGAGTTATGCAAAAAATCTCCTAAGTAAATTCAATGGGAAACTTTCACAAGGTTTAGATGTATGTGTCATTGTTTGAAAAAGCACTAAAGCATGAACATTTACTAATTACCTTTTAATTCTAAGTTGCTCATAAATACCAGAGCATAAAATGGCATAATTCCTGGATTTGTGGTATTTATAAATTAATTGAAAGGTATAAACTTTAAATCAAATTAATGACTATAAGCATAAACCAGATAGAACAAATGAACATAGGGAGTAAAAATATTGTTAGTGAAGTTAAGAACCTATAAAAGTAGTCGGAGCTGAGAATACCTCTTGGAATTAGACTAGAAAAGGATTTGGACCAAATCCTACTACAGACACAAGCAGGGTTCTGGAAGTATGCCACATGTTTTCTATCTCTCTTTCTCTAATTACAAGAAGCTCATATACAACACACAGGTAATACTATACATTCAATGTTTATAAAAAAATCTAAAACAGAAACAAACAAGATTCAGACATCATGGGTAAAAAATAAATAAGGAGGACTAAATTCATAATAGTTTTGGAAAGAATTGGATTTTTAGTGGTGAACATAATGTAATCTATGCAGATGTTAATGCATGATGATGCACACCAGAAGCTAATATATTATAATACAGTGTCACGTCAATAAAACATCATTAAAAAAAGAAAACTGAAAAAAAAATAAAGCAGCATTTCCAGTTAGTTCTCAGTATCACCTAAATATTGATAATCTTTGGTTAGTTGAACTGATAAGCCTTCATTCATTTTTTTTTTTAAATTGTCTCACACCAGTCCCTCTGGAATGCAATGGGGAGGTTCCTCAAAAGAAAAAATATATATATCTGCCATAGAATCCAGTCATTCCACCCTTAGATATCTATCCAACTATTGAAAAAACACTTTTGGAAGGAAACATGCACTTCCTGTTTATTGCCATACTTCTTACATACAATATCCAACACATGGAAACAACATGAGTGCTCAAAACAGATGAGTGGATCCAGAAGATGTGATATATATATGCAGTGGAATACTACTTAGCAACCAAGATAGATAGATAGATAGATAGATAGATAGATAGATAGATAGATAGATAGATAGATAGATAGATAGATAAACTCATGCCATTTGCAGCAATGTGGATGAAGCTGGAAGGGATAATGCTAAGTGAAATAAGCCAGGAGAAAAGTACCGATCGTTTCACTTACATGTGAACCATAGAGAAAACAAACAAAGGGTCAGACAAAGACCAAAATTAAAACCAACATCTGAAAGTTGATCATAGATCTCAGGCTTGTGGATAGAGGTATGAGGACAGTGGGGGAAAGCACAATGGATTGTGTGGAGGACTATGGGTGCTTTCGTGGTGGGAGATCTGATGCGACTGCTACTGAGGGAAGGAATCCTACACTGCCAAAAAATTAACAAGGATGTAAAACAATGGCACATCATCAGCAATGCTAATAATAATAATATACAAAATTTCCTCACATCTGCCAACTCCCTCAACACTTGTTTCCTTAATATTGATGCCAAGTGTGGGAATTCACCTGTATATACTCTCTGAAAGAGCAGAAAATTGTGCTATGATTGACCCAAATAATCACAATTGTTTGAAGCTATGATACTTCTCCAATGAAGTACTATTGGGCCAAAAATTTTTCAATCACACTAAAACATAACATCGAGAAAATAAATTAATGCATAGTAGTTTTAAGGTAGAATGTATTGAATTATATGCGAGGAAATATGCTGAGTATTTATTTAGTTAATCTTGCTGAATCCTGACAATATTTTGAGATAAGAGCTATTATTGTGCCACTTTTTCAGATGAGTTAAAGTGAAATTCCAAAGAGCTTAGCCACTTCATAAAGCATATCCAGACATTAGATGGTGCAGTCAGGATTTGAAACCAGGTAGTCTTACACCTAGGACTACCCTCATACCCACAGCACTTTAAAGAATTTGCTTTATTTCAGCTTAAGCATAGACATCTTACAACAAACTGAAAATGGCATTCAAAAAATTCCCAAGTCAACTCAAGTCTGGCTTTCAGTAATGTTCCCAAATCGTTCACTTGAGATTTAATATGCACACCAAGTAGAAAGATAAGGTGGTCAAATGTATTTGGAAAGTAGCCTAACATTAGCCTATCATATTTCAAAATTTAAAGAGTTCTATTTAAAAATATGTGAACATGCTGTACACATTTGGGACACACTTCCCCTTTTCTGGGTCTAGCAGGCAAAAGAGAAAAACCATCTGCTTGAGTTTGCAATGAGGACAGTATCACTCCTGCTCTGGGAACAACTAAGCAGGAATTGCTGCTCGCCATTTGGCTAACCTTTCAGCCCCCCACCAATGACCAAGAGGCCAAAGATTTAGGCAATGTGTCCATAGCCATTGCACTTCAAGGTGCGTTACTCTGAAATCGGGAAAGTTATTAAATCCCAGCATTTTACCTGCTCTTTGCAGGTAAGTATCCACATTTCTTTAGATCAAGCTAACTCAGGAAATCAAAAGATCTAAACCTATAGCTGAAAACCTGAAGGCCCCTGTCAAGAATCATTGCATTTTGTATCAATGACTCACTGTCACTGAAGCTTCTGGCTCTGTAGCAAGGTATATAAAGTGAATTCAAACTTGTAAGTTGGAAAAATTCTCACAGAGTAAAATCTGTTGAACTGCTTCCTGAGTTCAAAATCTCACTGTGGTTACCTAATTAGTAATTGAGACTTTCATTTCAATCAACAAATTATTAAATAAATAAAAGTAACTATGTTTCTCAAACCAAAAATATCCACAAAGAGATTTTTTTTAAGTTGTAGATACTGATTAGAAAAAGAATCAAAAGAATAGAAATGTATTCCAAAGTAAGTGAATGGAGTGGAAGCCATAATAAATGTTTTGATAATAAGAATACTACTGAGAATGAAATAACAATAATAACAAAATACAGTGATTATTTATACGTGGTAAGGTCTGGTGTGAGAGAACCTTATTTATTCTCAGGCCTTGCTTTCAAGGTTTGCCTGTACTAACAGCATCGTCTTCACCAATAAGTCTACTAGAAACAATGACTATCAAATTTCATTTAACATGACACTTTGTATGTTCATTTTTATTATGGGAGTTTATAGGTTTGGGATGAATAGAATTACCTGGAAGTGTGTGCCCTGGGTCTTACATTCAGAGTATTTTAATTCATATTGCCTGGGCAGGACAATGCTGTTACCATTTTCAACTAGTGGCCCAGGTAATTCCAAAGGATGATGGCCAGAAAACCCTTGACAGTGCACCAGGCTTAGGGGTGTGTAAATGGAGAGACAAAAGTGTACTGAAATCCCCGGTTTTCAAGTGCCTGTGATGTCATTGTCCTTGGGAAGGAGTTCCTCAGTTCAGATATCCCCAGGTGCTCATGAGCCTCTTCATCCACTATGATGGTTTAATGGCTATCAGTATGCCAATGACTCCCAGATCTCTGCTAAGATTGCTCCTCCAAGCTTTAGGTTTCTACATCTAACTACTTGTGAAACAACTCTCATTAGTGCTTTATAGGTTCTACAAGCTCATTTCATTGAGTTTCCTGTCTTTTTTGAGGGCACTATTTTCAATAATGCAAGTATGAAACAGGAGTCAGCACAGAACTTTCCTCTCTCAGGCTGCATCACCTCCCCAATTCAATCACCCACTCCTGCTGATGCAACCTCTACTAAGAACTCAATCCTTTGTCCACCGGATAACTTCAAAATCCTTCTACTTAGTATTGCAAAGTTCAGTCACATCATATTTGAATGCATCCTCCTTCAAGTAGCCAGACAACCAACCATCTAAATATTCAAAATCAACTGTTGTTTTTCTGACATAAGATCCCACTATGTTCAGCATAGTCCTTGAGCTAAAGTTGAAGCTTCCAAACAGACTTTACAAGCCAATATTAACATATTTTTCCACTCCAGCCTTCCCATTTCAGCACCAGCAGCATCAAGCATTCTGGGGGTGTTTTCACATGATAAGGTGGTCTTTTAGTCAATGCCTCTCTCATATGCTCATCTAGCTTAATGCCCCACAATTACACATTTGCTATAAAAATATTATTTAATAAGAAAACATAAATATGAACCCTTTTCTTTTCAAATCTTTACTGACTTGAGTTTGAAACCTTAGCCTTTGAAGTTTCAAACCAAAATTAATGGTTCAGTTATACCAGAGACTGGATCCAGCTTCACCATTGATTGGCTGCTTCACTATTTAAGTAGTTATGCTAGCTGTGCAATGTCTAAGCATGCAACTTCTCATCCTCCACAATTATGTGAATCAATATGTCATAATAAAACCGTTCATATGTCCTTTTTTCTAGAGTTTTTTATTTGGAGGTCCCTGATTTATACATAGGTGGACATTTATAACAGCAAGCAAGGAAGTTATAGGTCACAAACAGAAGTAATGCCTAGATTTTCATCTTTTAGCTATTATATAATACAATGAAGAAAACAAAGTAGAAATACTAGAGTGAGAAATTATTTTTTTAGGTAAAGTTCAGAAAGTTAGTCCATGTAAAAATTTTTCAAGAACCAAGTAAATACCATCACCTCAAAATCACCCAAAAATGAGAAACAAATAATCAATGATTTTTCTTAGCATAATGAAAGTCATTAAAATGACATAAAGACAGTGATATAATGAAATTCTTATTGTGTTAACAATCTTTGTTTAATATTTGACATTATGCTAGCAGTCTCATGCATTTTTGTTTATTAAAACATTTCTACTGCATTTTATGAACATGGATAAAATCATTGATAAGTTTCATTTGTTATAATAAAACATTGACAACTGACAACATCTTGATTTTATAAAAAGTCAACAGGAAACAGAATTGTTTGAAAATGACAGCATGTTATTGGGAGTGTGGAGGCTGCTTTATTTTATTAAGTTTGGTGGCAAAATATGATGCATCTGATATATATTACCAAACAAAATATTATCTAACATACAGGTTCACGATTTAGAGATTAGAGAAATAAGCACAAAACAACAAAAACCAAAGACATAAACTGAAAGTATATTTTAGGATTAAGAACGCATTAACAAAGAATTTGTCCTTGAAGACTCGCTAAATTAAATTTGCCACATCCTATGCTTGTCTTATCATTTGTAACTGCACTTATATTCACTAATTATGCAAAAACAGTTCAAGAAAATGTTAAAATGATTCAAAAACTAAAGGTTTAAAATTGTGTAAGTCAGTGAGTAACAATAGTTGGAATAAGGTCATACATGTTAATACCTCAAAGAGTAAATCAGAAATTTCTTATATCAGATAATCTAGACTTTCTACTGAAAGAGGTAACAGGGACAAAGATGATCACTATATAATGATCAAGGGAGCAATTTGCCAAGAAGATCCCATTGTTACTAGTATTTATTTTGTGCTTTAAATTTAGGAGCAGGGCCTCCCCGGTGGCGCAGCGGTTGAGCGCTGGGTTGCGAACCTGCCCGCAGCCTCTGCGGCGCCGGTTCGATCCCCGGCTGCTCCCCAGCCACCAGAGGAGGGTCCCACATGGTGCGCAGACCTCTCCTGCCACCCGCTGCTCCCCTTGGCAGTGTACGTTGGTCCTTCTGCCTGCTCTGCTCCCCGCTCTGGCTCTGGTGAATTCTCTCACCCTCCCACGCTTTCTGACTGTACCCAGTGCATGTATAAACAAAACAAACAAATAAATAAATAAATAAATAAACATGCCTCTATAAAATTAAAAAAAAACAATAATAAAAAATAAATAAATAAATAAATAAATTTAGGAGCAGCTAGTTATATAAAGCAATTTTTGACACATTTAAAACACTATATTGATGAAAATAAATATTAAGTGCTGCAAATTTTTTTACAAAAAAAAAGAAGTATAAATGGAGTTATGTTGTAAGTTCCTAGAATTTTCCAGAAAGTGAAAAAGTTCTATTCTATATTAAAATAAAATATACCAATAAAAAATAGTGTAATCTCTAGGCTAACCTCTAAAAACAATAGGTAAGTAATTCAAGTCTAAAAAGATGAGGAATAATGAAGTAAAAACAACACATAAAACCTCTATTAATCCAAAACAAGATGAGAAAGATGAAAATAAGGAACATAATATGTTACCTAAATAAAATAGCAATACAATAAAAAAGGAACATGATACATGAGAGACAAATAGAAAAAAAAGAAAAGATGGCAAAACAAAACCCAATGTATCAAGGTTTCAATGAAAATATAGACTCACATAATTAAGATTCCCTGATGTGATTTAAAAAAATGCTCCTTGCAAAATTCATATTTGAAAGGTAGTAGAAAAATTAAAATTAAAATGAATAAAAATCTAAAAAGAAATAAGAATGTCAAAGGAGTTGGAGTCAGATTCTTTGTGTGTGTTTTTTTTTTAAGATTCATTTATATATGCATACAAGAGTTGGGGGATAGGCCAGAGATGCTGGGGGTGAGAGGATTCACCAGAGTCAGAGCAGGAGCAGAACAGGCAGATCTACTGAAATACACTGCTGAGGGGAGCAGCAGGCAGGACAGGAAAGTTCTGCCATGCCATGTGGGTCAGGTCCCTGGCCAGGAATCTAGCTCATACTACAGTGGCTGTGGATTGCTTCATGGTGCTGAGACTTAACCCCTTTGCATCACCAGGGAGACCCCCCTTTGATTAGTTTTATCACTCATGAAATCCATTCATTGATCTCTATCTGCTGCTTCCAGCATTTCTCAAATGGTTTCATAACTCTGGAATGATATAACAGGGAAACAAATAATCTCCAACCCACCAAGTAATAAGAAGGTGTGAAAGTTCTCAGACAAAATACATCTATTTATAATTTTTATTTTAGTTCCCCAAGTAAACACACATGCACACATTAAAATATGCATCCTCATTTATAAATAAAATGACATTAAAGTGCTATCAAGATCAACTTGAATAAGAAAGAATATACATTAAAGAAAGATAGCCTGAACAACTGTACCTCTACTCTGGTTACATCTGTTTCCTGTGTTCTCTTGACATACTCTGGATGATTATCCTAGGGAGGATTTGGGGGGCAAATTACATGAATAAACACAAAACTTGGTTGAGGCAAGCCTCCCATGTAGGTCTCCAATAGTCAACAGTAGTGAAAAATGAGCAAATAATTAATTCTAGCTTGAGAACATAGAGAGGCAGGACTGTCCTGTTTTACTCACCTACTCATTATATATGAGATAAAACAAGAACATGGACAGGAATTTCTAGAGGGTTCCTAAACTATGGCAAATAGTTTTCTTTTATTCTTTTCATAAGTTACACCTAATGGGAACCACTTGTGGTTTTATTATACAATAATACCACTTCTGACATTCTCTCTCCTAGCCTCTTCATAGTTTTTCTATTATTGAGATATCAATGTTCAGTGATTCTTTAGACACCTTTGCCCTATTTAATTACATTTTTTTAATGTTACAGCTTTTTATCTTATTATTATCACCAATCACTCACACTTAATAATGCACAGAATCACCTTTATACTTCACTCTTTGATACTTTAGACTTAATGACAATTGTTTGATATTCCTTTTTGCAGAAATGTGTCACTGTTCTGATTTAGAGCTATTTTGAACTCACTTTCATCTTTTAGTATTCAAATAATCTAAGTTCTCATATATCTTGCTGTATTTTTCTTTATTATTTACTCTTCCTCCCACATTAATGTCATCTGTTGAAATTTCTGCTGCTTTATTAAAATCCTGCTCTTTGTTTTAAAATTTTCAAGTCGACCCAAGATTTCTTTATAACTCCTACACTCTAAGCATTGTTTTAGATTTTACCTGAAAACTTTATTTATGAATAATTTTACAGTCTGTTTTGAAATGCATCAGGTTAAAGAAGAACATTTTAGACAGTATGATTGAAAAGGAACTTATAGGAAAAACATTTATTTTGAATCACACATTTCCAGCCCCCTGGAACTTAATTTATGATAAGAAACTGAAGCATAGAGAAGGGAAGTTACTTGCTTGCCTAAAGTCACAGAGATTTTAGTGTCAAAAACATGATCAGGGTTTGGGGGTCTTGTAGGTATTTAACTAGTGCTGTTTTCATCATATCATGTTATTGCCTTTGTTAGCCCATTCACTTAACCCATCTAAGAATATTCACAGTTTCTCACCAGCTAACCACAATCCAAATAAGATACAGCATCATTAACCAGAACGCTCTAGAATGTAGCATTACAGAATTATGTGTATGTGAAGGTATGAGTGCACACACAAAAATATACACACAGGGCCTCCCTGGTGGCGCAGCGGTTGAGCGCTGGATTGCGAAGCTGCCCACAGCCTCTGCAGTGCCAGTTTGATCCCGGGCCACCAGGCGAGGGTCCCACATGGTGCGCAGACATCTCCTGCCGCCTGCTGCTCCCCTCAGCAGTGTACTTCGTCAGTCTGCCTGTTCTGTTCCCCACTCTGGCTCTGGTGAATTCTCTCCCGCGCTTCTTACTGTACCCAGTGCTTATATAAATAAATAAAATAAATATTTAAAAAAATACGCACACTATATGCATGTGTGTAGAGAATGTATATATATGATACATGGCATATGTACATAGTGTGTATAACACCTATAGTATACTTATTATTTGAAAATTGATTTTAAAAAGTCTTATTTTGATATCATAATCTATTCTCCATTAGAGGGGAGGAGGTGGGGAGAGCAAACTGGGAGAGCACACAATGGACTAAGGTGGTGGATCACAGGTATTTCAGTGGTGGGTGAAATATGGTAATGATTCTTGAAGGGAGGTTCCTATACTTCCAAAACACAAACAACATGTAAACCAATATTTACCTCAATTAAAAAGTATTTTAAGTAAAATAATAATAAAATCCTGATTTACTATTTTTAATGAGTGAGGATCTTGTTGATAATGGAGGCATCAATGAACATGAACTCTCACTACCCAAGTCCTTTTAGTAAAACAATCAGGATAAACTTTAACAGGTGTTAAAAATGCAAACAGAAAGTTTAAGAGCTAACCTATGGCCCCTTTTCACAAAGATTTGTTGCCCTTCTAAATATAAGGCACAAGGACAATTCAGTTATTAGACTTATTCATACTTGTTCATTCAATGTTACTTCTATATCTGATATAGTGCTAGATAACAGAAATAATCTAATCTAACAATAGCTCTATTTTAGAACCAAATGGCAGAAGATAGAAAAACCAAACTAAAATTATTTCACAACTACCAATCTGTACCTTTATAGATTTTGATGAAAATATGTAAGCCAAAAGATGGTGCAAGATGAAGCAATATAGATGGACAACTACAAAAGCATGAAGTAATTATAAGGATTATGAATGTTACCCTGGATAAAGATATTATTTGAAATATATTTCAAACACATCAAAAAATATTGAAGAACTTTATACTAGGGAAGCAACATCATCCTTCTATTATCCCATGAAAATGAAAATCTTTGCAGTTGATCTTTCTAACACAGTTCTGATCATGCCAGTCTTCTACTTAAATCTTCAAAGGCTCTACATCATCTTTAGCATTAATTTCTTCTTTCATCCATTCATTATCTTATCCCTTTTGATTCAGACATTAAATCTAGACATTTTGAAACTCTGCAAACACAATGTCTATTTCCACGTCTATCACTATTTAATTTTTTGTAAAATGTCCCATCACATCATCCTCCAGTACTGCTTCTTCTTACTGCCAAACTTTACCCCTCAAATTTCTCAGACCTTGTATTGGTAAATTTCCTATTACCATTCTATACCAAGGACAACTATACACATGTCCCTTGTCACCCCTAAATATATTGATCTCACTTTCCTCTAGGATTTCTAGTGTTTTCCATTAAAATCCCATAGTACTTATTTGATTGTATTACATGTTCACAGAATTATTCCCTCACTGAATTATAACAAGTAATTATAAGATGAACAAGATTGTAACTTGTTCATCCTTGTACCTTAGCATATATCACCTATGGTTGACATTAAATAAACACCTGGTAAATAAAAGAAGAAATTCATTCTAAGGTAGATGAAAATATTCATGAAAACTGATGGCACTGGGAAAATGAATAATATGAGAGACACCAGACAAGGATACCTCAAGGATACCATTCCTAGGTAATGATTCTATACTTTTTAATCTTGCTCAACCGGAGTTGGAAATGGGTCCAGGCGAGAAATGGTAGACAAGAGAAATTCTCTAAGAGGTTTCTGGTTTACCTGCAATTAACTGTGAATATTGACTGGTTAACACTGAAATGCATTTGAAACTGGTTAGTAATTGCTAAATATTTCATAATAATACCAGCCCTTTACTTTCAGATTACTTGAATTCAGTGGAGATGAATTATATAAGAATATAATTTAATTTGATAGGTAACTTATTGTTACCTTTTATGTAATGTACACACTTATTTCTAAGCTTGTAGGTCAAAATGTGTAACATCATTATCTTGAAATCTGTAAACAACTGTCACACTTATGCCATAGAATACTAAACCAAGAGCCTCATAAGTTATGTAAAATAAAGAGTTACCCATATTTTCTTTCTTGAAAGTCCTTAGTATAACAAAGAATTTTGTCTCAAAAAATAGCGGGTCTTTGTTCTCAGATTCTGGGAGGTAACCTCTAAACTCTGGAATGGCATACCTGACAATAATGTCTTTGTTTAGGATACTGTTGGTCAGATTGGAAAGACCATCTTTAATTTAGGGTTGGGGCCTCCCTGGTGGTGCAGGTGGTTGAGCACCGCACTGTGAAGTTGTTCACAGCCTCTGCAGCACGGGTTCGATCCCGGCAGGCCAGCCAGGGTCCCACATGGCGCGACAGACCTCTCCTGCCTCACCCGCTGCTCCCCTCAGCAGTATATTTCCTCAGTCTGACTGCTCTGCTCCCCACTTTGTCTCTGGTGAATCCTCTCACCTTCCCTCGCATCTGGCCTGTACCCCCAGTTCTTATATAAATAAATAAATCTTTAAAAATAATAATAACAATCATTTAGGGTCAGGACTTTGGGTCATGCATATTCAATTGACCTGGAGACATAAACATAAGACAGAGTTCCAGTAAGTCTCTGGACCTCAGGCTTTTTTGAGCTTCCCAGTTGGCAACACATCATGCATATTTTTACACAGTGAAGCTATGAGATTAATGTTGTCATGACTCCATCAGGGAAGAACAAGGAAAGTTCCACCCTTGCAGTCCAACTAGACAATTCTCTGTGCACTTTCTCCCTCAGCTGTAGCCTTTCCTATAATAAACCCTAATGATAAGTATAACAGCTTTCTGTGAGCTCTCTTTCCAGCAAATAATTGAAACTAAGAGTAGTTTGGGGAACACTCCCACCCCAGACCTGCAGGTGGTGCTATATTTTAATATGAAATTATATTTTAATATGATTCAAATGTACATGTCTTTTAAATTTTTTACATAAATCAGATTTTACTACATATACAGAACTCTGAAAAATTCAGAAAGTTGAGACTTTAACTTGCTTAAAGATAGAAAATAAATTTGTTTACTTGTCATTCCACTAGTTGTTGAATATCTATAGGATGAAGAATATGTTTTCTTCACATTTGTAAAGTAAACTCTTGAAAGTTTTTGGACTGTTGTAGGCAGTCAGTAAATAACACCAAATGATTTGAACAGGTAATTTGTACTTCTCAAAGCATAGTGCGCTCATTGATCATTAAAATGGATGTACCAAGAGATGCTAACTTAGCTGGGAGCTGAAAATGGTAAATTAGGATTTTTCAAAATAGAAAAGAGCATTCATGTGAACTTGTTAGGATTGTTTTATATATTTGGAACATCTTGAGCTCAATATCTGGAAACAGAAGAGCTAAATTAACCACAGAGCACATGAGAACTCTGAACCCATCGACTTATATTTTCACTTTTGCATTATTTTCTAGGTCCTACATTTTAAGCTGCAGGCAAAGAAAGAAAACATAATTTAAAAAAATAAGTTTTAGGTATAACCCTTACATTTTTGAAAGTTCTAGATAAAAAATAATTAGAAGCTTCCAATTCCATGGATTGGGAAAATTTTGCATTCTGGTAACATTTCTACAATTACCCAGTACATCCATATTCACATGCTTTTCTCTATCTTCTTGACATGAATGTGTTCTGCCTGTTACATAAAATACCCAGATGTGAAATTTAGCACCTGTTTCATATTTCACAAGATACCACCACCTACGCTATGTAAGGAACACATGGCAGAATTCAGGAAGGGCTCAGGTAGTCTAAAGAAGCAGGTTTACTTTGTATCTCTGCATATATCTTTAAGTGTGAATTGGAGTCATCATGATTCTTAAAATGTCTCTTGGCTTTTACTCAATTCACTGAGAGGTAAGAAAAGTGATAACTCACTGGTCCTTCTATCACCTGGCTTCAGCTTCCTCAATCTTGCTGGCTTCCTCCTTTACCCTGTTAAGCTGCAAGCTTTGGGTAAAACATATTTCTCTCTTGTGTGCAGTGCAGCTGCAAACATTTCTCTTTCAACCGGCCCCTAGTCAGCATAACCCTTGAGGATCTAACTCCTACACTAATAATTTATCAGAGTACTATTATTTTTTATAAATAGTGTTTCATAATTAAGTGAAACAGAGCCCCTTAGCAAAATAATTACAAAATAATATGATTGTTACTGCATTATTATACCAAAAACATTTGGGGAAACATCGCAGGAGTGCATAGAAACATCCTAACCATAACCAATCAATCTATGTTGTTCAAGTTGCATCTTGTCCCATTTGATACAAGCATAATAAAGAATGGAAAATTGAGAAGTCAGAAAAAAGGAAGAAAGCTCTAATAAGAGTGTTGAACCAAAAAAGTGGGTTGTCTTAGAAGTACTGAGGTCTCCATAATTTTAATCCTTTAAGAAGAGGTGCTGATACTTCAGGAAGTAATTCACGTTTCATACTTTGAGAGAGAAAAGACTTGATGAGTTATAATTTCTTCTCTAACATAACTATTATAGGATATAACTCAACTACAGGTATCCTTTTGTTTGTTTTAAATCTGTAAATCTCCTTTCTCATTAGTCTGTAAGATTTAAATACTACTTTAAAGCCAAGAGTGATATATAAGAAAGAATATGAAGTAAAATATAAAAATAGTAAAGAAAGTTTGACATAGTACTTATTCATCTGAATCTGCCCACAAACTTTTGAGGTTTGGGGGGGCTATCTCTATGTGTTCTTTTACATTACACTAATTCACTGCTATGAATATGCATGAATATGGAAGTAACACTATTGTATAAGGAGAATGAAAGAAGAGGATCAGTTCAAGTATGAAGCTATATTAGAAAATAGATAGGAGGGTAAAATGGATTAGTGAATAATAATGGAATAGGGGCATGTTTGAGAAGGAAAATACAAGTAAAATGGCAGGGTTAAGAAACAGTAACATGAAGGAGGGGTGGTGGGATTAAGAGGGACTAGTCCAAAGTATGTGGAAACTCTCATATAGTAAAATAACTTTCACAGAATCCTTGGTTTGGTCCAAAAAAAAAAAAAAAGCACTTGCTTTGGAGAGAAAGTAATTAAAATAGCTCTTTTCTATAGCTGCCTTGATAATTTTTTCAGGGCAGTAAGTGGCATGCATAAACACATTAAAATATCTCCAGAATGACCGTTCTAATTGACATCTTCCAAAGTAACACAGCGTTGATAATGCTTCTAAAGACCCTTTTCACTCAAGCTACAACTCTAAAACCCTGGCTGCAAGATCCTGCTTCTGTACTATCTGACTCTCCTCAAAGCTGAATTCAGTTTCCCCATCTTTAATTGGCTTTCTGATGACAGTTCTGCCTTCTCTGAGCTTTGCTTGGTAGGCATAACACTGCATTTGATTAGGAAAAAAGAAATGCATTTTTTTCTTTTAATGTAAAAGCAAAAAGTTAAATTTCAAACATTGCTACATATTCAATGTCAATGAATGTATTTAAAACATTTTTAAGATCTGTCATGATCATCACATGTCAATTTTTTGTTCCAAATACTGCATTTAATGTTTTATTGCATTTTCAACCTATGAATATTTTTTATATTTTCAATTTTCCTGAAGAATCAACCTATGAATATTTTTTATATTTTCAATTTTCCTGAAGAATTGTACCTCTAAATAATTTAAAATATCTATAGACAAGCATTAATGCATATTTATACATATATAAAGTCAATATTCATATCTTAACCTTTTCAAAATCTGCCAACTATTGGTGAATGTGTGTGTTTTATTCAGCCAACTTCATTGCTCTCTTGTTTTATGCCCAAGGCTTAGCAATTGGAGTTTTAAAGCATCAAGCTTTAATGTTTCTGACTGACGTGGAATTTTTGCTTACTTGAAAGATTTTTTTTTTTTTTTGGCAACCTTGCAGTTTCTCATATTTCCCCCTGTTCAGAATCACAAAGCTTTATAAGACTTTGTGAATTAATAAATATTGTCACTTACTTAAAGCCTAGCACAGAGTGAGGTATTTTTAAAACATGGGGGGAGGGAAGCAGTGTTTAATGTATGTAGATTTGTTTGACAGTCATTTCTCTTCCCTTAATACATTTAAATGTGAAAAGATACTGCATGCAAATGAAGCGCTGACTGCAAAGAAACTACTAGTACATCTATAATTAATTTTAAGAAGTTTAGGATTTAAGTTTAAGTTTAGGTTTTCGCTGCTTTGTGATTGTTATTCTTGTCAACAAAAACTTTACTGCTGAAAAAAAAAAGAATATGATTTTCTTTCACTTCAACTCTTTATTTTAAGAAAGCTAGGGGAAAGGAGCATAAATTTTAAAATCTACTTGCTATTGTCAGAGGCCCACAGAATGGAAAATGGTCATGGAATGTGATTATGTTAATGCATACTGGCTTTGCGGGATATCACATAATCCTGATGGAGAACACTAGACTTCGAATCAGGAGATCTGTGTTCTAATCCATGTTATGCAATTAATTAATTGTGTGACCTTGAACAACTCCTCGAAACTCTCTGAGGACCTATTAAGGCATGCTGGATCACATGCCTTTCACAGCCTCTTCTGATGGCAACATTTCCTAATGCTGTAATAATCCGAGTCAAACTATTACTCTCAATCATGAAAAGAAAAAAAAATGGACAGAACATTTCATTTTCTGAAGATGACCAATTAACATCCAGGACCTTAATTCTAACAATGGAAATTTATCTGAGGAAAAACACTAATGATGAACAATGTTGCTTTGGGTAATACAAAAGGAATAATTTTATTTTGTATAGGTAATGACCTTTTCTGAAAGTCCTGGAATGAGATGACTTTATTCACTTCTAGGATAGGGAGAAAAATAATATATCTGGACTGTTAGCTCTCTATTACATTCAAGGAGATTAACAGACAATCTAGCTATAAATATTAGCTGTCCTAGGAATTGCATATAATTTGCAATTATTGTATAAAATTTTCAGCTATGTATACAGAAAATAGTGTAGCTATACACATTACTCCAGCTATTCATCTTCCCATAGGAGTGGAACCCCCCAAAATTCCTAAGCTTTCTTTATAAGAGGACTCTATGTCTTTTATTGCATATATGATACTAAAATATTATAAATTACCATTATAAATAGTACTTATCATATTAAAGTATATATCTTCAAATAATTTTAGATTTAGGTAAGGTGGCAAGGAGTAAAGAATGAGTTTAGTCTTATTTTGAGTTAAAAACATGGTTCACCCCTTAGCATCTGTGAGATCATGGGGTGTTGGACTCTATATGCCTTTCTTCTGTGCCTCATTTTCCCTGTCTATAAAAATAGAATACTAGTATCATCGTTATATTGACATACAACAGAAGAATACAGTGTTACAGTGATATATATGTGGGTCATATTGTTATCTGCCCCAACATGATTATTAAGAAGACTTCAAGCAGTAAGTGTTCAATAATTGGCATCACCAGTTCATGGACAGGTTATTTCTAAAATAATATAGGAACTCTGGAAATGAGCGGAGGGGAATGATAGCAGATAATTTAGCAACAGTATTAGATTTAGAATTCTGTTCTCCACAATATCAGTGTCTTGAGGGGAGAGAAAGGATACTACATTTTGGGTCCAGGAATTCTAAAGGCAAAATCATTTCCTTGTTATCCATTTTTTATAGCAATATAGATGTCAAAAAGTTATCTTGAAGTTAATTAAAATAACACTCTCTCCCTCTTGTTTGAACCTCATGGACTTTGGGGTCCTTGGTTTCATCTGAAGGTAGATTATTTCCACAAAAAGTTGGGGATAGCTTTCTAAACAGAGTAAACTGTACTGATACAAATAATGAGGACTAGATCCTCTAATGGTAAACTCCAGGGATGATAGAACTTTGAGTGGAGACTAATAGCAAGCAGAATCAGAACAGTTAAACATTTTCCTTGTGGTGCTTCCAATGCTATGGGATTGATTATGTGCATCATGTTCCATTATCACTCACAAATTTCAAGAAGTCCAGAATCATATTTACTTCTCAGTCCCCTCCTGACCTTTTCAATGCATAGCTTGATCCTTTGATTTCTTGTCCTGAAATGTTTTATTGTATATAGCCCTTGTAAACTTCTAGCAAGTTCTATAATCCATAGAATCTACTGAAAAATATTAATAATCTGAGCTTCAGTAAACATTGTTGTGCCACATTTTTATCTCAATACTGATATTAGAAAACATGGAAATCAAATAGTACATATAAAACAGGGCAGATGAGATATTGGTGCCACTCATCTTTTTCACACAGGAATGTATTTAGGTTTAGTTTCTGGGTGCATTTTTATTTACAGGATAGATAATTCCATTCAAAGATTAAATCCATGATGTAAATGAGTAGTATTCAAAGTTCCTCTTCACTTGCTGAGATTCTTAGCAATTACTATAAAAAGGTAAAAGACCTTTTTCATCTTTTTTTCTTCTTAGTTCACTACTTTATCTACTATAGTATTAAGTTTACATATCATAAATACTATTCAAAATTGACATGAGTTACAATGTTAAGAGAGCTCCAAAATGAATATAAGCAGATACTCAAGGAGAGATATATGGTTCCTGAGGTTTAATAAGAAATATAAAAACAAGGGCTATATCTACCTCATATTGTGTTGTATTTTTGTTGTATTGTGTTGTATTTTTGAATCATCGAACTAATAGGTAGTGTTTATTGAACTTCTGTTAGAGCTTATATTATGTTCTTTATATTTTTCCCAACTCATCTCACATCTAAGAAAAACATCATGCTCATATTTCATATGGCTAGAACTTAGTGCCTCTTCTTGATCCTTGACAGCCCATGAATTCTATGGATTAACACATTCAGATCAACGTTGAATGTTCAGAGCCCCAAGCTTTCCCTCTTTTCTCTCTGTTACCCTTCCTTGCTTTTAAATTCTTCAATTTTCATTATGCATCTTAAATTCTCCCCAAACTTATCGGTTTTATCACCTTATATTAGACCAAAATGAAGTTTACTAAATTATCCACATTAATATTAACTCTTCATTCAGCAATACTGGAGCCACTCTTTAGTGTTAATATTTGAATCCAATGATCCCAGAGACACTAATGCCGAAGGGACCATGACTTAAGTGAATCATGAGTGTAAAGTTAACTTGACTTAAAATTCCAACAGTAGGATGCAAATATTATCTCTAAACACTCAAAATATGTGACTTGTGTAAGATGATCCCCCAAATTACTCTCCTTATGTATATAATAGATATAATACCCTTCCTTTTCAAGGGTTAGATACAATCACATGTTAAAATGTCTGGTAATATAAAAGTACCCAGTGACTATTCCTGGCCTCTGACTTTTTCCTTCTTTTCATTTTATCCTTTGATTATTGTCCCTTTTACCCCCTCTCAATTGTGCTCTGTCCTTGGACCTCTTGAGGTTATTCATCCTCACCTGGAATTTTATGCTTACTTACTTGAAAACTTTATTCAACAAAATGACCTTGATGGTTAATATATGATAATGGCTATAATAATCCCAACTTCATATCATTAATCTGGATTATCCTCAAAATTTCAGACCCATATATTCACCTGCCTATATATTATCTCTATCCTCTCCTCATTTCTCTCTTCTTGATTATTCAAAAAATCTGCCTAAAACTGAAATAATGATCTCTCTCTCCAAACCTGCTATTGTATATATATAGCTTTTCCCATTTTGTTAATGAGGAATCTTGCTTGTTACTAGTTATTCAGGAAAAAAGAATGCTAAAGCATTTTTGATTTTCCTCACATCCTACTAATCAAAATAATCTGCTGTCTCTATCATCATAATATATTTAGAATTTGACCATTTCTCACTGCCCCCACACGAACACACTGAGAACAGCTATTACCATGACTCATTAGCCAGCTAAATGGTCTCTGCTTCTGCTCTTGATTGCCAACAGTCCATGGTCCATAAAACAAGCAGAGTGATCCCAATGGAACAGCCCTATGGCTTCATCCCTTTGTGAAGGTCCCTTAACACCCTCCTCCCTCAGTAAGAGTAAATCCCAAAATCCTTACAATAGGTTATTTGCATTTTCAGAGGAATACCAGGCAAACTCACGAACCGAATTTTGTGTGTTTTGTTTTCCTTACTGCTTTTACACTCTTCTATGAAATACACCAATGATTTTCTATCACACCTTTATCAAGATGTCACCACAAATCTACCTTCTTAGTTAATCCTACAGTCACAAAAAAAATGGTTTCACATAGCACACATTCTCCCTGTCCTCCCTCCCTGCTTTATTTATGTTCACCATTACATTTATTTTTTTAAAAGATTTATTTTTATTTATTTATGCAAGCACTGGATACAGTCAGAAGCGCAGGAGGGTGAGAGAATTCACCAGAGCCAGAGCGGGGAGCAGAACAGGCAGACTGACGAAGTACACTGCTGAGGGGAGCAGCGGGCGGCAGGAGAGGTCTGTGCACCATGTGGGACCCTCCTCCAGTAGCCGGGGAGCTGCTGGGGATTGAACCAGCGCTGCAGAGGCCACAGGCAGCTTCGCAACCCAGCGCTCAACCGCCACGCCACCGGGGAGGCCCAAGTTCACCATTACATTTAATTTCAACTCTTACCATCAGGAGTTGTTTTCTCTATATACAAATATATGCATATATGTGTGTATATTGATATATGTATTAATATTCTGCATCATTTAAGCATTTCTCTCTCTGGTTGTCGGTTCCCCTGGTGCCAAATGGAATCAGAAACAAATAATTAATAGAATAATGGAGTAGTCTTACTAAAACAAAGAGGCAAGAATAATATGCCTATAATGATTATATATATATAAAGTTATGTGTATATATTTTCTGATGCTAATAAAAATTCATTTTCAACTAAAACATACACAGAATATGTGAAAACCCTCTGTGAAAATTAGCATAATGTCTCAATGACATGCAGGAGGAAAGTTTTCCTTACAGTCAACCTCCTTTGAGCCAATTCCTTGGAAATTTGATACTTGGTATCCACTATTTCCTGCTATAGTATTTATAATGAAAAAATGCTTTGGGGGCCTCCTGGTGGCACAAGGGCCTCCTCAGACACAACCTATGAAGCTGTCTGAAGCCTCCACAGCATGAGTTTGATCTCCTGCCAGCATGGGAGCAACCCACATGGTGCAGAAGACCTCTCTTGTCTCACCCGCTTGTCCCCTCAGCAGTGTATTTCAGTAGATCTACCTTTTCTGCTCCCCACTCTGTCTCATGTGAATCCTCTCACCCACACCTCTGGCCTGTACCCCAGCTCTTGTATGCATAAATAAATAAATCTTGAAAAAAAATGCTTTGAAGAAAAGTGAAGTTGAATTAAATGATGTGCTTCATATCATAGCCTGCTCAAAGCCACACGGAGACATTAAAAAGATTTACATAATAACTTTTTTCAGGTATTCGCTTTCAGCCGCCTTCATTCTGTTAGAATTTGAAATAAAAAAGAGAGGTGTTGGGGCCTCCTTGATGGTGCAGTGGTAAAAGTTAGGCCTGGGCCTCCCCCGGTGGTTCAGGCAGTTGAGCGCAGTGCTGTGAAGCTGTCCGCAGCCTCTGCAGCACCGGTCCAATCCTGGCCGGCCTGCGAGGATCCCACATGGCGAGGCAGACCTCTCCTTTCTCGCCCTCTGCTCCCCTCAGCAGTGTATTTCGTCATTCTGCCTGTTCTGTTCCCCACTCTGTCTCTGGTGAATCCTCTCACCCTCCCATGCATCTGGCCCATAACCCAGTTCTAGTATAAATAAATAAATCTTTTAAAAAATATAAATAAAAAAATAAAGTTAGGGCTATCAAGCTGTTGGCAGCCACTGAATTATGATTTTGATCCCTGGCCAGGGTGTTAACCCACATGGCAAGGCAGAACTCTCCTGTCTTGCCCACTGCTTCCCTCAGCAGTGTATTTCAGAAGATCTTCCTGTTCTGCTCCCCACTCTGCCTCTGGTGAATCCTCTCATCCCCCACAACTCTGGCCTACACCCCATACTTGTATGCATATATAAAAATATATATTTAAAAAAAGAGGTGTCATGCATGACATATCTAAGCAATATGTAAAATATGATTCTATAATGATAGGAAGGGTATTCAGAGACACATGGAAAATTACTAATTAACAGTTTAATCTGATCTGATTCCTGTGATGAGTAACACATCTCTGCGAGCTGAGTCCTAGTGGCAGTGGGATTTCAGTCTAGCTGGACCTAGAAAGAGTATGCAGTTATTTTACACCCAAGAGTTGGTTGCCAGGATGAAACACAAGTGCACAACACATTACGTCAGAAGACAGATGCCTTAGGCAATTACTAAAAGCCACATGAAAACCAAAAGTGAAATTCAAAGTAAGTCATAAAATCACTAGAATCCCTCTGTATGACTTCCAGAAAAATGCAACCGGTAAATCTTGATCAGAAAACTTAATATTTATTGGAATCAGGAGATTCCAATAGGATCTTGACACATCATTTCAGAGCCCCCGCACTTAGGGGAGAGTGTCCCCACTTAGAAGATACTAAGACTCAAAGAATTTTAAACTTTAGCCATGAGTGAGTGAGCCAGGCTTCACAGTGAGGTTTTACTGATCCCACACCATCGGGTTCCCATCTTCCATAATCATCTCCTGTATAATTTCATCATGTCACAATCTTTCATCATAATGAATATCCATAGAATGTAATGCCAAATTATGACTACGGCATAACTAAGTTCATTGGTTCTACAAGTGTGTATGACATCTTAAAACCCCAAAATGTATTCCCATAGAACTCTTTCAGAGTAACTGTTTTAACTTGTGTCATTTTCTAAAGAACTGATTTTTTTTTTTATGATTAAAAGTCCCTGAAGTCATCTCTGTATAGCAGATTGAGGTACAGTCACCAATTACCTTCTGTTCTAGAAATGTTTCAGCAGCCTTTTCCAAAAATACAGATCAGCATATTCACTTGGGGTCCTGACATTTGCAGAATGCCCATCAACCTTGCTAAATTTTATCAAAAGTCATTGTTAGCAAAGTACTGGGAACATAATAAGCACTCAAAAAATTCATAAATGACCAAAGTTTCAATTGTCTCAATCCTCCTTGAAATTGAATTGGTTGCTCAGACTTCATTTTGCCTTAGCTGTAAAATATATACTTTTAAAGAAATGTTTTAGCAATTGTATTGCTTTACACATCTTACCTCATACTCACGAGGCTAAACCAAAGCTCAGTAGAATCACAAAGGGTATTGTATGCCCTAAAAACATAAATTTCAATTAAAAAAATCTTTCAGACATGCTATTTAAAAACAAAATAAAAGCAAAGCAAAAAAGGACTAAAATTTCCATTGAAGTCACCTTCACCGAGAGTTCTTCAACTTATTTTGTGTGTGCCAACTCAGAGGAATTGGTATAGGCACAAAGAGACAAGACTATAAAACTCAACTGTTAACACAGAGATTCAAACCCAATTTGAAGATAGTGGAAATGTAAACTGGTTGAGTCATTATGAAGAGTAGCATGGAGATTCTTCAAAACATTAGAAATGTCATATGACCCAGCTATCCACTTCTACAAATTTACCCTCAAAATACAAAACACTCATTCAAAAAGATATGATAATGGCAGCACTCTATACAATAGGCAAGAACTGAAAACAATCTAAGGGCATATTAAAACAAAAACATATGAAAACAATCTAAGGGCAAATTGAGAAATGGATACCAAATATAGGGGTATCTGGTATACTGGAATACTATTCAGCTATAAAAAAGGGTGAAATCCTGACATTTGCAACAGCATGAGTGGAGCTAGAGGTAAATATGTAAGTCAGACAGAAAAAAAACACAAACACCATATGATTTCACTCATAGAGAGAAAACAAAAAGACAGATGAAGTAAATAAAATAAAAATAAACTGATTGGTAGTTACCAGAATGAAGGGAGAAAGGAAGTGGTTAAATCGGGAAAATGGGACAATGGTATGATAGAGAATAAATCTGGACTGTTAGTGAACTTAATGTAATCTATACACATGTTGATTTTCAGTGATGAATACCTGAATTTATACAATGTTATAATGCAATGTTACTTCAATTGAAAAAAACAACTTGAACATAAGACAAAATATCAGTCTTGCCCTTGTGATATGTATAATAATACTTATATGTGAAATGTAACAGGAAAACAAATAAAGGCTGTTTTACCAAGTGAAAATGAAGTGAAGGCTATAATAAGGAGCATTAGTGACGATGGCTATATATTTCTCTAAGGCTTTTTATACAGGTTGAGATGAGCCACATTATACACTCTAAGTAAATGAAAGTTCCATCCTTGCTTGTTGCCAGTGAGGAGAGAAAACACTGCATCCCCCAAACATTTCATCTCAGTAATTGAAGACACCTGGTGTGAGGGAACTAAAGCCAATTTTGCTGATTTTTCTTTCAATTTTTTGTATGTCCATTTTAGTGAACCAAGAAAATTAAATGGGAATATACCTTCCAGTTTCAGTCTCCAGAAAAGCAAAATTGCTTTTATTTTAAAGAATATTATAAAAATACTTGGTTTACTTATCACTTCTGTCACTATAAGTCAGCCATATATAGTATCACTAAGAAGTTTTCACTTTATTTAGAAAATGGGTTTCTTTATGTGGATACTTTTCACCAGGAGAATTTATTAAACTGAAGTTTCTGACTATCAAGAATATACCCAGCATATCAGATACTATATGATTAATACATATTATGTTAGAAATTATTAATAGATTGAGAAGTCATCATTATTCCCTAAAAATATTGTCCTTTTATGTCTATTGCATCTCTGCTTCTAATTTTAAGAATTCAATTAGTGTTTACAAGCACTAAATTGGTCCTTTATAACCATTTAAGTAGAAACTGGTATTACCAATTATTTATTCTAAGTCCATACATGCAAAATAAATATACATGAACATATTTATATTTATATATGAGAATATATTATGTATGTTGCTATTATATATAAAATGTAATATGTGCACAAGGGACATAGTTGCTTCTGTCCTCAGGAAGCTTACTGTTAGGAAGTGAGAGAGGGATATGAAAAGAACAGACATAAAGGTATTCCTGGGAACCTGCTGGAAGCTCAGGTACACAGATCAGAGTGCTCCAACCTAATTCTGCAGCAGAAGAAAGGTCCTGAATTGAGATAATTTTCAGATAAAGGACCTAATATAATGGAGACATAGGAAAGGAGGCACAGACTTCGGGTTGAAGAACTGGTATATTCAAAGGCAGAGAGGAGCAATTTCCATGACATAGTCCAAGAGTTAAAAGCAGTTCCCTGTGACTGGAAGGGAGAGATCATCTGGAGGATTGGAGAGAGCTAAGGCTGGGAGGTTTACAGAAAAGTGTGGACTACATATGACACATTTAGACTTTACTTGTGAAAGGAAGTTCTGAAGGTAGTAAAACAGAGAAGCGCTATGATGAAAAAAAATAGTTAGACAAAAATTAGTCTAGCAATAAAAGAGGGCTCAGGTGTTCAGAGAAATGATAAAGAGGACAGCAGTACATACAGAGGAGCTAGTTGGAAAGCTCTTGCAATAGTGGAGAACAGTGTATTCTATCTTAGATTCTTAGAGTAAGAATCAAAGGAGAGCTTGTATACCGGCATGGCATGATGAAGGTAAGGGAAATATTGAGGGTTACTGGCAGGTACTCTGGCTACTGTGCACACGTTTGTGTGTGGGTGTGGGTGTGGGTTTGGGTGTGTGTATGTTAATCAGCCTACTATAAGCAAATAGTTACATATTTAAATAATAACTATTTGAAGAGAAAAAATTTCATCCAATGTCTCTTGATACAAATCAGTTTGCAAATTCAAGAAGTAATCCTATTTCCTTCACTTAAAACTCTAATTTTCATTTGTCTGAAGGGTCTTTTACCTAAATGTCCTGATATAAGCATCATATTATAGTGTGTCATTCACCTGGGAGCCCAGTGAGGCAGTTAATGCACTGCATGGATGAAATAGATGATCAGAAAATGGTTTCTTTTTCGCATTTCCTGCCCTGCCTTGGCCCTCGCTCTTCCTTCCACTTCCTTAAAATAATGCCTGTTGCAAAACACAAATACAAAGGGTCCTCAATGTCACAGACTGGCAAATATAACTTTAGGTGAAAATACCTACAAAAAAATGTTTTTCACAGACTGATATTAAAAGAGTTAAGTTCTTACAGCATGTTGCTGGTCACAAGAAACATTATCAAACTGCTAAATAAAGATACAAACACTTCTAAATGGACAATAACTTGTATTTATTCATTCATTCTCTAGCCTGGTTATTCCAGTTTGGGGCCATAGCATGGTGGAGAGAATGTCCTTCTATCACAGCAAAAGCACACGCACACATACACACATACAAACACACATGCATACACACAGTCACTCTGATTTGGACTGTTTAGATGCCAATTACTCTAACATGCACATCTTCAGAATTTGAGAGGAAACCCGTGAAGCTGGGAAACCCATGAATATATGCTAGGAATGTGCGTGACCTCAGCAGGGAATCCATTTTTCATTCCTCATCAACATTATAACCAAACAATGTTGAATGAAACAGCATTATTTGAGAATTAGACTCTTGGTAAAGTCTACCATAAGAAACAGATTTTTGTCTATTTTTCCAGTCCAAGCTTTTTCCCCTTTTATTAAGAATCATCGTCTTGGAGTGGAATCTTTTTCCTAACTCAGCAAATGCCATTGTACAAGTAAAGGTTAAAAGCTGAGTCTCTATGTTAGTTACTGTGTAAATAATTTTATTTCTTCAAAGAAGTCATAATTTTGGTTCACGCATTGCTTAAACTGTCAAAAATCAATTCAGATGTTAAATACCATTTATGATAATTTCAGTTGACCTTTAGGTTTGGGAAAGCATATTTCACCATTATTCATTTGTCAGCTTGCTAATGTTACTGGATTTTACCCTTTTGCATTATGCATATATTTAAGTCTTATATAAAAGAAATTTCTCCCTGATGCATTGGAAGGGTCTTTTAAACACAGCCGGTAGCTCAATTCAGCCACCAGACTCCATCCCTCACCATAATCTCTAGGATCGCTGCAAAACCTACCTTCGACATTTCTCATATTTGTACTAACAATCTGGATGTTATTTCTTACACTTCCTAGGGAGTCACAAATAGATAATCAAAACTTCATCATCTTTGGGGCTGAGGCATTCAATGAAATAACAATAGGAAAATAGGCGAACACTCCGGGAAACAATCACCACAGCTGCTAGGAAGTTTATATTGAACTAGTTTGTCCTATATAGAGGTTTATGTCTGTAGAGGAAATAGGTGAGTATATGGAGTCTTATTTCTTCTTCCATTCAAATAGAAAATAGTATTATATTGTTGTTAATGCTTCCCTGTAGCTGCTAGATACACAAGCATAAGATTTTACAAGGTAACTTTGACATAATATTGCACTTAAATATATATATATTATAAATATATACATATATTCAATGCAATGCAATGGTATGTGTTATAAAACTATTTTAATACCGTAGGCATAGAGAGAGTGGCTGTGCATGGCAGATTAAGATGGGCTCTAAGGAATAGGTTTGAAATTATGGGTAGGATTTTCACAGAGAGGGAAACAATCTTAACACAGTTAAAGTAATGTGGGGGTGGATATGGATGGGAGGTTGCCCTTTGGTAGACCTTGATATGTTGATTGAAAAAGTACTGAGACTGATATGAGCTTGCTTAAAGAAGCCATATTACATTTTAAAGATAGTTATAGCATATAGCATAGTTGTAGCATGCAAGATTTCAGGAATAAAGTGAATTCATGTACCTGAATACTGAAGAGTTTCTTGATCTGCCTCATATTTTTGTTTCTTTCTGTACGCTCCAGTATGTGTTTTGCTGAAGAGCAGCATGCTTTGTTTTCCTGTCTACATGACTTTCCAGAGGTCTGTTGATTTATTAATCTTTCATTAAAGTTTGAAACTAATATCTCTTAGACTCCATTCCAAATTTCCAAATTCCCAGGGAAGTTTTTTATTGTCTGTTTTAAAGTCTCATTCCCAGTCCAAATACATTTTTTAAGCATTAAAGTCACATTGAAGAAAGTTGGCTTCTTTGAGTCCTCTGGGTGTAACTGGGGTGTGGAGGATAAAATAAAAACTTCAGTTCCTATTAAAAAGGAAAGATTTGGAATAACTACCCTACAAGTACCACTTAAGTGGGAATATTTGTTGAACACCTGACATTTTAGATGTAATAAAATATGAATGTAGAAGTATAAAAATTAATAAAACCAGATAAGTTAGTTGGGATGGTGCCATGAGGACATGTTGTGCATGGAAGAGACATTAAAAATATTTAAATAGAGCTGTAACATTAGCAGTAGCACATACAAGGAGACTTGCACAGAAGCAAAATACAGATGCAAAGACCACCTGGAAAAAGACTTCAGTGTTTCAGTTGAGAAGTGATGATTTAGCATTCATTCTAAAAAGTAGAATTCTAGTGTGAATTGAATCAACTGCATTTGGTATCTGATTTTCTTTAACACGAATAGAGAAACGGGCTGAGATTGTAAGCAGCTAATTCTTTTAAAATAGCGGCCTCATATTTATATTACACTAACACAACTTGAAGTCATTAAAAAAATGAAAATGTCTATTATCCTTATCCTATTTGCGTGTGCACTAAATGAAGACCAGGAATGTGGATTTGTGACTTCATATTCCAATGAAACAAAATATATAGCATGGGTTCTACAGAGAGAAACTGTTATTCATAATGGGCTACCAGACCCAATCATTAAGTACTAAATAAAAAGGAAGTTATTTAGACAAATTAATTTGGGAAATGCTGAGTTGAACCACTTTAGAGAAATTCCCTATTTGCAAGACAAACTGAAACCTTTAATTTGTCAATGTTATGTATAAAACTTTAAAAGCAGCAGCCTGGTTAACAGAGTCTTTCATATGAACATGAAATCATGTTTTAGAGAGAAACCTTCATGGACTTTTACATCTTGAAATGAAATGTGAAATTTTGTTAAGTGGAGAGCTTCCTTAGAATCAAAACTGGTATCTCCATAGTGAATATCATGAGAATGTTTCACCAGAATCAGAAGACATACATTGCGCTATACTAAAATGACTTGGAATGAAGAAGACCCATCTTCTTTTGAATGTATTACCCAATTGCTTATCCCAGAAAGTGTTCACAACCTTTGCCTTCTTCATGAAACTTAAACAACACATCAGGTTTTCTTTATTGGAAACAATCATTGGATTATCAAAGAATGATTTAGTCTGTGTCTTAATAGAAAATAATACTAGTCATGTGAAGTCCATGGAAATAGAAACTCAGAGTAAAGTTTAGTGAGAGACCTATAGAATACTGAACAAGAATGGTTCAAAACTCCAATATCTTATAATGCTGCTGCTATACTATATGGCTGTACAACTTCTGAAAAACTACTCTAAAAGTGAATGTTGTTGATCTCTAGACCTTTAAACTCGACCAACTCTTCTTTTTAGAAACAATTAGTAAAAACAATAAATATATTAAAGGGGAAGGTATTTATTAAATAAATATGTATTTTATCATTTTTGGTCATTTTAGTCAATTGCAGATTCAATTTCAGATAACTTCAGAAGCTCAGGCTACCCCTTAGATTTTATGATTTTTTATTTTTATTTTTTACAACATTATTCATTTTTAAACAATATTTCTCCTCCCCCCAGGTGTAGTCCCCATAGAATTTTCTTCACCAATGCACCCATGCACCATCATACCCCTTAGATTTTAAATCACCTAATGATAAATCTGAAATTTCTGTGTTACTCCTTATCTGAATGGGTTCCTTGAATTATCACATCAGAATTATTTAGGAGGTCTCCACCAGGAACCTTCTGAATCAGAATCTCTGAAGCGGTAGCATAAGAATTTGCAATTTTAATAAACACCAGCTGATCTTAAGCAAATGGCATTTTGAGAAGTACTACACTAGGTTCTCCTTGTCCTAACAAAGCATGATTGTCACTATCCTTTTTAAAAAAATATCCAAAAGAACAAGCCAACCAACACACAATTATTCATTAGTTCAGTTGTCCACATAAAACATGTTTTCATTGTGATAACTTTGAAGAAGTATTAGACATTGCCTGTGTTCTAAAGATCATACAGGAGTCTTGTGTTTTGATATTAAGCCAATAAATAAAAAGAAATTTCTTGGCATACTGTGAAAGTTACAGAAATATTGTTTGGCATTTCAAGAGTTCCATTCTTACAGATGAAAGTATTTTTTGAAAATAGTTCTCAAAAGTGGTTTACAATTAGTTTATCCAATGTGGAGGTGGATATAAATGATAAAGTTTCATATACAATGTATTTTTAATATGTAATTCTTCCCAAGCCTTGTGAAGAAATGTCTATCAAATCGAATAGTTGATGCACTTTGAACACTTAGCTCCAAAAAGAAGATGACATTTTTTCATTAGTTTAAGATTTATATGCTAAAGTATCTGTCACAATAATAATAAAATCTGACAGTGCAGATCATATGGGTTTTCATGCAGCAGAGGTAATGTGTTCTTTGGAAGATATAAATGACAATTTGTTCAAATCAAAGATTTAAAAAATTTAGACAAGCACAGGAGCTCCAAAACTTTATATTCCACCATTCGCTATCATTCATTTAACAATCTGTGTCATGTCAGCCATACTGATTAATATTTTGTACATAAAAATGAATATAAGTTGTCATTATTTCATCATATACGGATTTGGTTATTAACATTTTCAAAAAAGGTCAGGTGCCAATCAATTCGAATGCATCTACAAAGATAAGTTTTTAGGTATAAATTCTAACATAATTACTCTGTGAATAGCTGAATTCTCTGTGCTATTTTTTTTTCCTTTGGTAGCTGCAGTGTGTGAAATTCCAATTCATTTTATGCAAGAGTGTAAGAAATAGGCACATACCTCAGCTTCCAAACAAAGAGAAGACAATGCCTTCTCAGAAAAATATATGGGGAATTCATGTGGTGCAGACATTGGCTGTCTGCATTGCACCCAAATCCCTTGTTCATGCATTTTGCTACCACTAGGGAAAATTTTAGGGAAGGGTCACATTTTATTCATCATTGCCATTCCAGTGTCACATATTATATCAAAGCAGCACATATAAGATCACATACAAGATCTTGCTTAATAAACAAGAGCCAAAAACAACTGAAAGTGTGCTACATTTCATTAAACTGTGTTGTGATATAAGTGAATTATAAAAATATTACAGCCACACACACACATTTTAGTGACTCCAATGAAAAAATAAGTAAATGTTGGAAAAAAGCACATTTTACATTTCCTTTAGAGCTATGCTTCCAACTATTTCAACTAACTATATATTTAGTTTAAAATAACCAGCAAAAAAATGTGGCTTGGCATATTTAATGCTAAGAGATAATAATTTATCTTGAAAGGATTAATGCCATTTTGAAAATGCCTTATATATGCTCAAGAAGTAGCTTATGTTATAGGAGTTTCACTTCTTAAGACTTAATTTTTCCACACCTAGAATGCTTATTTTAGTTTCTTTATCTAAAGAAACCTTTAGAACAGTCATCATTTTTTATTCTCTAAGCTACACTTCGTTGTCAAATCATATTTTACATGAATACTGCAGAAACTTCAAGTTGCACCCTTAGGGAAAGAATCTCATCCCATCTCTGGCCCAAGAAGGATTAATCACAGAGAAGTATAATGTGAAGCTATAGCATTTTATAACATCACTAAAACATCATTACGTAAACAGAGTTCCAAGAACTTTCAGAAATAAAAAAGCTCTCATAGGAAGCCTACATCAAAAATAAAAAATTCCCTCCAGAGAAAATGTCTTTAGGGAAATTTTTAGGGGTGTCAACAGTTAAACCCCTTCCAAGGAACCATGTAACATGGAAAGAAGCAGCCAGGTCCTTCCACAATTTTTTTTGTAGGCTTCAGTCCTCCTGTTTTATTTAGTTCCATTATAAGACCTGCAACTAATTACTTCTATTAGTATGTAGATCTAAAGTGAGGTAAATTTAATTTTTCAAAGTCATAAAATCACATTTTTCTAAGGTATATTTGTAAAGCATTCATGACAAGTGTCATCCAACTAGCAAAAACCTCATAAGGACCTTTAGAGTCCCAGTGTATGGTTAGGAACAATTATATATAAAATGGAAAGAAGGAAGCAAACTGTGCATGTGCATGTGTATATATATGTATATGTAAGGTGTGTGTGCATGTGTGATCTGTAGCTGGGGAGTCAGTTAGAAGGAATTCAAAATGTAGGGATTGGTGTTTAGGTACCAAACAATATTAAAAGGAACAGGCATTGAAAATAAGAAATCCATTTTTTTTTTTGGCTTAGGCAATTCACATAGGTAAACAACAATAAAAGTATGCAAAAGCTTTGTTTTCCATTCATAATGCAATGGTTAACATTCTAGCAACAAATAACCCCCAAATCTCAGTTACCTGTTCCTTCTGCATGTCCATTGATATCAGCAGGGGGATTTCTGCATATCTTACTATCCCCAAATTGAGAGTAGTCCCTCATTTGCAATATTGCTGGTTGCAGTGCTAAAGAAAAAGGGAGAAATCTCTGTAGAGCTCTTTCTTTTCATGTAAATTAAAATCTCTAAATTAGATTGGACATTCCACTCATAATTTATGCTCTAGAGTCAGTCACTTTGTCCCATCCACCCAGCGGAGTTTCACCCTACAAGAAGCCTGGAAGGAGAGAAGAAGAAGATGTGACAATTCACCACTGATGATTCCTCTCACCAGTATTTTAATTCCATGAATAGGTCTTTGCATCAATGTAAAAATAATTATGAAGGAAGTGCCCCCAATAACTAAAGTGGCAAGCCTGGACAACACGGTAGGCATCTTCTTTAAAGGAGTACCCAATTAACTCTGTCGCTTTGTCTAGCACTGCCAACCATTTCTCATCATCCTGAGTAACTTTATTGTATAGTTTGAAAAATTGCATGGCTCATCCCCAAGATTATGCACTCCCTGAGAAAATTTACCATTTCTCATTCCTTTCAGCTCAGGACCTGACATATTGCAAGTACTCGATAAATTTAAAAACTAGATAAACAGCACTTGGAATGCTTGGAAACTTTCAATAAGAGGATGGAACAAGATTTACACCATACTCAGTTTTGATTATTTTTTAAAAATAAAATTAAATTTTAGGTGTTTATAACTTCATTTTATTTCATTTAGTTATGCAATCAACCATTTTTATAGATAGTTACAGCATCATTTTTATTTTTTTTTTATTTTTTTTTTCAGCTTAAAATATTTTTTTTTTATAAATTTTATTGTTATATTCCCCATACAATTGCAGCCCCCCATTCTGACCCCAATCCCTCCCCTCCCGCCCCCGCCCCCCTAAAAGTGTCTCTGGTTCATAGTTTTTTGTTGATTTTGATTTTCACTTTCTTATAGTTATTCATTTTCCTGGTCCCTTATTTAAGTTTTCTAGATTCCTGCTATGAGTGAGACCATCCGGTATTTTTCTTTTTCTTTTTGGCTTATTTCGCTGAGCATGATCCCTTCCAGCGCCATCCATGTTGCAGCAAATTGCATGTGTTTATCTTTTTTGAATGCTGAGTAATATTCCATGGTATATATGTACCACATCTTCTTGATCCAGTCATCTATTTTTGGGCATTTGGGTTGTTTCCAAAGCTTAGCTATTGTAAACAGTGCTGCTATCAACATAGGGGTGCAGGTGTTCTTTGGAATTGATGTTTTACAGCATCATTTTTAATACCCAGACTGTTACTCTCATATTTGATGTACAGTTAAGGAGCTATTTTTGCAAATGGGATATTTTAGAAGTTAATATCTAGAAACAAGAACTGGTTGAAAGCCAGAAGCAAGCATCAAAGAAAATCTGAGCAATGAAACCTAGAAGCTTAGAGATTTCCAAAGGTTCACTAATGATATCTCAGAAACATATACATGTATATTCTGATGCAACTGATTTAGAGAAAAGGGTGTTTTCTTCTCTGCTCCCTCCTGTACATATTTGTACTAAATGTCGAAACTGTCTCACTGTCTGATGAAGTACTGCCTTCTTTAAACTTCCTGAAAATTTTATTTACCAGGTTATTTAAAAAAAATAGGCCTCTAGTACACAACAATTTTAGACAGGATGAGTCAGCTAAGGACATATCCATTACAGAAATGAACAAAGGTAAAAAGTTACAGAAGCTATCAGAACTTTATACTATTTCATTTTTGGGCAATCTTGCCTTTAGCATTTTGTTTTTCTTGATCTATCTATCAATCTTTTAGATGGTGAACAGCCTTGGAGATGATAGAATCATTTCTGAATCTAAATGTTTATAAAATTAGTCAACAATATAGTGGTGACTGGGGCAATTTATTATTGTATATTGCAATGAAATGAAACAGTTTGGCTTAAACCACTACCCCTCCCACCCTCTGCAAAAAAAAAAAAAAGAGAGTGAAGGCACAGAATCACATGAAAGCAAGTCTAGATTCAGGGAAGACTTGATGTAAGACTTGGTTTAATAACTCATGTGAGAACATTAAGAATCATTTTAATTCCTATCTTACTCTTGTAATCACTCTCTGATCCATTCAATTCATTAGCCATAGTGGCTTTAAAGGCAATGCTTTGCCATTTTCCTACAATGAAGTTGGCAGACTGTGGTTCCTCTTGTGCATACAATTGTGCAGTTTCATTAAAGTGATGTTCAGGTGAGTTTGAGGTCCAAGATGGCCAGACCCACAGATATGATAGTTGAAGTTGGCTGCCATGTTGAACACTATGGCTCTCTTGCTTACAGTATATCATCTTCCAGTGGACAAAAATGGCTTCCACACAGGGTAGCCTCAAGGAAGAGTTCCAAAGGAGTAAAAATGAAAGCTGCAAAGTCTCCATCTCAGGGTTGCAAAAAATGTCATTTTTTTCATCTTCCATTGATCAAAGCAAATATAAAAACCAGGTTACATACAAAAACTATGGAAAGAACATGCATCTCTTGATGCTAGATGATGAAAAAGCACTCTGAGGGGACATGACCAAAATAGTTTGTAATTTATTCTTCCACAATGTCCACATAGTTGCTTTATTTCCAAACCTAATGTTTTCACACAACACCATGCCATCCAATAAACTGCCACCCATAATTTTGTAGTTCTTGCAGATAAAGAGATTTATTCTTTTCCTTCAAGTGCTGGCAAATACCTGACCCAGATTTAGAGCCAGGAAAATGTACTTAAGCCAATTGGGGCTAACACCTGCAGTTGGGAGTTGGGTCAACAGCACTCAATCTACACGGCTGACAATTAATCTTGTTTAGTCAAAACAAAATTAGGGTATTTCTTCCAGATAGAGAAGACTATCTGCTGCATTTCAAACGTAAGTGAAGTTTGCTCCTAATGCTAGGAAATAAGGATGTCTTCTCTGTCATACCATTTCTCAGTGGTGGCACTTTGCACTTGGAATTAGGATAAATTGAATGAAAATTTATCATCCTTCATGTACTCTTTGTATGAGTACCCTCAGATTTTCAAAGAATATGAGTAAAAATTATGATAAAGATGTTGAGGAAATGAAATAATTTATGCTAAGTAACTAGCAAAGAATTTTGCACCTGCAAAACACATCCTGATGAGAAGTAGTATCACCATCAGGATCAACATCTTTATCAGTAGGTCAAAGAAAATAGCTGAGTAGGAATTGCATATAAAAGTATCTATAAAATTAACTCTGAAAATATTAATTATTATCTAAAAAATACTTATTTTATAAATAATCCCTTTGAACATTTTACTTCAATATTTTGGCTGTTGCCTTTCTAGATGTGAATGATTTCCATAAATAAATGAAATTTGCTTTTTTTAAAAAAAAGTGTGGGGTGACCTCAAACCACAATATCTGTGTTATGCTGAACCTTTTATCATAGATGTTTTCTGGAAATATGTATGATACTCCAGGGCTTCTGAAGAAATTTTATAACCACAGGTATGAGCATAATCAAAGTTCATCAAAAGACACTTACTCCAAGTCTGTACCTTTAGAGTGTACTCACAAAATGATTTACAAAGACCTGGGAAGACTGTAACACAGAAAGTTGAAAAGATGACCTAGATTGTTACAGAAATCATTTCAAAATTGGCCATAATGGACTTAAGCAGCACTGAACAAGAACTTCTCTCTGAATTCAAACTTGAAATATATGTATGCTTTTTGATTACACATTTCAACAAGATGACTCACCTGGCCTTATACAGAATTTGAAACACAAAAGAAAATTCAGAAAGTGGATACAAGACCTATTTGATAGTCAGGCTTAACTCAGGGGATCTTGCTTATTCTCTCACTTGGCTATTTCCAAATTTTACTTGCTCTTAGTTTCTTGCTTTGGTCCCCTCTTGATTTGATTATTGAGTTTCGAGAATCTGGTTTTTTGTTTTGTTTTTTAAAGTAACCAGAGTAAAGTAACCAGAATGCTGAAAGCCTTTCACTTTAGCTCATATTTACTTGGGGCATATAGACATGTCTTGGTAGCTCTATCCTCAGGCCCTCATTTCTTCCCAACAGCAAGCACCACTCAAAAGGATGAGAGCAGCCTGCATTAGCACTAACATGCAAGCCCTCTCATTGCCTCGGAGACACTCGGGCAATTTATGATCATTTGTTGCAAAGAGGCTCTGCCATTTCTCTCAGCCAGAAGGAAAATAGCATTGCCTCCTCAATTGCATCTCAAGGACTCAGCTAATGCAGCCCTCCTGCTCTTCTCTGGATAGAAATATCTACAAAGGCTTGAGAGCTCTGATCAAGTATTTTCACTGTCAGCCACCAAAGGCATTCTGCCCCCTGCCTGCTGCAATTACAGGACTTTCTAGCCAGCAGAAATGGGCAATCTGAAATTTCTTCTAATGCTCCTGTCAATATTGAACCATGACTTTCTTGAAAAAAATCATTCTTTTCCCTCAGTGGCTCAAGTGCTTTGTGAAGGGTCTTTGGAACAGGCTGTGTCAGTCTGGCACATGAAACTCAGGGCCTCCTTTATATCCTACCACGAATGACCCCTCTGTAGCATCACTCCCTCATTGCTGGATAGACAGAGGGACACTTGTGCCTCTTTGTGGACCTCCTTCAGAGTGTGGGAAGACACCCGTGAAGGAGCTTGGAAGAAAGATTGTGACAAAGTAGATTTACGAGCAGGAGTGGTCATTACAGCAATGAAGTCTAGAGAGAAATAAAAAGATTTTGCCTCTGTTTGTCAGGAGGGTGCTTGTGGAGTAGGCAGATTCCAGCAACGTGACTGGTTCTTTTGTTATTTAGTAGGAAGCTATCCAAAATTCAAAAGGGAATTCAAAAGGGAGTAGAGGGCCTCCCTGGTGGTGCAAGAGGTTAAGTACTGCACTATCAAACAATTAGCCTCTGCGGGTCATGGTAGGCCAGGGAGCAATCCACATAGTGAGGCAGATCTCTCCTGTCTTGCCCACTGCTCCCCTCAACAGTGTATTTCGGTCAGTCTGCCTGTTCCGTTCCCCACTCTCTGTTCCCCACTCTCTGCATAAATAAATCTTTAAAAAAAAAAAAAACTAAAACAAAAAGGAGTAGAGAAATACTTCAATGTACACAATGATTTTTCCTTTAATCAGTGAGACTTTTTCAAAGCATTTCTTATTGAAGCAAGAACTGCTATGCCACCGGGTGTGAGATTCAAGAGCCAATATTGGTAAGGGTAAGGTAACTTACTTCTTCTGGGTAGGGTTAACTGGCAGAGGACAATTAACTGTGTGTAGAGCAATTCAAGAAAAAGACTGTGTCTCCACCATGCATCATTAGCTGTATAGGATTTCCAATTTATGTAACAATGAGACCAGTTAAGTCGTATTGTTCACCTTAAATATTTGGTGTTTTAATAGCCCATCTGTTCTATAACTGCCACTTATTCTCATCATTAGCTAATACACTTGAGAAAAATTGCTCTCCCTGTGAATTCTTACAAATATAAAAACTAAAATATGATTGTCATCATTTTTTTCCTAATTGAAAATACAAAATCAACCCTTAGCCTTTTAAGTGGCACTAATGTAAATAGTATTGAAGTCTAGGGGCTAGAGAAAGAGAAAGTAGAGAGCTGTAAAAATCTTCACATAAATTGAAATGCAAAAGCTTTCTAAAACCATTTTCAAACAGAGAAAATTCTCTTTAATTACTGTTGAGTTTTATCTGTCTCTTACAAAGCGAGAAGGAACAAGAACCAGTCTCAAGGGTTGCTCTTGAGACTGAGACTTTCCCATTTCAGATTAAATAGTCATTGAATGACTAAGCGCGGGTTGAGGAGAAGTCAGACACTGCATTGCAGGAGCAACGACAGCGAGCACCAAATGCCAATAACCAGCTCTAAAAAGAGAAGAAAACGATGCAACATAAATCCAGACCTGCATAAGCATAGCACAGGTTACAAATGAAGGAGTAACAGTGATTGTACTGAGGGATATGTGAGAATGCTTTACTGAGGACCTGGGACCTTAAAGGTAAACTGTTTTCAACATAAAGTAAGAGATCATAAATGTAACAGAATGAGGGGAAACAGAAAACATGAAACAATGCACACACCTACGAGCTTCCATGGGCCACTTAGGGAACGGGCTGTAGAACAGAATGACAGAAGCCAAGGATAGGAGGAGGGTGTGTTAGGACAGCAGCTAACCCATGAGGGTTTGATTGAGAGAGTTATATATGTATTATACACAGCCCTACTTTATTGTGGCAAGGTGCCTATAACATAAAATTTACCAATTTAATCATTTTAACTGCATAGTTCAGTAATATTAAGTATTTCCCCATTGCTTTGAAGCCATCATCACCATGTCTCCAGAGGTTATTTCATTGCCCCAAACTCAAACTCCATGGCCATAAAAATAAAACTTTCCAAATCCCTATCTCACTAGCCACTGAAACTACCATTTTACAGTCTCTGAATTTGACTACTCTAGGCACTTCTTATACATGGAATCATGCTGTATTTGTCTCTATAGCTGATTTATTTCAAGTAGCATAATATCTTCAAAGTTCACCCAGGCGATTGCATGTCAGAATTCCATTTAGCTGTAAACTGGATTATATTCCATGGATGTTCATATAAATTAGGACACCGGTGTGTGCTATTAATTTAGCTCTTGAACCACCACATTTTCTTGCTGCATGAAGCCATAAAAAGGAATTTGCAGACATTTTAGATAAGCAAAGAGAAACAAACTGTTTAAGAAGGGTAAGTTTATTTAAAGGAAGAAAGTAAGGACTCCCAGCTACACTGTTCTTGGGAGGGGCAAGCAAGCCGGTGTGGGCCTGTGTCTAGAAGTATTTAAATCTTTTTCCTCTCTTATCTTAGAGTTTACCTCCCCTGTCCAAGGTCTTATTCTCTCAAGTTTTACTGTTTTTGTGTAGTCCTCATGGACTTTCTGACCTCATCTCTGGAGAATGTTTTGGTTAGCACATCTTAGAATTTACTGTCCTTATCTCAGAAGCCTCTATCACTCTCCCCGAAGTCCCTGCCTGCACTGTCCCTGAAGCTGCTAATTAACCCTAACTTGCCCTGGGACTCAATTATATATTCATTCCATGGGTCCATGAGTCGCTTCCATACTCTGACCATTGTGAAGAATGCTGCTATACACATGAGTGTACAATGTCTGTTCAAATTCCTTCTTTTACTTCGTTTGCATAGACACCCAGAAATGGAATTGCTGGATCATATCATGGTTCTAAAACCAGGGTCCTCTTGCCATCAGCCTTCCCTGACTTTAGTGTATCCCTGTCTAGGCAGGGGGTGGGTTTTTTCCCTTTTATATCAGGAGCCAAGGTCATAAATGGATCAATCAGGTTTAACCTCAATGGACAACCTTTTCACACCCTCCATTTTATCAACAAGGGGTAACTTATGACCACATACTGTGCACAGTAATACTCTGACTCTGTTTGTCTTCATTCACCTCATACTTATTAACACACCCCAGCATTTGAGTGTAAGATTTACTTCCTCATTTAGAAAGTGCTTGTACTCATTTTGCCAAAGGCTCAAAACCACTTCCATGTATTAATTACTTAAACATGATATAGACTCTCTTTTATATTTTGGCTATCTTATGCCATCATAGAAGGATATCTATGATTAACTGAGGCCCCAGGCAACTCTACTCAGCACTTTCCCCAGAAACATAATTCTTGCCTAATTTTCTCTGGAACCAAGAATAGCATCAAGAAAGAGTCAACAACTTTCTAAAATAGTAGCTCTGTCATTCTACTACTCATAATCCACCAGCCATTCCAGAGCTCCCATCCCATGTAACCACTCCTATCAGTAACCACTCCTATCAGCCTCTTTTTATGCTTACCACTTATCCATTAGATCAGATCTTCCTCACCTTTCACTTTAACTATTGTTGTGACAGTGTCTTAATTATTATCCTCGACTCCTATATGTTAACGTTGCTTTCGCACTCACACACATCCTATTGGTTCTGGTTCTCTGGAGAACCTTGACTAATATAGGCTTTATTGTAAAAATCTGCTATCCATGGTTAAGAAGCAGGCAGAGATCAGGAAAAGAAGTTAAGAATAAAAAGACATTCCAGTAAATAGGGTGACATAAGCAAGGAAGGTGATAGCTTCAAGAAATAATATGGTTTATACTATGGATGGTCAAAAGGAACCTGTCAAAAAGGGACTAAGGCATTTAACTACTGAGTAATTATTAATGATTGTGTAAGAGTGATTTCAATAGAAATCAAGAATGACTTGAAGGGACTAAGGCATGAGTCTGAGATTATAAGACAAGTGAAGTATAACATCTACTCTAAAAAGAATGCAACTAGTCAAATAAAGGGGGCATTGAAAGATAGCTTAAGAAAAAAAGAGGATCAACAACTATTTTAGGATGAGATTGGATTGAGAATGTGAAGAAGTATGTGAAGAATGAGAAGAGATAGAAGATCATGGAAAGAAGGCTGCATTAGACCTAGAGGATGCATAAGAGTAAAGAAAGCATATAGTAGGAGGAGTCCTGGGAACTCACAGGTTGAAATATGAAAAAGAATAGGGACTTCTTTGGGGAAACTTTTTGAGGAAAAGGATAAGTAAGAATCGAGAAACACAACTGGCATGGTAATCAACCATACAGCTTTAAAGACCTTTAATTTATCAAAATCATATATAACACTAAGCCACAACCACACTACATTGAAAGCAAAAGCACAACCTTTGACACATCAAATAGTTATTAGCTATTATGTTCCAGGAATGTCATAGTGCTTCAAACATTGTGCCAATAGTTCACAGACTAGTCAGGGAGGTAAATTTAGAGAGACCCTGTTTTAAAGAAAAGATAACTGAATGACACAAAACTAAAGTTATCTGCCTGAAGTTGGTGAAGTTGGAATATAATCACTCATTTAAGTAGCACAAAAGGTGACTCATTCTCATAAAGCTGTAACATTACAACATATATCATTTTTGGAAGGAAAATACAGCAAAATATTACATATGTATAATGATCAACTGCAGATCAATAATCAAAAAAGGAACAAATATTTATCATCTAATTTTCATTCTAGATGGGGGTGAGAGAAAGAAGGTAGGCACATGGAAAACAATTAAGGAATAGCCATTAATTAAATTAATGTCTTCTTTCACTATTCATTGTGTATTTAAGCAGTTAATATATCCTTCCCTTCCTACTTGTTATAATCACTCCTTTCCACATTGGATGTATCACAGTTCTTCTTTAACTCTTCATTTATGATTCTTTTTTCTCATATAAACAAACTAATTTCTAATATAAAAATATTCTATAAGTTATTTAAGCTTAGATTTATTGTTAATGTTATTGGAAAGGATTGGAAGCATCTGAAAGTACTCAGCAAGTGGGTATATGAAGGTTGCATTGAATGCTGAATCTATAAAAGAATAAATGCATGAGTCAGTGATGTCAATGGAACACACATTTCTGCATCAAGGCAAAAGTGTGTTCATGTCCTTGACTCCAACCATTAGATTATTTTAAGTTTCTCACAAATGAAGTGAACAAAAAAAAATAAACAAGAGTTTCATTAGCAATAAAATGGCAATCAAAGAACAAGCACAGGATATCTAGAAGGCATATGAGGAGAAATAGAAACAAAATGCAGTCATTTAAGAAAGGTAAGTTGAAATTGACAAAAATATCAGCATTGCTGCATATGCAATTTAACAGTAGAAAAATCAACATGTTGTTTGAAACACTGAGGGACAAAGGGGAAAAGAAGTCAACAAACAATAATTAGAAGTTAACTGCATGTGAGCAAAGAAGGGGCTGGAATTTTCATAAGTTTCAACTTAAGTAGCAGCCATTGCCACTCTATGGAATCAAAGCAATTTATCATCCATGAACAACTGCCAAGGAGAACATCACCAGGGACGCGAGGAGGTTGTGTTTTTACCAGACTGGGTTTTCATATAAAAGTATTGAATTCATCTGAACTGTGCAGAGTTGCTAAGCTCAGTGTCAAGGGAATAGACTCATCTTATTAGCAGTGATGTTATCTTAGCTACTGTAGTCTGTCACAGTCTGAACCAGTGAGGAAGGAGAGATGCAGGTAACCGCAGATGCAGACAAATTAGAATTTGCTTTAAAGGCGCCCCATGTTACTGACCTTGTAGTTTGTACACAGAGGTTCTAATTTAGACCAGAGATTGTTGAGGGTTCTGAGACCATATCTTGAGTCCTCCAAGCTAAACTAAATGTGTTTGGAAAGCAAACTTCACACGCACACACACACACATACATAGTTGTGTGTGTGATTTGTTTATATATGTATGATTTATATAAGCAAATTATATATATATAATTGTCTATATACATGTGTATATATACATACATACTCATACATACAAACATATATGGTACAAGTGTTCTCTTTGTAGAGTCTGGTTGGAAATGTCCCACCGCCAGCATATCTAGGGGAATACCCACAAATATATAACAAGAGATTGCATGTGCATTCAGCCTGCACATGTCCACCAGAGAAGGGCAATGTTCACAATTTGCAGAAGTAACTTGAGATGCTCTGAGATTGAGGGCATATTTCAAAGGGCATATCCAAATGCACCCTGAGTGTGATAGGGCAAAGGATTGGCATCCTTCATGAGAGTGTAATGGGCTGCTCACACGCTCCACTAGAGCCTAATGTGACAAATGGATAGGTTTGCACGCAGGCCTCAAAGAGGCTGGATGGAATAGTGACACGGATTTCTACCACAGGATGGAGAAGAGGTCCCTGCTTTCTCCTTTTGGACACAGTCTCTGTAGAAGGCTAACACAGATCAGTGAAATAGCTTTAGGTATCGCTTCCTTTAGTCCAAGCACAGTTGCAGTGTCTGTTTTGAGATTCTGCTATATGGTAGGGACTTAGGTTGGATTCTCTAGAATAAAGTCCCAACTATCCATATGCACTCACATAACTCCATACTTCTTGCACACACCATCTTCCAGGGTGGAGGTAAAAAAGATTGGTTTTGCCCAGAAAGGTTTGTATGGGGTAGGGATATAAAGTAGAGTTGATACTTTTTTCCAACGTAGCTAAATATGTAAGAGGAAATTGGCAAGAGAGAGCTTGGGGAGTCCATGTAAGTTCCCTAGACTGAGTGTTGCATGTGGTCCAACCCCATGTCCAGAGAGATGATAGATATAACAAAATTATTAGATGGGCTCATAACCCCATCTTACACACCTCCCTGCTTTTGTTGTGGGCTCCTGGACCTAATTACCAACGTGAGTGTGTGTGTAAGTGGAGGCTTTCCACACCAACAAGCAAATCTCACATACCAAGTGGGTTTTCAAGAATGCAACTTAATTCCAACACTGTCTCCTTGGTCATAGCATGAGATTCCATAGGTAAAAGGCTTAGTCTCTCAACATAGGCCTCCACTTCAGACTCAGGCTGCAAGTCCTAGGCTGCAAGTTCAGCTTCTAAGCAACTGGCTATTGATCAGAGGCCCCCAAGACCTCACATCAGACTTTTGGTACCCTTTGCAAATCCAGATTATTTAATCAACTGGCTATGAGTCAGAGGTTCCCAGGACACCTACCTCAGGTTCAATTAATTTGCTAGACTGCCTCACAGAACTCAGGAAACCTGTTTACTGACTAGGGTAGAAATTTATTTTAAAGGACAGAAATCAACAGGCAGATAGAAGAGAAGCAGGGTGCAAGTTATGGTGGAAAGGGACAGAGTTTCCATCCCCTGCAGGCATGCATTTCTCCCCAAATCTTCACATATCCACTAACCTATAAACTCTCTGAAGCCCCTTCCTCTTGAGTTTGCTACTTGCTTTAGGTCTTTTTTTTTCTTTTTGAAGTAAAATTTACACATAATGAAACTTTTGTATATGTGTGTGTATATATGTATGTGTGTGTATGTGTGTGAGTGTGTATGAGACAGACAGAGAGACGGGGTGGGGGGGGTCTGAAAATTGTATAGACCTACAAAAGAAAAATTTCTATCAAAATAACATTAACATCCTATTAGAATGTTGCTTCATGCACCTTCCTGCTACAAAGATATTTCCATAAAAGGGGAGTAACCAAGTTTCCCACCCCATTTAATGACAGGTGGCTCTGAGCAGTCAGGTGAGGCTATAGAACACAAAAGGCAGGTGGGCTCTGGGGAAGAAAGAGAACCCTTGTTTCTGAGGCCTAAGTTGCACCCTGGTCCTTCAGGAAAGGAGACAATGGAGGGGACATGTAGACCCTTGAAAAAGACATATGAATGAAAAGACACATGGGGAAGCTGATAATTACAGCTGACAATTATTGCTATTGTCACATATACCCCAAATGTAGTAGCTTAACTCACTGCAAGTTTATTTTCTTACAGCTAAGGAGGTCACAACCCAAAATGTGTCTCTCTAGAGTAAAATCAAGATGGTGCTAGGGTCATTTTCCTTCACAGAGGTTCTGAGGGAAACTCCATTTTCTTGTCTCTTCCAGCTTCTAGAAGGATGCCCACATTCCATGGTTCCAGATCTGTTTTCTCCATCTTCAAAGTCACCAATAGTCAACTAAGTTCTTCTTACATCACATCATCTGACACTGATGCACCTAACTCCCTCTTGCACTATGGACCTTGTGATTATATTGACCCACCCAGACAATCCAGGATCATCTGCCCACCTGAATGTCAGCTGATTGACGACCTTAATTCTATCATCTTGTCATGTAACATATTTATAGTTTCCAGGCAGATGGTTGGAGGCCATTATTCTGCCTACCACCATATAAACTAAATATTAAGAATGAGAGGAAAAAAAAATAGCATTCCCCAACTATTTTGAGATTCAAATCCCTTGTCGCTTCTAATTCAAAAGAGCTGCAAAATGTCCATCTCTGTTCTGCCTTTCAAAGAAAAACCTTGAATTCAGTGGAGTTTCCCATAACGATGATTTTTGGAATTCTGACTTTCATCTCACTACAATTTTCTGAAAGATTAGCAGTGTGGTTCCTTACTCCATGGGCTGGCTCTCTGACTGGGAGAGGGTCAATTTGTGGTTCCTTCTACTGTTCTCTTTCAGACTACAGGAGCTAGCTTGATGGAAACTCAAAAGTCATGCAGATCTTTGCTTGAGAGTAACTATAATCAAATAATTTCATTTACAAGAGAATAATAACAGGTTTCATCCTGAGAGTGCTCGCCACACGCCAGACTAAGCATTTCTATTGTTTCACTTGTTCATTCCTCATAACAATACTAGAGAGAAAGTATTAGGAATCCTACTTTTTTTCATTAAGACTTGTAAGTGGCAACAATCATTCATGGGCTCACATTAGAAAAAGTAACTTGTGTTGAGATGGGAAAATCAATCTTGTTTTTCAAGAAGCATCTCAGGTTTCTTGCCATCAACCACTAATTGTCAGAGGTGCTGCAGTGGATGGAACACTCACCATGGCTGATTGAAAGACAGAAGTATTAGATGGAGTAGAAGGCATATGAAGGGGATTTGAAAAAGTATCAACATTTAAAATGATTCTGGTTACCAAAGGATAACTTTGTGGAAACATTGAAAAGGGGCTCTAAGTCTCAGGGCTCTCCAATGGAACCAGGATATAGTATTTCTGATGTGTGTGCATACCCGTGGGTGTTACCCAATGCCATGCTGCCACCTGTGCCAAATTCGGGCTGTGTTGAATCTGCTATTAAACAAAGCAAAAAGAAACTAAGGAAAGGGTAGGACTGGACTTGTGAGCAAGCCTGTCCTTCCTTTCTCCAACAGGTAATTGGAAGACTCCTGCAGCCAGAACCTCGATATCTATCACTAGTGGACAGCGGATTTTCCTCCATGCTTAAAAGCTGTCTCCTTCAGAGTGTGTCATGCAATACAATGGGAGCTAGATATTGTTCACAGAGGCCTGATTTCTGTGCTGAAAGGAAACTTGTGAAAAGGTAGCATTCTGAAACCACAGTAAAATGGGGCTGGAGAAAGTGGCACAGAGAAGTCACTTTAGAGTCCTCTATAAACTGGATCTAAGACTGGACGAAACTGGTGACATTCCAGAAAGAAAAGGAAAAAAAAAAAAAATCCTGTCTCAAAGGCCTGATGAAAAGAAATGTTACCTGCTCTACCTTTGTTCCCTCCACCTGAGGATTCTGACATTGTGGCTTCTTCATCTGACCATGCCCTCATCCTCCCCCAGCCTCTGCTTCCCTCCACATCAACACCCCAACCTGAACTCCCACCCTGGAATGTTTTAGGTTTCTACCTAAATCTGTGTACCTAGAATTGCAATTAGGTCTTCACCTGTACATACATCTTGGCTTGCCCCTCTAGTCTTTCTCTTATTGAGGCTAACAAACACTAGAAACCCCAATATTACAGATTTGGGGTTTGAAGTTCACATAGTTAGTGACTCATTAAACTCAGAGAGAAGCAGAATCCATATTTCCAAGCCAGGAAATCACACCCCAATGTAGTCTACACAACTTTACTCGAGGGTCTGCTGTCTACATTGTGTGTTTGTTGCACACACAGTTCTATGTCTTTGTGCAGGTGCAGAATTTATACTATGGAATAAATGCCACCTACTGACATATTCCATAGCTGCTGTTAATTAAAAGGCGAACAATAGATAAACTGCAAGAAATCACTTAGAATCTGTAGAAACAGAATTAATAGATGCAGCTGAATATAATGAGCTCAAAATCACTGGAAAAATAGAGTTTGGGGAAATCCAAATGTGATATATTTTTAAGTAATTATTCTTATAATTCTATATTTAATAATGTGCAATGAAGCCTTTTGTTTCTATTTAACATAAGGTTGTAAAATATTTGGCTCATAAAAGCATTAACATGAGGAAATGAGAAGGAGTGGGGAAAAAAAAAAAAAACCTTTGTTTTTTAAAAGCACTCTTTTGTTTTTTTTTTTCTCCCTCCTTGTGAATCTATCCCCTGAATTCACTGCTGCCTCATTTAAATTTTTTTCCTATGCTCCCAAATGCCTCACTTGAAACTTTTCTTCATATTTAAAAACAAATAGAGATGCTGCTTAATTCATTTTGCTTTCTAGGGAGTAAAGGAAATGAAAATTAAAAGTAATTTTACCAGCAGTAAAGAATGCTACAATGCAGAGGTTTTGATGGCAACAGCACAAGAAAAATTGCACTTATGTGTTTTTGGTTCATCCTTCTAAAACACCTCCTCTCACTCACTCCAAGTGCCAACATTTTAAAAAATGCATTCTGGGGACCCAGCATTGGTAATATATTTTGTAAGATTTAAAAGACAACTAAAATGCAGGCAAGAAAAAAATAAAAACTGCTAATACAGACTGGAAATGAAATAAGTACCCTGAAGAAGTATTTCAATTTTTCTGTGGCACTAAGTTTTTCAAGGATTAGAGTCATGTTTCCCTTATTTAGCTTCATGGTCTCAGTCTAGTGAGACATGTGCTATATATTGGGTAGGTTCAAAGATAAACTGAAGCATATAAAAAGTTCTTAAAAAATTGTAATGAAGTAACATTGCACATAGCATTAAATATGCTTCAGATGTGTATCATTATTAATTTAATTTCTGCATATACTACATTAAATTATTTGTGCAAAAACTTATTTCATTGATCAGTACCAAATTTGAAGTTAAGTACACTCCACCAACAGAAGTGTGGGGAGAGACTTTGATAAAGAAAAGGAGGAATCAAAATAAGGAAATTATTGATTGGCTATTGCTTAAAGTCTAAACGACTGCTTGTGATTGGCTGTGCTTAAGTTTCCATTTTGTTAATTTGAGGTATTTATAAACTTTGATTTTTGTTTGCCTACCAAGGCTGCCCTTGCATTAATGTTTCCTCAGTAGAATGCCCTTCTTGTTTAATAAATTTAACAAATGCTTATTAAATATGCTCTTAGTTAATTCCAAATTGATTGAAGTTTCTTACTTTTTAAAAAAACAATTTATTTATTTATGCATACAAGAGCTGGGGTACAGGCCAGAGGTACAAGGGGTGAGAGGATTCACCAGAGACAGAGTAGGGAGCAGAACTGGCAGACTGAAATACACTGCAAGGGGAGCAGCGGGTGAGACAAGAGAGGTCTGCTGCACCATGTGGGTAGCTCCCTGGCCAGCTGGGGATGAAACTCGTGCTGTAGAGGCTGCAGATAGCTTCACAGTGCTATGCTTAACCCCTTGCAACACCAAGGAGATCCAGTTTCTAACTTTTTATCACCTCCTGTGGTGACAGACTTTATCTATAGCATTTGACCAGGAATCTGGAAAAGAGATATGTTCAGGCAAGGAAGGGAAAAGTGGTGTGATGGGTCTCAGACTTTGTGGCTTGAATTCTGGGTACAGTGTGGGAGCAATGTTATCCTCTAAGCTATAGTTTGTCTTGAGTACAAATAAAGATACACAAGTATTTGCCTCAAAATATTTTCAAGATTAAATTTTCAGCCCTGAATAAAAGATTAACAGAGTGTCTGAGGCAAAGTGAACTCTCAAGTATCAATTCTCAATGATATTGCTACATAGTCTCAGTTTCCTATTGCTGATATGACAAAGCATGCAAACCTATTGATAGTAGCTTGAAACAAAGCAAATTTATTATCTAATAGTTCTGAAGGGCAAAAGCCCTACATGAGTTTTAAGGTTTTAAAATCAAAGGTTAAGCCTACCTGGATGTCTAGGTCAGTATCTATTCCAGTTTTTTCCAGCTTCTGGAAGTCGCTGCATCCATTGCTCCTAGCTCCTTCACTCTAAGCTCTGTTCCTATCTTCCCATAATCTTCTCCACTTCCTTGCCTCTCTCTATAAAGGGCCATTATGATTCCATTGGGCCGTCCAGGTAACATGGGATAACATCGCCACTCAAGAGCCTACACTTAACCACATCTGCAGAGGCCCTTTTTTCAGCTAATATAACATAATCACAGATTCTAGGAATTTGAGCATTGATAACATTAGGGGCTTTATTCAGCTTACCATATATACCAACAAGATGAATCCTTTACATTGAGAGACTTTCAAAACTTCACAAATCTGTAAATTTCCTATAGCGGTTGTTCTCACAATCACCTAATCAGGGGATATTTGCTGGCTTGTGAGTTTTGCTATTAGTTGAACTGAATTTGGTCAAATCTTAATAAACTGAGGGGTTTGGTGCAGTAAATCTGAGTTAGTGAATGTCTTAGAATTTGCATTTTTAAAAAGTCCTATTGAATATTTTGAATTTTTGTAGTGTTCAATAAATATCAATGTTTTAGGAGCTAAAGAATTTTAAATGTCTAGCTACATTTTATGTTAGAAAACTAAATAAAAATTTAATAGACATGACAAAGAAAATATTTCTTTCTTTAGACTTCAAGAAATTCTACAAATAAAATATTAAGGAAACTAATTTAAAACTGAGGCAACAAAAACATGAAGAGGACCTATGAGCGATGGGACGAATATTTGCTAGAATTTAATAATACTTGTCTGTTTATGTTACCCAACTCAGAATTTGGTATATTTAAAAATGCTTCTGCTCCCCTCACTACTGCTCTGGTTATTTTTATGTGTCAGCTTCGCTGGGTTATTCTCTTCTTATCTCTGTCTCAATTGACAGACAAACTTGATTCTGCCTAGTGAGTCAATCGCAATGAGAACATTAATTTATTTGAACACATTTATGTCAGCGTCATGCAAAGAAAAGGTGCTAGTATGCTCTTAAGATGTAAAACATTTCAGGTCATTCTCTTCTCACTTTCTTCCCTAAAGCACTGTTCAGTGATACATTCAACACAATGACAAGGAGTAGAGTCTGCTATTTACATAATGGAGAGAACTAGAGAAAATACAAAAAGGACCGAGCTGGAATGAGAAGACCTCTGTTTCAACCCAACTTGACCTTTCATAACCTTATAACTATAAAATCACTTGTGTTAACAATATTCACTGTCATTCTCAAAGGCTTAGCTACATCATTGTATACAACCAATGGATGTGCCAATTATTAGTGTCACTTTCTTTAACCAATCTTCAGAAAGTTCATGGTATCACAAAATTAACATTGTAATTTAAATTTTTCTGCAGTGCTGTTAAGTCTGCTTTTCTATTTTAATGAAGTTTGCTTCTCTGTTTTTAAGGTTTATTTATTTTATGCATACAAGAACTGGGGTAAAGGCCAGAGGTGCAGGGGGTGAGAGGATTCACCAGAGATAGAGTGGGGAGCAGAAAAGGTGGATTGACTGAAATACACTGCTGAGGGGAGCAGCGGGCAAGTCAGGAGAGGTCTGCTGTGTCATGTGGGTCAGCTCCCGGCCGGAATCGAACTCGTGCTGCAGTAGCTTCATAGTGCTGAAGCTTAACCCCTTGTGCCACCAGAGAGGCCCATTTGCTTCTTGTATTGCTTTCATTTGTGATCTGTAACTAAAATTTCCACTGCTCTAACCTCTATGTTAAATAAAATATCTCTTCCTATCCATCCTTAAAATAATATTTTATATTATTTTCTCAAAACCAGCTTTCCTTGCCGCTTTGTATATTATCATTATCTATAGTAAAACAAAAAAAAAACAAGAAAACCAGTTGGTAACTATTTCCCCACACTAGGCTTTCAATGCCATGGTGACCTGTATTATTTCTTTTTTTTTTTTAAGATTTATTTATTCATGCATATAAGAACCGGGCACAGGCCAGATGTGCAGGAGGGTGAGAGGATTCACCAGAGACAGAGCGGGGAGCAGAACAGGCAGACTGACCGAAATATAATGCTGAGGGGAGCAGTGGGAGAGACAGGAGAGGTCTGCCACGCCTGACCTGTATTATTTTCACTTTTCTCACCAACATAGCTCCACCATCAAGTCCAGAGAAAGCAGAATGTGGGGATACATTGATTTTTTTTTTTATTCTCCCTTACTTGATTGTAGGTTAGGGTTAGATAAGTGTGGTAAAGTGTGTTTTAGTGCCCTGTGTCCTTAAACTGGGGACTTTCTTTCTCATATACATATTCTCTGTTCTCTCCCTCAGAGCATTTATGCAATCTCAGTGAAGCCATTTTTGGGTTTTAATTTCAATTAACAAAGGTTAAAATTGATACAACCAGGGAGGGGGGTATGGGGAGGTAGAGGACGCAGTGATCTGTGGTGGTGGATTATGGGTGTCCTGGTGGTAGGGTGAAGAAGTATGAACCTCTGAATCCTATACAGCATGGTAAACACCTACCTCAATTAAAAAAAGCATAGAATTCTGAAGGGGGGGAAGGAAAAGGGGTCGGATCAAAATGGGGTGGGAAGAGCACAAGGGACCATGGTGATAGTTCATGGGTGAACGGGTGGTAGGAATTCCACGGGAACTACACCCGAGATGATAAAGCATACATTGTATAAAAATGAAGACTGATGTAAAAATATATAAAATAATAAACTATTTAAAAAGCATAGAATTTTAAAGTATTGTAATGAGTACACAACTAACTTCTCCTACCCAAGTCTTTCAATTATAGTACTATCATTTTAGTATTCACCTGACAATTTATATGACTAATTTCTCAAGTTCTTACATAGCACAGAAGCAAGAAATGTTTGCTGTTTATCAGAAACCTAAAATGTCAATATACTAGTACACTGACCAGGAACCTTGGGTTTTTACACGGAACAAAATTTCCTGTGGACAAATTGATGCTTCCAGTGTGACTTTGGTCCTTGACCTGTCGGGATCACAGAGGTTTGTCACAATAGCTATTGCAGCAGATGTCTGTGGTGCTTAGCAGCTATTTTCTAAGTGGCAGAGGGCTTAGTAAGCACATCTCTCACTGACTTTTGCAGCTGACCTTGACTGATGCAGGTGCAGCTCTGACCTATGCAGGCATGAATGAGATCAGGATTAGATTATCAAGGGAAAGGGAGTCTTTTAGTTCCAGTTAAGGCTCACTTGATACAGGCTTCTCAGTCATTGAGGGGTGAAATGATTTTTGTTCCTTGTAGTGTTTCTCATTGTCAACTGACTGAGACTTTAATCTGCAAAAGCAGTTAATGTCTATGTGGACGATAACGTGACTGAGTGAGGTTTTATTTATTTTTTGTACCATCAGTGTTTGACATTAATAGAGGCTATTAGTTAGCTACTTCAAATTCCCTCCTCTTGTCACACTTGAAAGGGTCTCTGGTTCCAAAAAGAGTGGAGACTCACATGTAGCTAATCTCCTAGAGTCATATAGCTGATTCAGTCCCTGAGCTGCCTCTGACCACATAATTTCAAGTTCACCCTGATTTGGTCACTAAGTGGGATGTAACTATGATTGATATAAGATCTCCAAGATCCAGACCAGATTGATCCAGGTGGATTTTATGAGTCAAGAGATTAGGAAGAATAATAAAGAGAGGCATATTGTGTTAAAGGTGACTTTTGCTTGATCTAGGTTTAAGGACTATTGAAGGATACTATCTCAAAATTAAGGTCAAAATTCATCAAAGAAATAGTATACCTGCATTCATTAGAAGTAAGATTTACAGATAATTTGCAAAAAAAAAAGAGGTAAAAATCAGAGAAATATAAATGTTTTAAATAACTTTGTGGTTCAAGAAATGGTTTTACCTATGGAAAGAATAGAAGGCATTTTTTTGTTTATGTTAAGAAAGAAAAAAGACCTACCTAGGAGTCCCCATGAGGTCTTTGCCACCAGTCAGAATAAGATGAAATGTAAACTGAGCTAGGTACATTTATATCAAATGTTCTTCCTCTGGTAATGGCGAAATTTCTTAGCAGTGAACTTGAGCAACTTCCCTGGAAGAAGTTCATAGTCAAGAAGGCAATGAAAGGCATCATGTTATAATAACTAATGGAAAGCCTGTAGTGCCAGCAGTTGGGAAACTCTTCATGAAAACTGGCCAGCCATACAAAGCAGTTACAGTTTATTTAAACATGTGAGAGGAAAATTAAATAGATGATAATAAAGTCATTTAAGTATTTTCAAGTTTACTTCACGATCGCCAGACTACAGCGATCACCCTCCCCCCAAAAGTTGACTCAATACAGTTTTTGAGCATTTATTCTTTGTCAAGTACTGTTCTTGCCCCTCTGTATATAAAGGAACAGACACTGTAAGCCTTTATGTAGAGAGGGAGAGAGGAAATAATCAAGACATAGAGATGAATACAGAAAATGAGAGAATGACAAGCGGTAAGGAAAACAAGAGAGCAGAGAAGAAGGGGAATTGTCCATTGAAGGAAGGGTTAGTAAGTTCTTTCCAATCAAAATGAGACCCAGAGGGAAGCAAAGACTGTATGAAAAACAAAAATAACTAAGGAATCTGAAAGTTCAATAATAGATTAAGCCTTGATGATGCGGCACAACCCAGGGACTTCCCAGTTATACTATGAATGTAGGTCCCTTCTGCAGGAGAGGGCACAGAAATTCAGGCCATTCCAGGTGGATAGGTAGCAGTTTTAATGAATAGGGGAATCAGCTCAGTTCAAACAGAAAGTCCCATTAGCTTGATTGCCTTCCCACACATTTAATCCAGCATTATGAGGCTTACTAAGGCACCTGACAAAATCCAGAAAAGGGTTGGGGAAAGGAAAGGAACAGTCTAGATCTCACAAAGGAGAGAATATAAAAAAAGAGAGTTACCCCTAAATCTTATACAATGTTGCAAACCAATGTTACTTCAATTAAAAAAAAAATAAAGAGAGCCAATGAAGAACCATAATCAATGCTTACAGCATTGATTATCACCCTCTCCCCCACCCCAGTGTAGGGAGCAGATGAGAAAGTCTAAAACTCAGCAGGACACAACACCAACTTCATAACCGTGAACAAAATAATTTATAAGTTGAATTTCATTAAAATTAAAAACTGCTTTGTGAAAAAAGCAATGTCAAGAGAATGAGAAAATAACTCACAGGCAGGGAGAAAATATTTGCAAAAGATACATTTCATAAAACACTATTATCTAAAATTATTAAAACTCAACAGTGAGAAAACAAAGAACTCAATTACAAAAATGGGCCAGAGACTTGAACAGACTCCTCACTAAAAAAGACATAAAGATGAAAAAAGAGCCCATGAAAAGATGGTCCACATCATATGTCATCAGGGAAAATGAAAATGGAAACTACAATGAGATATCATCATATATCTATAAGAATGATCAAAACCAGAATGCTGACAAGGCTAAATGCTAGTGAGATGTGGAGCAATAACTTTCACTCATCGCTGATGAGGATGCAATATAGAACAGCCACTTTGGAAGACACCTTGGCAGCTTCTCACAAAAGTTAACATCGTCATATCATATGATCCAACAATCACAATCCCTGGTATTTATCCAAAGAGGTAGAAAACTTACATCCTCCTGAAAATCTGCATATATGTGTTTCTAGTAACTTATTCATAATAGCCCAAACTTGGAGGGAATCAAGATACCTTTCATTGGTGAATAAACTGTGGTTGCTCCAGATGATGGAGTATTATTAAATACGAAAAAGAAATGAGCTATCAAGCCATGATTAACAGAGAAATCTTAAATGCATTGAACTAAGTGAAAGAAACCACCTTGAAAAGGCCATACATTTTATAATACCCACTATATCACATTCTGGACACAATGGAGACAGTAAAAATATCAGAGTTTACAGGGTTGTGAGGAAGGGGGATGAATAAGGAGAGCACAGAGTTATTAAGCCAGGAAATTATTTTTTAATATACCATAATGTTGGATATATGTCCTTATACATACACCCAAATTCATGGAACATACAACATCCAGAGTGAATGCTAATGTAAACTATGATATTTGAGTGCTGTGAAATAGGTTCATCAGCCCATCAATTACAACAAAAGAGCTACTGGGAGGGGCAGTGGGGAGGGATGCTGAAAACATGCCCCAAATTCTGCTGTGACCCTAAAACAAAATTATAAGAACCATAAAAATGTAATTAGAAATATGTCACAATCATGGTATTATAAAAAAAAAATTACCAAAAAAAAAAAATCAGTACCAAAACAAAGAGTTGGGCCTTCGAAAAAGATAAAACAAGAGCGATCAGAGTGCTTGATGATAACCCAATAGAGCAGGAAAATATGAAACAGGAGAAATGGAATTTCACCATTAAAATTTGAATTATTTTAATTCTGAAAGCAAAGCAAAGAGAAGGCAACATTTTAGTTAGCCCAGGTGACAAGGTCTTAGTAGTCATTGGCCTTCCAGAGGCAACACCTTCTGAAGTCTCAGCTGTAACTGACATTAGCTGGTGCTGATTCTGCAGCTGAAACAAATGTGTGGAAAGGAAGCATTACTTGAGATCCAGTGGGGAATTTAAGAGGTTTCAAAAATGGAAGATGGAGAAAAAGGAAAACAGTTGAGGTACCACTAATACAAATTTGCAAAGTTTTCAAGCAGGCTTACATCTCTCAAATATCACCCTGACAGGTGGGAGTCTGTGGCTTAAGTGAGTCCCCCACCCTATCTGCTGACCGGAGAACTATAATTTCCATGAACATATTGAGGAGTGAACCTTAAAAATTCTGTGACTCTGGATGACTAGACTAGGCTGATAGAGACCAATAAGAAGCAGTCAAGGAGTCACTCTTTGTTATCAGTCTTAATAGTAAGTTGCAGAGTTTGAGTTAAACTTCGACTTAAACATGTGATTACTTCAGTGGAGGCCCGGTATTCAGGTGAGGCTTCCTTATACCACATGAGATTCTCACACGCCAGGGAGTATCAACAGTCCCTTGCTCTATTCAAGGTAGTTTCCCTATTAACCAAAAGTTGCTGTCAGTAACATAACGAAAGCCACTTTAATAATATAACTCAATTATCCACCATCTAGCCAGAGCTATGATCAAATTCCATGGGTAAGTGCTCAGTCTCAGGCCTCCCTGGTGGCGCAAAGGGTTAAGACACAGCACTATGAAGCAATCCACAGTCACTGCAGCATGAGTTCAATCCCCGGCCGGTGAGCAATCCACATGGCACAGCAGACCTCTCCTGTCTCACCCACTGTTCCCCTCAGTAGTGTATTTCAGTGACTCCACCTTTTCTACTCTCCACTCTGTCTGGTGCATCCTCTCACCACCACCACCGCCGCCGCCCCCGCTGTAGGTAAGGAAAAAATATCAGGCTTTTCTGCCCTCCCGCCATCAGAATAGATGATGGATCCTTGCGGTCCTGAATGCATGCCTGATGGCGGGCACCTGGAGTAGGGTGTGGGCATAGGTAGATGGGATTCACCTGGGCTGAGACTATGCTTTTTAAGGGCGGTGAGCCAGGGCCACCAGCAGCAGAAGAAGCTGAAAGAGAAGCCAAGAACGAGCAGAAACCGAGAGAGAAGCAAGAGAAGCAGAAGCTGAGAGAAGGCCGGAGAACCCAGACAGAGTGAGGACTTGCTGGGGGCTGGGAGGCCTGCCAGCCTCCCGGCCCCCCAGCACCTCTGCCTGCCATGTGCCTGGTAAATCCCAATAAAAGACCTGCAAAAACCACTGAGGACTCTGACTCCTCCTTTACCCGGTCTGCTGGATCAGAAAACCTGCACTGTGGTCTTCCTGCCTCTACACCCCCAAACACACACACCCCTCTGGCCTACATCCTAGTTCTTGTATGAATAAATAAATAAAACAAAATCTTAAAAAAAAGTCTCAGTCTCCCTAAACTGCCCTCAAATTCTGAAGCCACTCACAAACCCAGGAGGATTCTTCTGCCTCCAACCCACAGGCTAAAAATCAAAGGTGCCCAGCCTCCCTCACAAGTTTGATTAATTTACTTGAGTGACTCACAGAACTCAGGAAACCCATTTATTTACTCATTAGATCACCAATTTATTACAAACACTATTATTCAAGAATAGCCACAGGGAAGAGATGTGTCGGGAAAGCTGTGGGGGAAGGGTTTGCAGCTCCTCTGTCCTGTCAGGCATGCCTTTCTCCCCAAGTCACCACAGGTCTGCCAACCCAGAATCACTCTGAAGCCCCTCCTTTGGGGGGAAACTCTTCTCCTTATGAAGACTCTCTTACACAGAATGACTGATTAACTCATAGGCTACTGGTGATTTAACTCGAACTCTGCAAATCAAGTGGGGGTATTAACAGTCCCTTGTTCTATTGAAGGTAGTTTTCCTATTAACCAAAAGTTATTGTCGGTAACATAACAAAAGACATTTCAACAATCAACACTTAGAAAATTCCAAGGCTTTCAGGAGCTGTGAATAAGGAAGTGTGGATGAAAACCAAATATATATGTGAAATATACATAGTTGGTCATTTGGTTAAATATATAGCTGTCCTTCCTACAAATCACAATATTGCATCAGGGTTGCTGTGTTCTCTTAATATTGAGGGTTTAGGAACAGGGTTGCAAAAATCTTGTTTGATCTATTAATTTTTTTAAACTTATAAAATCTAGGGCACATGGGAAATTGGATAAAAATATTTGAAATTCACAGGTCCACAATAAACCATATTTCTTCCAGTAAATGGACCCAAGCTATAGCTGCAAGGGGAGACTCGACTCCCCGATGGATTGAGCCAGTCTTATATTACCGATATTGAGTAGAGAAAGAAATTGAGGAGGAAAAAGCATATTTGAACTCTAAATTCCTTTGGGTTTAACTTAAAACTTTTGATTGAATTTGAGCCTAGAACAAAATGGACTTTAAATTTTTTATTTTAAATTTCAGATTCTGAAACTTTAAATTTTTGATGTTATTACTTCTTATGAATTTAATAATGGCAGGAAGTGTTCACAATCCTAAGAAAACATTTCTAGTGTTCTATTAATTGGTGAGATTTTGTGCTATTGTAGAGTGAACATCTCCATGTCTCTGCAAGGTATAGTGGAAAATTTGGTCATATTTTAGATGAAATGTGGGATGGGAATTAAACTTCTTAGAGGATTGTGGTTTGGACTGGGAATTATTTCAAATTGTCAGCACTTCCATTCTTGCTTTCTGCAGCCCAAGCTAAATAACCTGTGTATCAGAGATTCAAGATGAATAAATTAAGTACAATGGGGATGTTCTCATGAAGTAGAAGAGAGACATGTGCATTGACTGTTGGTCTCTCCAGAGAGGAAAACCCCCAACTTTAATTGACCAGAACCTTTTATGGAGGCCTCAAAGGCTTTGTGGACATAGCCGAGGCAAATTAGCAGGGATTTCAACTGCCATGACATTAGCTGTGCGTCTGCAAAGTCACATGTTCAAGGATACAACAAACCACATTCAATCTTTCAAAGAATGCTAAGAGAGAAAACTGAGAGTCCACAACCAAGTTTGGATGGACCAAGTTTTGCCTTTCTTCCCCGTAGAATCGATGGTGAGACAGAACTGAGAATTACTAACAGATCCAAGCCTCTTCCCCAACCGTGTGCTCCCAGCCAAAAACAGAGGTGTTGATCATTTGACAGACAACCAGCAGGGCCCAGTTCAAAACCTCACAGCGAGTCTCTGAGGCTGACATAACTACCCTCACTTTGAAGGTTAGAAAACTGCTACTTAGAACTAAGTCTGAGTGTGTGTCGTCTCTTTCCCAGAGGCACACAGTAAATCACAAGCAAGAATTAATAACTGGCTCTGTCTCACTGAAAAGCATTTGCTACTCCCACAATATGTGTCCCTCAGGAACTGGCCCTTGGCTCCTGGCCACAGCTTAACCTTGGGCAGCTTTTTCTCCCTCTGCATATCATGCTAATTAATATCCAATAAATACCATATGTTCTCTTAGTTCCCCTATGCCTTTCCAGGCACTGCTTCTTTTGCCTTTTAACTTAGATCAATCCTACTCATCCTTCAGCTGTTCACAGTTCTAGACTTGCTTCATCCTTGCATCCCTCAGTACTTTCAACGTCTCTTAAGATACACCAATCACAGTGGCACATAGTGAGTGTCTGATTATTTGTTTACCTGCTGTCTGAAATGTCCGGAGCACTTCCATATTTCCTGCACTCGCAGAGTTCTGGGCATGTAGTAATTGCTTAGTGTTTATAGAATCAAGCCCATTCTCATTTTTGCAGCCCCTTTAAGCTAAAGAAATCCTCATACAACCTATCCCAACTGATCCAACACAATAGCATTGAAGAGCTTAGAATTACCTGCAGACATGGGGGAACACGATGGAGGACTGATCTTAGATAATCAGCCTAAACAATAAGTCTCAAATTTTTTAGTAATTTATTTATATATATTTTACAACATTGTTCATTTTTGTACAATGTTTGAGTCTCAATTTAGATGCCTGATGGATTGTTCTTTTCCTGCTTCACTCATCTATTCATTACAAAAGAGATGGAAGTGTGAGTTCTATGACAACACATCTCTCTGTTTTCTGACAGTTGTCTTAAAAGAAAAAGCCATTCAAGTCCTAGCCAAGATTCTGAAATTTTAAAGACATATCCTTATCATGTTTAGCAGCCATCTCTTTAAAAATTCATCAGTCAAACATGGTTTCCCCCAAAGAAACAGATCTGTCTTTACCTATTAGATCTCTTTAACTGCTTGACATCATTGCTCTTCATTTGGAAACTCACCAATTGTCCCACTACTTCCTGCAATGTATGAGTATGTATAACCATTGCAGAACACTCAGTTTCCATATTGAAGCGGAGAGGTGCCTGCTGTCCTCAAAGAGTTAAGAGTTCTCTAACATCTGCTTCATTTCTAGAGTGACTGAAGAACTGAGGAAAATCTAATTTAGAGTTCAGAGATATTGCAAGGTAGATGGCTCTTTGCACAAATGTGAAGTATTTGCCACAGTGTGACATACCATTTATCAAATTGTGCTCATTTGCGAGAAAGCAGTTCTGAAGTTAGGCCTCCTTCCCCAAGTTTCTCTGTCATTTCTGAGATTTAAGAAAGGTTTCCACACTAAGTACTGTCACTTAGGTGTGATACTGCACCAGTCACTGGCGATAAATCACACCTGTAACTGCTTGAGGTGCATTTACTCACAGATAATATACATTTTACAATTCAAGGTGAGCTTTATAACTCACCTGATTTGAAGTAGGTCACAAAGAAGTGTTCGAGTTTCAAAACTCTATCTGGTATGTGTCTTTTTTGCTATCAGGAAATCATGTTATTTTTAGTGCTGGAGGGAACTTTTGGGATGATCTCATGTGATCCCTTCATTTTATAGATTATGAACCTGAGACCTTGGAAGGTTAATTGATTTCCCCCAAATCCCAGAGCTAGTTAGTGGCCGAGTTAACACCAGGACCCATCTTTTTCCTGTCTCTCAGACTCTCTACCCACTCTACTAAGCTTGCTCCAGTGTCTGGCTAGGCAAACCAGGCTTCTGAAGTGCATTATTAAAGGATTATCTGTTCCACCCTCAGTGGCCAGGTCAGCAATAAGATTATTAAATTTTTATCTCATTCAGAGCTCTCCAACCTAGGAGATTCTCATCTGCCAGACTTAATCTGTCAGAAATATGCAGAGAAAGTAATGGTACACACGATGGTCACAGAATTAGACACTGAAAGCCATTAGCCGGGCAACCCCTGCACAATCTACAGCCAAATTGTGTCGTGGTTTTAAAAAAAACATTTCTTTTCCCACTTATTGTCCATGAAAACCTGCATACAGATAGCCGGTCTGAACCTGCACTGATAGCTTCTGGAAGTGCCTCCACTCTGACATCTGCCTAAATGCCAAATGAATCTGCCGTATGATAATGAATACAAAATGAATTAATAATGATATGTGAATCATGAATACAATTTACAGTTCCTTAGACAAAATAGTGTCTTTTTTAGCACGCACCTGCATAGACTCACTCCTGCAGCTCTGACTCAACCTCCCAGGCTCTCTGCTGGCGCACCACCGCCATCTACCGTCTCCAGGTGGAATGGCAGCCTTCTGCAAAGCTTGTACCCTGAGCCTGCTCTTGTGTCTGCCTTCATATTATATCAAACATGCACTTGTTTATTTGTTTTACTAGTCTTTGACTTTTTAAGGCTGAGGTCGCATCCTTCTGTATGTTACTTTGTTACAAATAACTTAAAGTTTCTCCTGGGCAAAAATAACCCTGTGTATTATCACACCACACAATCTAAACATTGGATATAATTTCATCTTGAAGTCAAAGCAGTTCTTTGCTACCTGAAATTGGATGTGTCTGTCCATGGAAGTCCACCAGCTTGTCAATCACTCTGAGGTGGGCAATATTTTCCCAAACGATAAATTTGGCATTTCTAAACTCTTCAGAAAATCACCATTAAGCTTCTAAATAATTTAATTTTATTCCTTCCACCTGGAGGGGATACATGCTGTTTTCCACTTTTTACTCAGTACTTCAGGGTCTCTTCTTTAAGTGTGTCTGAATATCTGTTATTAGAGAAATGAAATACTAAGAAATGTTTTATCTTTCAAGGTTTATTGTGAAGGCAGGATTTTAAGCCCTGCTGATAAACTGGATTTGACGTAAGAGAGAAAAAGAACACTCAGAGATGATATTTTTGTCCCAAAAAGCTGATTAAAGAGGAACCCAGGAGTTCTTTTCTAGACATTCTGAATGCTAGATTCTTACTCGGCTTCAAATAGAGCTGTTCGGGGATAGTTATTCTGCATGCTGATTTCCTTTTAGGAAATTACTTTTGCCTATTTCCTGCATTTCAGATAGAACTATGAGTTAAGGTGTTCTACTGATTGTAAGAGTTGTAGACAAAAAAGCTACATACAAACTGTCAGTTTCTTTTACAGAAGGATCAGAAAAAACATGATAACGTTTCACCCAGTGTTAAAATTCATATGAAAGCAATGATGTTGGAAGCAAATCCCTCTTCCATCTCTGGATTCTTATGTTTTACATACTCTGATTCTGATAGGAAAAACTGGAGTGAAAATGAAAACAAACATCTCTCCCAAAAGGGAGAGATGGGAACTTGACCCCAAGTTGTGGGAACTTGACCCCAAGACTGTAAATACCATGCACAACTCGGACCTTCTAATTCTGTGATGGTGCACAACTAAAATAGACCATGGATGTCTTCATAACTAGGCTACTCTTTTAAAATATGGTTCACTTATTTTCCAGATTTCAGTTTTCACAATCATGTCATCTTTAAAAGTATTTGCTAAGATTTAAGAAGAAAGGATGTTGTTGCCAAGTAACCAGCCTCATAGAAATGAGTTAGGGATTACATAGCAGGAAATGAAAATAAACATTCCAGAAGAAATTCTTTAAAATCACCATTACTAATGTGGTTTATGTGTCCAGGTTTTATTCTCTTTGGTAAAATATATCTATTTTCTAATTCAAATCAAAGACTGAAATTAAAGTTAAGGAGGGGAGCGAATAATAGCATCTGCTTTTTAAAAAAAAATTATTTTTATTTATGTATGCATACAAGAACTGGGGTATAGGTCAGAGGTGCAGGGGGTAAGAGGATTCACCAGAGACAGAGTGGGGAGCAGAACAGGCAGATCTACTGAAACACACTGCTGAGGGGAGGAGCGGGAAATACAGGAGAGGTCTGCTGTGCCATGTGGGTAGCTCCCTGGGAGGGGATCGAACTCATGCTGCAGTGGCTGGCGATAGCTTCATAGTGCTGTGCTTAACCCCTTGCTCCACCAGCGAGATCCCCAACATCATCTCACTTTTGCAACCACATATTAACTAAATATTTCCATAGTAGTGTATTGAAATCCATTTACAACATATGAATCTCAAGAGCTGTTGTGAAGTGTGCTGATTGAATAAAATCATTTAGATATAGGAAAGTCAGTATATGCAGAAATAAACTTTCATAATAAACAGGTCTAAGAGATAATGCATAACAAGTACAAAATATTTTTCATTATATTATCTGTGAACTTTTGGTAAAACTATATACAATTCTATAAATTTTACTTTGCCCTTCAAAATCTTTTCTACCATTCCTAAAAACTTGATATAATAGCTTTAACAAAAAATTTTATTTTATGTGTCAGTTATCCTATTCATACAGTGCCTTTTTATAATACTGATAAAATTTCATCTTAAGCGCAAAATACTCCCTATATTGCTCCATGATTTCTGGCATTTTTCAATCTCTATTAATATGGTTAAAGTTTATCCATATGTACCAAAATGGCCAAATAAAGAGTCGTTGGAACCAGAACTCATCAGTAGGGAAATATTTTTTAGGTAATAAGTCATCACTTTTTTCTGATCCAACATAAGATACCAATTGGAAATCATATAAATCAAGATGTGCTTTGCATTAAATAATACACATTCCCCATTGATTTCATATTCTATGTTACACTACAGTTTGCCACTATATACAAATAGAAAACTAAATGGTTTCATTTTTAAACAATGGTTTCATTTCTTCAGCATTTAAAAACCAGAATCATAGGCTCAAGTCTGGGAGATACTCAATTTATCCCCCAATGCTCAGCCCCTCCTTTTTTTTTTGTAATAGAAAGTTTAACTGAGCACATGGTTGCTAGAATGAAGACTACTGCTGTCATCTGTCAGTGGCAAGGTGTGGCCAAATTATTAAGTTCTGATCAATGAGGTGTAAGGGATATGGCAGGAGGACATTCCAAATTGTGCCCTTTGTGTGTAATCCTCACCTCATACCCTACTACTGGCTGCTGTGAATAAATGACAGTGAACTACCTTGACCTAAGCAGTTAAGTACAATCCTTTAAACATGGCAAAGCAAAAAGATAGAAGAAACTTGGGTCTCTGATGACACCATAAAGCAAAGTTATCACACAGTTTCAAGGCCTCTGTGACTGCAAAATGAACTTCTACTTTGTTAAGTGGACTTTATTTTGGATCTCTACCCCAGATAGTAATAGCTATCCTAAGAATATAATGTCTATATATCCAGGTAAAAATATACCTCCCTCAACCCAATTCTGTTTAGAGTTCTGTCAGAGGGGTTTACTTTACCAGATATAGTGGATGAATGTTAATGCTTGAATATACTAAATAAAGTATGCGAGGCTATTCTAGGGTGTTACATGATGGCACCTTTTGTGATATTAATATGCACACTGCATCTCTCACTACAAAGAGGAAATATTATACAAACTAGATAAAACCTACTTTCCTTGGTTCTTTGGAAAAATAAATTTTAATTTAAATAGTCCAACAAAAGAACAGTGTTCACAGTTTCATACAATGTTTTATCAATCACCTACTACATGAAAGTCCTACATTTATCTATGTATTTGAGGAGGAACTGAGGCCCAGATAAGTTAGGGTAGATTGAGGTTTGAAAAACTATTCTAAACCAAGAGGTAGTAAAACTCTTGACCTTGTGTAACTCTTCTAGGTTCCAGTTGCCTCATATGTAAAAGAGAATATCATTTGTTCCTAACACTTGGGCTTATGACAAGTGAACAAGACAATGTGTAAAGAGCCCTTAGGAAATCGCTACAGAGAGAGATCATTCCACATATGTTTGCTAGAGTAAATGCTCTTCTACTATGTTCTTTTAATTGTTACTATATGACATAGTACACATACAATGCAACATGCACTGTAGAAACCAAGAGAGGTCTTGATATTTGAGGAGCTTGTCATCTGGGAGAAGAGATCAGGTAACTTTACAGTTGGTTATTATACAAAATTATAAATTCTACCCCTAAATTGGCTTAACAGTTATAAGCAAGGAGTTACTTCTGGCAAGTGATACTAGAAGATGTTTTATGAAGAGACAGCATTTTAACTAGAGATGGTATGATGAGATGTATGAAACTCTTCCTTGGTGGACATGATTCCAGAATGGGTAGGTATCTGTTGGCTAGGCAGTCTGAATAAATGCACAATGTCCTGTGACTATACTTGTTTTATAATTGTGAAGGGACATGAAAACTATTTTGATATCCATAGTTTCAAAAGGAAAGAGAGATTTTTGGAGGAGATAACTTTCAAAGAGTGGAAATAAGTATTCTGTCCCTTCCATCAGAATTGGAGCATCAATAATAAAGTGAAGAGTCAAGCTAAACATTCTGTCCTTGTGCCCATCACCAGGTTTGAAAGAAAAGCAGCCATCAGATATATGGGCCAGTGCCTGAAAAGTGGCGCATAAACATCACTGAAATAAAACAGAACTAAAGTATTAGGTAGCTTGGATTTTTCACACCTGACTCATGCAGAATGTAATTTATAGCTACCTGGAATGTAAATTGGTCACCTTCCCAGTGAAGCAGACTGTGCCTTTGGTGGTCAATTAAAAACAAGCAAACACAAACATTTTGTTAGCCCCAATTGATCTCTGTGGGGTAGAGGAAAAATCTTTGTCTGCAACCACAGGCTGTAACCACAAGTTGGTCTTCAATCTTGAGATTAGTAATTTGGATCTCCTAAAAATAGGTTTATGTCAGTTAAAGTTCTGAAAACAAATAATTTATGGCATAAAGTTATTTCCAGAAGCAAAAGGTTCATTTCATTATCTATATTCACACCTTTTAATATGCCTTCCAAGAGCATTTGTGCTCAGGAAATTTATAAAAATAAACAGAAGCTACAAAACAGAGATTTAGAAGCAATATAGTCAATATGGAAGACAGAAAAAAAATCACCAAAAATTAATTTCACTTGTACTTGTCAGAATGCAAAGGAACACAGCCTGTACCTCTCCAAGTTCTGCTAGATGGGCAATCAAATGAACATTAGTAAGACTGATAAGAGAAAAAATACCAAAAATAAGCTTAATAATATGTATACTCCTAATTATATGGCATAGTCCCAGTAAAACTGAGTAGTTCTCAACATGGCTTCTGACATGAGACAGCTTACCTAAAATAAGGGAGGTAGATGGGAGGAGAAGGAGGATAGTCAGTTGGGGAGTTTAGTAAGGAAAGCAGAGATTAAAAAAAAATACACAGGCTTAAGTTGTGCCCTTTTCATTGAAAAAAAATATAAGGAGATTAAGTCTTACCCATACAGTAAGAGAGGTGCCCTCCATCCAGTCTGCAGAACCCCTCCAATAAATCAGTTTTTACCAAGGAGATATTTTGGGGTGGGAGATTTTTGCTCCCCTACAACTCTGTTCCATGCAAATTACCTCCATCTTTAATATACATGATGACTATTGATAGCTAGGTATCAGCAGTGGGAAAACTTTGAGAAATGTTCTCAAATTTCTCAGTTATTATTAGAGTATTAATAAATTGCTTATTTCATGTTAAAGCTACTATTTGTCATTTTTATTGAAAACCCCACCTATATTCCAAATTTTGAGCAAACCTATCTGCAATATTGAGAAGGAATGGGTTTTCTAGAATAATATGCAAGGTTGAGCAACATAGGGCATCTGATTTGTCTTATTTTCAAGATCTATTGAAATGATTATAAACTAATGCTACTAATAATAAAACATAAATTATTAGAACAGAGGGAATTAAAAGTAGGAGGATCCATGTCGGAGAGATTTCAAGAAATTGAAATTTGCTGAAGATAGAAAGAGGGTAGAGCACTAATGACTATTGCAACTGGTTAATAAAAGTTAAGGATGGCGGCACCTTGTTCAAAGAATAAAGCTCATGAGCTCTGCAGAACCCCAGGGGAGGTGTTATACTCTGAAACCCATGTGTGATGCAAACTAACAGTAACAATAGACTCAGAAACTGTGAAATTAATTGAAAGACAACAGTTTCAAAGTAAGACTCCTCCAACCAATCTTTATATTCAAAGAAAACCAAGAGTCAGACACCTACGAAACACACAGATACCATAATCTACAATTACCACAAGGGAAAAAAAAAAAAAAAAAAAAACAGACGAAGCTAAGGAGACACAGTACCAAAAAGGCCAACAGGTATTAACATAAAAGAGCAAAATCTAATGACAGACTCCCAACTATCCTAAGTCAGCTGACAACTCCACTTTATATAGATAAAAAGAGCATATTCAAGGCTTCCCTGGTGGTGCAAAGGGTAAAGCACAGCACTATGAAACAATCTGCAGCCTCTGCAGCACAAGTTCGATCCCCAGCCGACCAGGGAGCAAAAACCCACATGGTGCAGCAGACCTCCTTGTCTCACCCGCTGCTCCCTTCAGCAGTGTATTTCAGTCAATTCACCTGTTCTGCTCCCCTACACCTCTGGCTTGTACCCGCAGCTCTTGTATGCATAAATAAATACATCTTTAAAAAAATTGCATATTCAGACTTTTGTGTTTGTTTGATTTCTTGTTTGTGTTTGGTTTTGATTGAGAAGGCCTGTAACAAACTATTTTACATAAGGAGGTGCAACATACATCTATTTGTTCATTCAGCCAATCATTTATTCATTCAATAAACATAATAAAATGAGAAAAGCATGTGGGACAAAAATTTAAAAAGTCAGATTTACTAAAAATAGTTTAATTTTCCAAGGAAATAAAGATCAGAAATAGCTGTGGAAATGTGAAGGTGGGTTTTACCAATAATGACTTTGGAGTCTCCCATAACCACTGAATGTGACTTATTTTCTGCTATGACACTCTGAAAATGCAGTGACAAGAGAAACTTGACTTGCAAGAGGTTGACTGTTGGTGGGTGGGAGGCACAGGGCCCAGAAGTTGGAGTATGCCATGCGCTACAGGAAATGAGGAGGAAGAGACTGGACCTCAAGTGAATCAGGATAGGAAGATTAGGAAATGATGCACCCCAGAATTTGTCCATGAATTGACTAGGAAGGAGACTGATACTTTATAAAAAAAAAAAAAAAAAGGAAAAGTTAAGGAGGAACATACTTAGCCTTGATTAGGAAATGATGCCCCCAGAATTATTCTTCCATGAATTGACTTGGAAGGAGACTGATATTTTAATAAAAAAAAGAAAAGCTAAGGAGGAACAGACTCAGCCTTAAGGCATAATGAAGAGAATGTGGAATAAAGTCAGAACTTAATAGCACAATATGGCGGCTCTAAAATTTAATTTTCACACCATTATCTAAAGACTGTTTAACTAGAAAAAAGACGGTCTCTTGTTTATATCCTTCCAATATATGCTTCTGTGCTTCCTTTTATAGCTTCAATTACCCAACATCACTTTCCTTGTTTGCCTGGATAGCATCCTGAACAAAGATGTCACCCAACATAGATATATGTTGAATTACCTAATTAGTTAATAACTCAATTATAAGAATTTATCACTGTATCAATAAATGTGCTAATATAATTATTTTTTAATAAATATATGTCATAAGGTCTCTGGTAATTGCTATTTTTTGGTCCCTTTTTTATATTAACTGTCTTGAAAAAAATTTGCCTTTAATTCATTCTAACCCAAATAGATTCAGGAAAGATAAAAATAAGGTACTTAAGAATATAAAACAATATATGAAACACATAATTTATTTTATTATTTACATCATCTCACTTTTTAGAGCATTCTTCAGACCTGTTCTTAGGTCTTCATATTTCAGTTCTTTTAGGTTTTTAATGGGAATTTTGGAGCCCAGGGATCTTTATCTACAATGCCTACTATTATAATTACATACTGTATTGTATAAAATAGATTTCAAATACACAAATCTGACTCGTTACTGCAAATTGCACACAGCATAAGATGTAAAATCTTAGGGGGAAAGATGGCAGTATTGAATTTTGAGTATTTTCTCCAAGAGTTTTATTAATAGTTACCATTCATATACTGCTTACTATCAATGGAAACAAGGCTATGTGGCATTTTAATATTATATGAAACATCTTTGCAACAACCCCGTAAGGTAAGCATTTTTATACCCATTTGTCAGATAACAGAGTTTAATCAGGCTTAATGATCTAAGGTCACTAGAATAAAAGTTACAGAACCAGAATTTGGGAAGAAAGTCATCATCTAATTCTTCAAACTTCCTTCACTGAACTCATTAACTTATTTGGTGTGCCTTAGACAATGTATATAAAAGCATTCCATATTATTAGCAGCATCTAATTATGAATATAATCTTAAAACAACATATTTTGCATTGCATACAGAGAATATACTTACTCAGGCAAATAGTTTATTAGTGTCATAGCTGACAATTCACCTTTCTCCTCAGCACTGAGATTGTCAATCAGATGGAATGCTTCCATTTACACCTGCTCTCCATTATTTGAATAATATCCACACAAGTTCAACTCCTACCATTTCAATTTATAGGAGTGAGTACAATGTCACTGCCATGTGTAGGTGGTTCGAATATTCCAAGGGAAAAACATAATTAGGAAAATAGAATATATTTCATTCCTGAAGCCTATAGATGCTCTGACTTATACTATTAATTATATTTTGCTAATATATATAATATATAATATATTATATATAATATATATATAATCTTTGATGTGTAATGAATATTCAGTGACCCACTTAAGAGCAGATTGACAAAAGATGAATTTGTTTTGACATAAATTCCAATATGACACACATATGTTCTTTTACCCCTGTAATCCAGTGATCACATGTGAGAAGTTTGGATGACACTGTGCTTATATGTCAGATTCGGTTCATTTTCTGCTTCACTAATATTAGTACATCACTCATAGATATGTGTTACCACCCACCTTATAGAATCTAAGGCATATCTACAATGACAATTGTTTATTTTCAAAGTCATTCATTCTGTGGTCTTTCTTAAAAATAATTCATTCCAAACTTTCTCCAATATTTCTTCAGTATGGTTCTTAACACTTTACAGTGTTTTCACTACCATCTGCTGCAGGAGGCCTTGCAGGCCCAGCCAGATAGGAGACTGACAAGCAGCTAAGAGAGGGGGCCTCACACCGTAGGTCTGAAGATCTGGCATCCTTTGCTTTTTGTTCTTGGTCATAGAGAGAGAAAAATTTATCAGCAAGTATATTAGGCAATAAATTATGTGTATCAGCATACTGTAAGTAAATAGCACAGAAAATTGTTTGTTTAGAAATTAGTTGTTGGGCAGTTTGGCCCACTTGACAATGGGAGGCAGTTTGTTGTGCATGCCTGACAAGCAATCCAGCACAACAGTTGTAGTGGGTCTTTCTTTTGCCTTCTTTTGAAGATCCTTGGGAAAGTTTTTAAATGAAGCTATTTGAGTTAGGAGTTTCTAAATAGAAAAAGTTCTGATAGCTGAGTAGCAGCCGGTCCCCAGCTGAAGGCCATGCGAATAAGAGGAGTCTTTTCTTGCTTAGGCTTTGGCTGATCGGGATGTACTGGCGGCCATCTACTGTCTTAGGTTATTGTTTAGCTGAAACAATGAGTTCTAGTGTAAGGCTTAGTTTTTTATTAACCTTGAAGGTTGCCTTCTTACTGAGAGCAAGTAGTGGCCAGAAGCCTATGAAAAAAGAGATGCACTGATTGTTTCTGCTCTGTTTCTATGCACATGATAATGTCATCTCACTGCTTGCTAAAAATGTATAAAGAAAGAACCTGCTGAGCCTCTCGGCAGAAGATATTAGCACCTCACCAAGTGTCAGTGTCTCCTCATTCTACCTCATCCCCTTCCCCTCAGTCCTTTCGTTTTCGCCGACGCCGTCTCATCCTTTCAGGAACCCCTGACACGACATTTTGCCGAGGCTGGTCCCCGGCAAACAGCCAAATCCCAATGTATCAGGAACTAAAGCAAATTCCCTCAAGGACAATCTCCTTCACACACCTGTTGGTTTGATGAAGATCATCAATGTTTTTGATCAACAACATGGCTATGAAATTCTTCTTTCCCCTGTTTCTTTGAAAGAATCTCTCATATACCTCATTATATGCATGGGGCTACAATTCTGAGTGAAATCATATTGTCTATTAACAGAATCTCCTTCATCAGGACACTTAAGAATTTTATAACACAAGCTCCACAGAGAGATGGCAAAAGAAAGTTCCACTTACAACTCTGATATTGATGTTCTAAAATTCAACCTGTATGGATGAGCGGACAAACTTCCCTCCTCCCTCCCTCTATTTTTATTTCACATTCATCTCATTCATTCATTCATTCATTCACCCCACAAGTCAGTCAGATTTCATTTGAAATAAACAGCTGAGGAAAATTGCTTAAATAAGGAAACCTCAGTTACAGACATATGTTTAGAATCTGCTTAGAATGATGTCCACATGTTAAAAAAAAAGTTAACCAGTGAGATGTTTTATCGGTCCCATAATTTAAGATGTTTTATCGGTCCCATCCAACACCCACAGAATGTCTGCTTTACTCCTAAAAGGCTTCCTTTTTACTGATCTTGGGACAACAATAAAATTTAATCTCTAATGAAAACTTAAAAGTCATCCAAACTAAAGAATGTACCTGCCCGTGATGGTTGCTACTCAAAGATCACACAGATTTTTCTCACTGACTCCTGATATTTTTCTTAAAATTTCTCATTTTACTCTTTGGGCTAAACTACCATGCTCTTAAATGTCTCTGCTAAAATGCAAATGTATTTCATGATCCAGGGCATAGTGGGAATTTCTAAGGCATTTATTTAATAGTATGATGGAGATTTAACAAAATCGAAATGATCTGAGACACAAATCAGAAATATTTTAATTGCAAAATTTTGAAAGTTTCAGAGCTCTATTTAGAGAGACTTGTCCAATATATAATATGGAATAAATAATGGAGAACCAGATGCAGTCACATCAAAAAGGCACATCAAAAAGATAAGTTCTAATGATTAAGCTGATTTCATTCACAGTTCATTGATCTCTGGCATATTTATACTCATAATAATTCACTGAATAACATTGGACTTGTATAAAAGTTGCCTAGACAGGAATATTTGCTTTTTTAAGATCTATAGAAGTGTCTAATTTCTAATCAAAGTATCAAAAGTATGAGCAGAAGCTTATGGGGAAAAAAATCACACTCCTAAGTGTGTGTAAGTCAGTTTTCACTTTTTCATCATTGTAGCACTGAGAAAGTAGTTAAATTCACTTTCTCTCAATGCATCCATCTGTAAAATTACTATTCTGATTATTAAACATTTCTAGAGTCTTCACAGTGTTCTGAGCCCAGAATATAACATGTATAAAGACACTGTTTGTGCCCTTTAGGAGCATGATGAAGCTTATCACCTACTTCTAGGGATGTCTTGGGGATTGAAATACTATTTTAAAGTGCCGAGAGCTACTCAGAAGAAATGTGCTGTATAATTACAGATATTATTATAGATGAATGGACATGTTCCATTAAACACTACAATTGGTTACCAAGGGAGTTTATAGAGTCTTCTTCCCTCAAGAGCTTAAAAAAAAAAAAAAAAATCCCTGAGCAGTATATATACATCTGAAATGAAATGAATTGGGAGAGTTACAGAGGGACAAACCAAATGAATTCTCAAATTATACATGATACTAATATCATGTAAAGAACAAGGTTGAAAAGAGATTAACTAAATCAACATCAAATTGAAAAACAGAAAGAACATAGGTTCCAACTGAGTTAGTAAATAGGCAATGAAGAACTATTGAGCTTAAACAGATGATTACTTATTGAACTAATTGCCAGGTATCTTTCACCTTATTTTGATTCTAAAATCATCCTGAATATGGTTAAAGGCAAACCTCTCTGGGTTTTTTTAAAAAACGCATAGAGCTAAAATTCTCCTCATTGAAACCTAAAGGTTTAATCAGATAAAGTTACAAATAACAGTATCCTAGAATCTTCTAAAACCTACTGTAGCCTTCCCTATTTGAGAAAACACACATTTTACTGGATTTTATTTTACAATTAAAAAATGATTTATCCTACACTAATAGAAGATCCTTGTAAAATTGATTTTTAAAAAAGTTTTCAATGATTTCAGAGACTGCCAATGATGTATTTTTCTATCGCTTCAAATAGAAATGCACTCTAGAGAAACGGTTGGGGAGAAACCAATGCAAATGCTCAACTGCATTAGGAAAGTCCTTGATGTTAGCTTATTTAGGGTCATTTGTTTCTTTCTCATAAAATCTTAATAAAAGATGAGCAACTGCATGACCTTCAGAGGCGGATAACATGACTACTTGTTGGCAGAATTAATTATTGACGCGAAGGCTGTGAAATAGCCTTCAACTGAGTTATTTTCACAATCTCTAGAAACGCTTCTTCTTCCCTGGCATTATCACCGTGGTGAATTGACAGAAGTGTTTAAAACATTATCTATTATTTCTGCATCACAAGCCCAGTGGACTAGGTCAATCACCTTGTCAGTTTGAACTCACTCTTCTGTCTGTCTTAAATGAAGATGCACACTGGGCTGAAAGAACTCTCCTCCAGGAAAGGGAAGGCCTAGATTCTAGAGCTTTGTTCTGTACCCTTGATAGTAACTTTATTTCTCTGGGTTGCAATATCCTCATGTGAAAAATAAAGAGATTGGATTAGATAATTACTTAACTTTGCTTCCATGGGTAAAGATTTGATTCTCTGGTGTACTGTATTGACCACATTGTTAAAGGAATGTCTCTCCCTCGGCATCCCTTTGTCCATGTAGCTCATAACACTTTGCTAGTGACTGCTACAGCCTAAATCATAATTTAAAACACCAAAATATACAAATCAGGGGTGAATCATAGTGAATTCAGATCATAGGTATTTTTTTGTTTGATCTGCACACAGGAAATAATAATCTAGTTATAATTCTAATATTAAAAAAGGAGGGATTAAGATAAGCACATTGAAGCCACAGATTCAGGACATCAGCCTGTTAGAGGTGGGTAAATCTTGCCCCCTTTAGCTATGACAAGAATGCTTTCATTTGTTATCCACACCACTAGGCTCATTTTTTTGTTCCCTGACTGACCTGTGCACATTTCTATTTACTAACGCAGGTTTTTGTGTTTGCCTCCTCCACTAAACAGTAGGCATCCCCCTCTCAATGTTCTGATCTTGTTCCTAATCTTATGTCTCTCATTTAAATCAGTACCTTTCACTGCTGCTAGATTGGGGAGTTTCTTTCTCTATGCAGCAATGTTCACCTTATAGGAATTCACATTCTCACAACCTAACTTACCATCTACTAAGATAACAGCACAGCTTTCCTCAAGTGGATACAGCTATGGTTTGGTATTCCTTTCATGTGACACTACTGATAGCAAAATAATACCTTTTGAGAGTTGAGAAAAGTCGAACTCAGCTTGCCCTTACACTAATTGCCCCCATAGGCCATAACGCTTTTATTCATATCCAGGAGTTACCTTAAATGTTAATGTGGAATTTTAAATATCCTCCAAAGGCTCTCTCTACTTTCTACTGTTACTGTATTTGGGCATTTTTGCTTTATTCTCTCCAATTCTGTTTCTTCCTTGCAATCTCAGTTCAACCCTCCTGAATACTATAGATGGCTGCTGTCTTGTCTTTCATCTCGATATGTATTGATATTATTTTTACCTTTTCCTTAAATATAGGACTTCTGTTTCTATCCTTGAGGATTGGCTTTATAGCAATCACAAGCAAAATGTCATGTCTTTTGATTAACAAAGCAACATATCACTTTGTCTTTGGTTCTTTGTTATTTTAAGAGACTTCTTCCTTCAATCCTGTGTTACATAAGAGAAAATATTCAAGTACAGGGAAAGTAGAGAGCTGCTGTAAAATCTTATCCAAAATTCCTCATCTGGACAGTGAATAATATCACAGGAAATTATGGAGTTACTTTTCTTCTGTTCCCAAAATGGTTATATGTACTATTCTAGATGCACAGGACAGAATAAGTGCTTGAGATTAATGCTTTGGGGATTTGTACCTATTTGATTCTCTAACAGAGAATCTTCACTGAAAAATACTGCATTGATCTATTTTCTTATTAGTAATGTTTTTTACTCATAGCCAAGATACAGAAACAACTTAAGTGTCCAGGGACAGAGGAGCGGAATAGGAAGATGTGGTTCACTGACACAATGGAATATTACTCAGCTATTAACAAAGATGAACTTTTGCTGTTTGTGTCAGCCTGAATAGCACTAGAGGGGATAAAGTTAAGTGAAATAAGCCAGAAGGAGAATGAAGGCACATTTATAAATTCAAGTGAGTTGAAATTTCTTTTTTTACAAAAAGTACAAATAGTTTCAACAAACTATTCAAATACTCATGTACTATTTGGATTTTTACATTTCTTTTTTTGGTAAGGCAAAAAATATTCGATAGAAACATATTGACCATCTCCATATTGATTCTGTAGGGCTAGGTAACCACATTTTACATAGAGCTTAAAAGTTAGTGTTGCTCTGCTTTGTAGGTTTACTTTACTTTGGTTACTAATAGTCCACATAGGAGAGAAACTATTCACTTCACTTCCTGTTTCCTTAGCATTATCATCTCAAGTTCAATCTATGTTGTCACTAAAGGCAAAATTTTGACATTTTAGGTAGCTGAGTAGTGTTCTAATGAATACATAAACCACAACTTCTTTATTTGGTCATCTGTGGATGGGTATTTAGATTGTTTCGGTGTTTGATATTGTGAATAATGCTTCCTGAGCACAGGAGTACATAAATCTTTTGTAATTATCTTTTTCATATTGTTCAGATAATTGTCTAGAAGAGTTACTACTGGGTCAGATGGAATTTCCATTTTTATATTTTAAAGGAATCTCCATAAAATTTTCTATAGGACTGCCCACCAATTTACATTCCCATCAACAATGCACAAGAGTTTTTCTTTTTTGTATGTGTGTGTTTTAACATAACCTTGCCAATGCATACTTTCCAGTCTCTTTGTAAATTCTAAATATCCTTTTAACAATTACACATATATAAAGGTGCATTGTCAACAAGGATAGGTACACTAATGCTTTAATTAATTCCACCGGGAAACTTTTATACCCAAAATAGTATTCAACAAGCTCAAACAAAATGTGTAAATAATGTGAACAGGATTTTGGCAAGGATAACTTGAATAGAATCAACATTATGAACTATTGGAATGGAGCAGCTAAAACATTCAAGAATAATATACAGTCTAAAATTACATCATTTGTTGGAGGAATTAAAATATTCTCTCATTAATTTAATACAGTGATTTTAAAAATATATTCTTCATGCTTCCAGCGAGTGAGATCTTATATTTTTTTATTTGTTTTCTGAATTTAATTATTTGGAGTGAATTTAACAAAGAGCTCTCCCTGAACAAGTGACGTTTTAGAAACAGGTTCTAATACAAAATTATATTTTTACTGAAACAGTATGTGAGAACTCTATCAGTGAAATATCAGGAATAACATTCATAGTCCAAAATTTTCTCATTGAATAATAAGTAGTGGAAAACTGGTACATTTTAATATGAAGGCAAAATGTATAGAAAACAGAGAAAGATAAAAGTTATCTATATTGTTGAGTTATGGGCAAGACCAGCACTTTAATTAAGTGGATGTTCTTAAATTAATATCCTTGTGTGAAAATAGAACAATAATCCTAAATTTTAGTATGCATTTAATTCCCTCAGCAAAGTGAAAAAGAAAAACACATGTAACCTAATATAACACTTGCAGTTTAATAAATGACTTCCCTTTTAGGATAAAGTTTTAAAGATAAAGCATTAAATCAATTAATTCAATCATCACAATGTTTAATTTCACTGTCTACACTATATCAATTCCTGTTTTTAAAGCTGATTAATTGAATCAACATCTAAATATCATCCTGCCATTTTGTTAAGTATAGTAATTTGTTAATACATCTAAGTCAACAAGAAAAACACCAGTTTTACAACTTCCTTACTTTTCTCCAAGTCCATTTGAAGCACTACTAGATCAATAACATAAAATGCCTTCAGAAAGGAATATGTCAATTAATTCATCACTCAATATCACAGTTATTCTCAGCTATCTAAGCTGCCATTGATTAGTTTATTTTCTGTAAATTTAGAAAAAGTTAAGTTCAAATGTCAGGCTGGTTTTATGCAATAGAGATAGTGTTCTAACAAATTATTTGTTTCAATACAGCACCCTTTTGCCTGTCAAATGGCATTCAGTCTTAATGCCTGAGTGTATTCACAGTGTTTTGTTAGCCTGTAACAAAGAATAGCATTTGTTTGTTAAGAAGCCTAAACAGAAATCATCAGATTTAGAGTAAATTTTGTAAAATGCACGTTGGGTTTTTTCTCCAATTTATTCTAATTTATTTTTTCTAATTTATTCATATCTTTTCCTGGGTTAATTTTATCAGGTTTGAATGCTCAGTTTTTAGAACCATATCAATAGTGTATTAGCAATAGTACTAGCAAAATTCTGAACACTCATCCTAAGGCAATGAGGCAAAATGTAAAATAATTAAAAGATCCATTTATAACAGCTTTGAGTTTCTGCTCTGCTAAGTAGTAATAACTATGTGATCATTGTAAACTTATTTAAATAGATATTCCAGGCAACTTCTACCTAAAGGCATCAGTTGATTCCATAGATTTAAAAGTGGGCTTGGGAATATGTATTTAACAAACAAATCTTGACTCTAATTATTGACAAGGCTGAAGTGAGCTTTCTGGAGTCATAGCACAAAACTCAAGGTGATTTTGGCGTTTTTTGCATTGTGGGTAGGTATAGGTATTAAGAATTTTGAATGTTATTTTCTTTTCTGACTTAGCACATTCCATTTTCTTCATTTCTTTCTACTTCAAAAGAACTTTCTTCAATCTTTTCTCCTTTTTCTACACAAAAGTTAGTTTCTCTTTCTTTTCCTGGCCAAAACTAACCTACACCATCTGCATTTTTATGTATGTATGGAAGGATATGTGTGTGTTTTTTTTTAATTGAGGTACTATTGGTTCACAACACTGTATATGATTTAGAGGTACAGAATTACATCTCTTCAGATGTGTTACCGCACTACCACCACCATCAAGGCATCCATAGTCCTTCATAGTCCACTGAGGTCCCTCCACACCATCTGCATCTTTTTATCCTGTTCCACTTCATAATCCCCATGGAAGATATTTCATTAATCAATCCCTCTCTCATGTATGTCTAAAGTTTCCATATTTTCATGTTTTATATTGATTTTTCTAGCCATTCATTTATTCATTCAGTATTTTCTGAGCACTGTATTGAGCACAATATTTGAAACTAGCAATGGTGATGGGAAGATATAGTCTCGGTTGGTACCAATTTTACAGTCTAGTTTCTAGTGCTACATGGCGGGGGATGGCCTATGAACAAATTAAAAGAAAATTCAAAGTGTGATATTGGAACAATAACATCAACATTATCTGGGTGGATATAAGAAATGCACGATCTCAAGCCCTACCTAGATTTCTTGAATCAGAATCTAGTCATACCCTCCAGTAATACATGCACACACAAACAAGAAATGCAGCAATCAAGGAATTAAGGACTTCAGTCAAAATTTATGAACATTCATAGATCTCTGCTACCTAAAATAAACATAGTTTCTAATTCTGATCAAACCAGATTTCTCAAATGCTTCATTTTTTCCTTCCATTTTCTCAGTTTACTTTTCTATAAAACTCTACTCTTCATGATTTCTTAAAATAGTCTTGGCTTTTTGGTCTTTTATTTCTCCATGTTTTCTTATATATATACAATAGCTGGGGCACAGGCCAGAGACCCAGGAGGTGAGAGGATTCACCAGAGACAGAGTGGGGAGCAGAACAGGCAGACAGACAGAAAGCACTGCTGAGGGGAGCAGCGGGTGCTACAGGAGAGGTCTGCCATGCTATGTGGGTATCTCCCTGGCCAGACGGGAATCGAACCGGTGCTGCAGAGGCTGTGGACAGCTTCATAGCACTGAGCTCAACACACTGAGCCACTGGGGAGCTAAAATTTCTTAAGTAGTAACATAAGCAGTAATAATAACAATGTCAGTTAACATCGATTGAGGACATACTATGTGCTAACTGCTCTTCTAAAAGCTCCTCATCCATCAGTTTATTTTACATGTACAACAATGTTTGAAGAACACCTCATTATTACCCTCATTTTATAGATGAGGAGCTGAGTAGCAGGGTGGTTGGGTGGAAGTGGAAGTAGAGAAAACACCTGTGAAAATGGTCCATGTTAAAAAAAAAAAAAGTTCTGGTGAGGGTGGGCAGAAAAAGCAACACTCTTATACTGCTGGTGGGAATGTAGATCAGTCCAGCCCCTAAGGGAAGAAATGTGGAGACTCCTCAAAAGACTAAAAATGAATCTGCCATATGATCCAGCAACTCGAACTCCTAGGTATCGACGCAAAGAACACGAAAGTACTAATTTGAAAGGTAACCTGCATGCCTATGTCACAGCAGCACTATTTACAACAGCCAAGGTACAGAAACAACCTAAATTCCCCAGAACAGAGGAGTAGATTAAGAAGATGTGATACAGGGCCTCACCGGTGGTGCAGCGGTTGAGCGCTGGGTTGCGAAGCTGCCCAAAGCCTCTGCAGCGCTGGTTCGATCCCCGGCTGCTCCCCAGCCACTGAAGGAGGGTCCCACAAGGCGCGCAGACCCCTCTTGCCACCTGCTGCTCCCCAGCCACTGAAGGAGGGTCCCACATGGCGCGCAGACCCCTCTTGCCACCTGCTGCTCCCCTCAGCAGTGTACTTCGGTCCTTCTGCCTGCTCTGCTCCCTGCTCTGGCTCTGGTGAATTCTCTCACCCTCCCGCGCTTCTGACTGTACCCAGTGCTTGTATAAATAAATAAATAAATCTTAAAAAAAAAATGTGATATATATATATACACAAGGGAATATTACTCAGCAATCAAAAAAGATAAATTCATGCCATTTGCATCATCATGGATGGAACTGGAAGAGATTGCCTTAAGTGAAATAAGCCAGAAGGAGGAAAAAACTAATGGTTTCATTTACATGTGGAATACAGAAAAACCAAAAGATCAAAGACAAACTTTAACACCAACACTTGAGGGCCTCCCCAGTGGCGCAGCGATTGAGCACTGGGCTGCAAAGCTACCCGCAGCCTCTGCAGCACCAGTTCGATCCCCGGCTGCCGGCGAGGGTCCCCCACAGCAGACCTCTCCTGCCGCGTCCGCTGCTCTCCTCAGCAGTGTACTTCGGTCCTTCTGCCTGCTCTGCTCCCCGCTCTGGCTCTGGTGAATTCTCTCACCCTCCCGCGCTTCTAACTGTACCTAGTGCGTGTATAAATAAATAAATATATCTTTAAAAAAAATTTAAAAATAAGAAATAAAATAAAACCAACACTTGAAAGCTGACTATAGATCTAGCATGCAGCAGGAGAGGGACAAGAGAAGGAAAAGGGGACATGGAGAATACAGCAGGGAAAAGAGCACAATAGACTCCGGTGGAGGACTGTGGGTACTCTGGTAAAGGGAAAACTGTGGTGACCTCTCCTGAGGGGGGAAAACCCACATTTCAAAAAAGCAAACAAGGATAAAAAATAACATTCTATCAGGCATCCCTGGTGGCACGGGGGTTAAGTGCAGCGCTGTGAGGCTGTCCGCAGCCTCTGCAGTGCGAGTTTGATCCCCAGTCAGCCAGGGAGCAATCTACATGGCTCAGCAGACCTCTCCTGTCTCCCCACTTCTCCCCTCAGCAGTGTATTTCAGTCAATCTGCCTGTTCTGTTCTCCACTGTCTATGGTGAATCCTTTTACCTCCTGTGCTTCTGGCCTGTACCCCAGTTCTTATATGCCTAAATAAATAAATATTTAAAAAATAATATTGATATATCATTCACAAATAAATAAAATTGTGCATATAATTAGACCAAGTTGGGAATTTAATTCATTTAAAGAAATCAAAACATAAAGAAGGCCACAGCTACCCAAATAAATCATTTTAAATCTAAAATATTTAAAATGCTTTGAAAGTAGATTTTTCAACCCTGTACATAATAAGGAAGATACAGACCTTGCACAGTTAAATTATATATACCAGTTTCATTTATAATTAGAAAAGAACAATACATGCTATTGTTCTATAAATAAAGGTGTACCTTTAACATTTAGTTGTGTCTCCAGTATGTATCACAAAGGTTTGGATGCAAGTTCATTTTACATGAAAATTTCCCCATGCCCAGTTTCTTTCTCAGCCAAAAATATATTTTTATCATAAAAATTTCCTCTAAACCCCAATTACTAAATTTCATCATCTATAGCTATACTTGGAATAAATACTTAATTAAAGTAAATTGTATGTTCTATGTAGAGAATTAGTTAGATATATGTCAAGGCTCAAATTTCTTTTGATACACACTCAGTATTAATTTATTCAGGATTATTGAAATCTTTCCAATCAATAGACCTATTTGCTTCTTAGTAGAGGACATAGAAATTTAATGGAAAATTAGGCATTTTTTTCATGTATCTGCATCCAATATGAGATAAAAATATATTTTAATTTTTTTTAAAGATTTATTTATTTATTTATACAAGCACTGGGTACGGTCAGAAGCGTGGGAGGATGAGAGAATTCACCAGAGCCAGAGCGGGAAGCAGAGCAGGCAGAAGGACCAACGTACACTGCTGAGGGGAGCAGGGAGGGGTCTGCGCACCATGTGGGACCCTCCTCTGGTGGCCGGGGAGCAGCCGGGGATCGAACTGGCGCCGCCGAGGCTGCGCACAGCTTTGCAACCCAGCGCTCAACCACTGCACCACCAGGGAGGCCCAAATATATTTTAATTTTATGCATTTTTGACATTTCTATATTCTATTTGAAGGCAAGCACATAACATGAAATTCTGTCCTTCTTAGAAATTCATCCTGGAATCTTTACCTTTCTTCTTCCAACATGTTCTAGCTCTTCCACAGTTGTTCTAAAACAAGTAGTTTTTATCCTCTCCCTTCACCAAATAAAGCTAAAATATAACAGATTAATTTTCAAGCTTATTGTATTCCTGATAAAACATACATGTAGATAATGACAGAAAAGGCAGTAGTAGTGCATAGAAAGGCAGAAGTCTCAATTTTGTGTGGAAGAAAAGAAAAAGAACGTGTAAATTCAACTAGTGCAAGATTTAATCCACAGTTAAGTGTCAGGTCAGCAAACTTTCCCTAAAAATGACCAGATGGTAATTATTGTTAAGCTTTGTGTGCCTGGGTTCTCTAAGTATATGTATAAATCCATGCTCCCCCAATAATCTAGTATTAAATACACAGTGGGCATTAAATGAGTAACTGGCACTTTAGTAGAAGTCATGGTTTCATGGTGAATAAAGAAGTATAATTTTGTTTCCTTCAAAGTTTGCAATTAAAAAGAGGCAAGAAAAGAGCAATTCTCACCAATAAAGAATACAATTATAATATGGCTTATTAAGTGCAGACTGTTCAGGGCACTCTCCCGTGGTGCAATTTAGGAGGAAGTAGAGACAGAGTGACACAGACAGAGGAAGTCAGTGACACCTTGACCTTCACTCCAGTCGCTGCTCAGATACTAAGGAAACATGAGGAAAGCTTTCTAGTCAAGCAGGACAAGAAGATCCCAGAATAAACAGTATATTCATAGAAAAAAGCAGCATGATCGCTGCTAAGAATAGGGATTCTCCAGGCAAAAATGTCTGGATTAAAATCACAGGTGCTGGCAGATTTCGTTCTTGATGAGGACTCTCTTCCTGATGTGGAGACAGCCATCTTCTCCTTGTGAAGCTCATGATGGGGAGAGAAAGTGCAAGCTAGTTTGTCTCTTCATATCAGGGCACTCATCCCATCATGAGAACCCACCCTCATAACCACATTTACACTTAACTACCTCCCACAGGACCTACTTCCAAATGCCATGATGTAGTGGGCTAGGGCATCAACATAGCAATTTACGGGCACACACACATTTAGTTCCATAACAAGGATACTCAAGCTCAGAATAATGACTATCAATAAATATAAAAACATTTTAGCACTTCAGAAACATTTTATATTAAAAAATATCCACCATCCATGTGCATAGACATACATTACACGTTTATGTCCTACTATGATAAGGTAAAACTCAAAGTATGAATAGCATTTTTCAAAGTAAAAGGCTGAGAGACTAGGTTTATTGAGAACCTCAATACGTTATGTGCAATCACGTGAATTACAAAATCGTCTCACTGAATCCATACCAACTCTGTACAATTGCTATACTGTCATTTCAACCTGTGGCTTCCAACTTCATTTTAGCATTCTCAAAATCTGAATGCTTACTAGAATTTCTGCTTTCTGTCTCTATCATCTCTCCCTATCCATTTTGCTTTTCCCATCTTTCTCAGTAATTGTGGCATAGCACCCCAGGGTGATGACTCTGCCCACCCTCCTAAATCAAACCAGGTCATGAAGAGCACTTCACCATCAAATAGAATGGGAGAAGCCAATAGAATTGGCCAAAACACATCAAATAGACTCTCCCCTAACCCAATGGAGAAACTTGAACACAATTTCAATGTTGAAACTTGGGTGAGAGTATCTTAAAATAGGCACCGTAGAGAAGGAATTTTTCTCTTATATTTTAATCTTAGGTTCAATGTAATCTAACGTTTTGCTGATTTTTTTTTTCCATTGAAATAACTGGCATGGATCTAAACACAATCACATCTTTTGACTGTTTTTATTGGAATAAATATGGCAGGAAGTACTAACTTTATAACACTAGCTCTCCAGAACCTATTTCCTTTCCATGTTCAAATGTCATGAATATTTATGAACCCAGAGATGGGAGCAGTAAAATAAAATAAATTGGCTTGAGCCAAACACTATTCTGCGATCTTTTCCAGTTCATTCAACTGACTGCCACTTGACCAAGACCTCACTCAAATGAACTTACACATTAAACTACTCACTGAAAAATTGATTTCCCAAATGTTTTCCAATTACAAAATCACATGGAGTTTAACAGAAGTATTGTGCAGAACAATCAGTGTTGGCAAGACTTTTAATTTTGATACAAAATGTTTAAAATCAGATGCTGGTTATTGTTTGTTGATAGTCAGGTTCTCAAGCTCCTTCCTTCTGCATGTTCTTATAAAAACTTGGATTTTCAGTCTGAAAATCTGAGTCCCCTACTTTGGAAGAGAAATATGCATCTTTCCTTAATTATGAGATCTTTTGATCACAATAAAACAATTTGTGACACCATTCTGTGGCTATTTGACTTTCTTTAGTCAGTAAAATATGGACAGAAGTGATGCCAGTCTACATTGAGCAGAAGTTTTACCAGGTATTTTATATTTCTACTAACTCTCTGGCTTTCTCCCTCTGCCATGAGAATATAGCATGTCTCAGCCTATTCTTTCATATCAAAATCCAGAATGAGGAGCTGCATGAAACCAAGAACATATGAAACTCACACCCAATAACAAGCAATATGAGTGATAAATACACCAGTATATTCCAGTATATTTATATGCTGGAATTTCCATGTTGAAAATTAAGTATACTCTAATGAAGCTGGCATTAGAATTGAGATGTTCTCATCAGATAAGCTTAAACTATGTACAACTGGCTGGTGGGTCATGGAGAAAACCAAACTGTTACTGCATATCTGATTAAGGCCAATAACAAATTAAATGAGTTTTTGTTACAGAGGTTAGGATAAGTACTAGTGGGGATGAGAGTTAGTTACAAGCTATATTTGACAAGCCACAAGAAGCAGACTGCTTTAGAAAATAGTGGGCTTATTAATAATAAAGGAAAAAATGGAGGATCCAGAAATGTTAAGACTTGCAAAGTGAAAATGAAATAGGTAACAGATAAATTAAGTTTTAGTCACAGCACAAGGACCAAATCAAAATGTAGTTGTTGTGATTTTATTTTAAAAAGAAAAAGAAACAAAAAAATGGTACCATTAATTCACCTTTAAAATCCTTGTAGATAGTAAAACGTCTCAGGGAAAAGAGTGAGTGTGTGCATCCCCCCAAAGAGTAATAAACTCAAATGACCCATTTCTTAGTTAAAGACATAAGCATTCCCCCAAAGAATTATGAGCCAAGTAATGACGACAGTTAGCCTGAGTAGAATCAGATACACATGTAGCTGATTTTTTTTTTTTTTTTAAGTGACTGGTACTTCTGAAGAAGTCTGAATTGAAAGGTAATGATACTGTCCAAGACAGAAAATAATCTTTGGCTGCCAAATTTCCATGAAAACTAATAAATCCTCTGAGGTCCTAAATAATAACCTATGTGTTGGACTAAATCAACTTTAGCTCTAAAGAAATGACTTCGTAGAGGGTAGAGTTAAGAACCAAAGGACATGCTGTCTCATGGACAATAACTAAGATCTTACAAAGAAATACACCCTCCTATCAAGATTATAGGCTGTTTCAAAGCAAGACTTTACAATTCATAGCTACAGGTAACTGCTATGAGACACCAATTCCTCCTCTTTCTGAGTGGAAATAATCGTGATTGCCATTTCATCTCTGTTTAGGTGCTTAAAGGACAAAATATTGGCACTTTTCTTTTGAAATTATAGGTTTCATGATTAAAATGTACTGATACAAATATTGTTAGGAGACTTGAATTTAACCCATGGATGAGACTCTTCCTTGAAGAAGTTTTGCTTATACTTTGCAAAAACAGGGAAAGAAGAGACAAATGACTAATCATGACCAAGGTGGTTGAGTGTGGTACATGGAATTTTTATTTCCAATTCTACTCTCCTCTGTTCACCTATAGAGGAGTTTGGTCTTTACCTATATCATGGAGGCCATCAATAGCTTCTTTTGGAGAGGGTAAAATGCACCAGCTGCATCATAAGGCTTGGCCATAGAGCATGGTTGACCAGTGAATGTAAATTTAAGGAACAAAGGCCAGTTCAGTGCAGACATTTAAAAAAGCAAACTTTCTCTTTCATCCTGTACTGAGACTGGCCTACCACAAATACACATTATCCTGGCAGCCTAAAAATAAACTGGAAACAAGTTACAGAAACAACCAAGTGCCTTGTAAAATTACCCAGTTACAGAAAATGTGAGATTCTTCGGAATTCACCCACAGATTAGTGAGTATTTATTTTAGAAGCACTATGGATAATAGATAGGATTAGAAGAAACTTGAATAACATAATAGTTGGTATACTTTGCACTAATCAAACACTGACTTGATAATGGCCAAATCCAGTATGCTGCCAGAGGACATTAATATTCATAAAATCAAATGTTCAGTGATTCTAAGAGTGTCTAATAGAGATAATCTGTAGACTTCATAAACATAGACAGCCTCCTGGATAGATGATATACTGTCATCTTAAAAAAACTAATATGAAATTTCTACTTCTCTAGCAATTTCATCAGTTTTCTCACCTTCATTCTTTTTCTACATGTTGCTAAAATCTTTTCTGCTTTAATTTAGATTTACTTTTATTCATTTGTTTCTGTGGTTGTAGCAAAAAATGATAACAAACTTTTCATAAAACCATGTGCGATTTTACTCTGTGGCTGAAAGGATGGCCTAAAGCCATAATATACTGTCTTATATCTTACAAATCTTTTCAGTCATTATGGATGGGAGAATCATTCTTAATATGTATTTATCTTAGATTATAAGCATCTTAATAAAACTGATTCATGTCTTCATTCTCATTTGTGTTATTAGCAAATGGAGTCTAACAGTTTTGAACAATATATAAGCAATCTTAAAGACTAAATTATATCCCCATAAAATTTATATGTTGAGATCCAAATTCCCCAATAGTTCAAAAATGACTGTAATTGGAAGCAGGACATTGGATTAGTGGGAGAATCCTAATTAAATCTGATCAGTGTTCCAGTAAGAAGAGGAAATTCAGATATGCAAAGAGATTCCAGGGATCTTTAAATATAGAGGAAATACAATGGGTGGATACAGCCTGAAGGTGCCATCTGCAAGCCAAGGATGTTGGCCTTGGAAAAACCCAGATCTCCAACATCTTGATTTTTTGCTATTGTTGTTGTTGCTAATTAATAATCATAAACTTAAGTATAATCTGGCTAGATTTGGAAGAGCATATGGAACCCGAAGAACTTTAGGGAAAGCACAAAGATTATAGGGTCTATTTCCAGCAGATGGGATGAAGGGATTCTCTCCTAAACTACAGAAGGAATGGCCTGGTGGTTAAGATAAAACACAAGTCAAATTTATTAGAATTGTCCAGTCAGCAACGGTGATCTTCTTGCTGGTCTGCCCATCCCTGAGCCCAAAGCTTCTAAAGTGTCTATCATATCCATGCCCTCCTTCATCTTGCCAAAAGACCTCATGTGTGCCATCCAGATACTCAGCCTTGGCCACGCAGATGAAAACCTGGGAACCATTTGTGTTGGGTTAGTATTTGCTCTTGACAAGATTCCCAGTCCTGTACACTCCAGGGTGAATTTCTCATCATCAGATGTCTCCCCACAGAGGGATTTGCTGCCAGTGCCATTATGGTGAAGTCACCCCTCTGGCACATAAATCCTGTAATAATTCTCTGAAAGCAGGAACCTTTATAACAAATCCTTTCTCTCCCAGTCGTGAAAGTTTTCTGCTCTCTTTGGAACTTTGTAAACAGCTCACAGAAGATCCAGCTCAGGTTTCCCCTCAACAGAGACATTGAAGGACACTGGGGGATTCACCATGGCCACTGGACCTGGGAGACCTGACCACAGAGGCCTCTCAAAGCCACCTTCCTTTTGGACTTCTAGCCTGTAGGACTATGAGAACATAGATTCTGTTGTTTAAATCACCCAGTCTGCAATAGTTTGCTATGTCAACTCTAGGATGGTAATAAAATGTGCAAAAAGATATAGAACTAATGAATATTATTTGATATAAACCTCAAGGGAAAATTTTAATAAATAAAATAATAAAATGCAAAATATCTTTAGCATTGCTACATGTTTAACTTCTCTGAATTCCCATACTTCCTTTCTAATTTACTCCAAGTTCAGAAAATGAATACATTATAAATAGTGTCTGAAACAGAATTTTATAACTCAATGCGGTTATCCATATCACTAATTTAATGTCTGAGTTATATCCTCAGCATCTATGTACTGCAATAACATTTCCCAATAACATTCTAAAAGTAATGAATTTTCCCTGAAAAGTGATTCTGATCAGATCATTTGACTTTCTTCTGTGTACATGATGAATTTAATACAAACATAAGGCATACCACAGATATATCTAAATGTCACATCACAGGATATAGCATATAAGGTCTTATTTCTAGAGATCAATACAAAATTCATAAAAATTCAAACTAGGCATAAATTTTGTGCATCATCCTGTATTTTCCCATTGCTTGTATGATTATTTAACTGTTCAATCATTTAAATTCTATCTCCCTAACCAGTCGGTAAATTCTTTAAGAATTACTTCTTGTATAATCTATAGCAAAAATAGGAAACATATTCATTATAAGAAATTTATAGTTCTTATGGAAAGGAAATAAAAACTCTGATAGCTTATGGAAATGAATCTCTAAAGAATACGTACAGAAACACATACACACACACACACACACATATACATATATTTTAATCAAACTCTGATCTGTTTCCACCTTGCAGTTTGGCATTTTGTCCCAGCGTGTTTGAGGATTTCCACAATAAGTTTTGAAAGAAATGATTGATGTGATCTCTTCAGAGCTACACACTAAAGCATTAGGAAGTGGTAAATTGAATTTGTCAATTAGATTGAAGATTTTGTAACTAATGGTGAGTAAACACTTTTTTGGATTTTAATCAGCTTTGTTAAACTTCAACACATGGGAAAAAGCTTTAAAAAGCATAATGAAGTGGTTAAAGAAGTGAGAATCTAAAATTAGACTGCCTGAATTTGAACCCCAAATTCCTCATTGTTAAAAACAAATCAAAAGGCCCAATGTGAATGACACGCTCAGTTCCAGCTCACCAAACCAAAACCTAAATTACAGTTTCATTTCTTCCAGAAAAGGAATCTTAAATCTGTTATTCAGGAACCCCATAATATTAGTACTTTGGGAATCTATGTGATAGAACCCTGCCATCCCCTAAAAAAAGTAATCTTGAGTAACTAACTGTGCTTTGCATAGACTAAATTCCTATCAGTGCTCCCTTCTGGCTATAAAAATCGTTCATTAGATACAGCCTCTCAGAGCTTCTTGCTACCTGCCAGAAAGAATGCTGTTTTATGCAAATAGATTTTTGCTCAAACTCCTAAAAATGTTAATATGCCTCATTTTATATTAACATCACTTAGTATCTGATGAACTTGAGCAAGTAATTAAATCACTTTGTGCTTTTGTTTTTTAATCTGGAAAATGTAACAAAGCAATACCTACTTCATAGAGATGGCAGGAGTGTTAGACAGACCATCTTTGTAAAGATATGCTGAAAGGTGATTCACATAGTGCATACTCTACAGAACTGTTTGTTAAATAAGTAAAGAAATAAATAAGCAGGGCCTGTGGCACAAGAGGTTAAGTACAGCACTGTGAAACTATCTGTAGCCTCTGTAGCACGAGTTGGGTCCCTGATCAGCCAGGGAGCTATCCACATGGCACAGCAGACTTCTCCTGCCTTGCCTGCTGCTCTCCTCAGCAGTGTATTTCAGTCAGTCACCCACTCTGGTGAATACTCTCACCCCTAGCACCTCTGGCCTGTACCCCAGTTCTCCTATACATAAATAAATAAACATTTTTTTAAATAAGCAAATAAAACTATAATATGTACCCATCATCAAAACAAAAAGGTATTCTTTTCCTTTTTCATTCAGTTTTATCCTACACAAACAATTTAATGCCACCTTGGCTAATGTGAGGCATGTCATTATGAAATTACAAAGTCTTACATTTCATAAAAACACTGATAATTTGTGTTAAAGTTAGACATGATTGTGAATAATAGAAGTAGGAAGAAGTCAGAGTGATATTTAATTCCTCCAATATTTAACTTTTTTTCCCTGCTGAACAGGCCAGTATCACTACCTTTGACTTCACTTAGATTTACCAAAAGACATCTGACCATAGGAATTATTTCATTTTTCTGCCTTCACTGGCTTTTACACACAAAAATGAATAGCTTGATCAGCATAAAGTATCTGTAGGTATGTGAGAATTCAGTGGTTTTCATCAGAGTTTTACCTCCAGGTGCTAATCTGTCTACACTTAATCCTTCCTATTTCTTTGGTCTCCTGACCATAGTGTTCATGGTTGTATCTGATATTTTCAGTTTATCTGATAGTAAAACCTAAGTTATATGCAATGCAAACTTTTTGTTGTCTGCCTTAGGCGAATAATAGTCACAATAATAGATAACAAAAATAGAGTATTGAAGCATCCAAATAAATGAATGTCCTTCTCCCAAGAGTTGGGAATGTGAGCTTAGAACCATTAGTCCTTTAGATTCAATTTAAGTGAAATATTTGTGACACAATTATTTTAAAGACAAACAATAAGTAATTTATATTCAAATAATAATTAAAATATCTCTTTGCTAATTCTCCCACATTGGCAAAGTATTCAACATTTGTAGATTGTCACTTTTATCCATTTTAGATTATTCAATGAAGAAATACAGTAACGTCCTGAAAATAATTTCCTAATGATAAACCAATTAAGTCTTCAAATGTGTTATTTTCTTCCAAATGCTCAAAATCCTTTTCTAACTGCCTTTATTTTTAGATAAAGAGAATAAATTACATAATTATAGAAAACTCTGGGGCTCTTCTGCCTTTTCTTTCAATAGTGCATGAATGATTGTGTATATGGAGCATTTCAAAGCAAACCTACAGGGTTTTGGCATTCAGAGATTTGAGTCAGGAGCTATCAGCTCAAGGCAGTGCTATTTGGAATCTTATGTATTGTTCAGACAATTCATTTCTTTATTATCTTAAACTCAAGAGTATTTTTGTTCTTAAGAAAGCAAGCAAAATGCCTTCCAATTTTTTCCAAATCAAATATTGGCTACAGGGTTCTTTGAGAGAAAATTTTGGTTTAAAAAATACTAGGTGATATGTAAATTAGAGTGTACCAACAGCACTCTAAATAAATAAGGATATGAAATACTGGGGAAACTGCAGGTAGGGGTGGCCACTCAAGCAGAAATATATCCACAGGATAAATGCTCAGAAAATGAAGCTATGTCTATCTGTGTTCCTATGTCTGAACCACCACTTACTCCTTCAAACAGTAGTAAGAGAATGATATTGTGACCAAAAAGTACAATCAACATAACTTGGGTTTAGTGATTATTACTAAAACATACATGGTAGCCACATGATTTTGGAAAATGTCTTTGCTCTCCCTGATATACCAACAACTTCTGCAAGGTGATGCCTTCAAAGCCTGGAGTTTTTTCCCCCACCCCTTTGCATCTGGACTGAATCTTAGATTTGCTTTGGCAAAGATAACAATATTGAAAGGGAGTGGTGCTAGTCCAAAGGCAGCCACTAAGAGGAACTGCACACTCTGTTCACATCATTTGAGCAAACCCAAGCTCTCCAGATGAACAGTGAGAGGCAACTTAGGCCAGAGAGGGAGCACACAAGGTAGTAATTCTCAACCAGCTAACCCCCAACTTATCAACTAGCTGACACTCATAATACATGAGACTCTAAGTCCATGCACATTAGGTGGTTTAATATTTTGTCGTTACTCACTGTTTGTTTTTTTAATTATTCATTTTGGATATATTCCATGTGTATGTTTTTAAATTAACCAATAATGTGCAGAGTCTACTCTTCTTTTGATCACACTTTTTTTTTTTACCTTGATATTCCTTTTTTTTCCTCTACTAATTTGATTTGGATCTTTTTTCATCTTTATTTCTCCCTTTTGTAGGTTCATATTTTTCTCTATTTACTTGAATATATAGAATATATTTATAATAACTTTTTATCACTCTTATTGACTGTATCGTGTGTCAAATCTAGATTTCTTCTTATTGTAGATCATATTTTCTTATTCATGCTTGTTAGTTTTATTAAAATTAAGAATTTTATGGTTTTAATAGTACAGTTCTCTTTCTCTCTCCTCCTCTGTGTGTGTGAAAGGGGCAGAGGAGGGACAGGGGATGTTCATATGTGTTTATTCTTTAAACATTTTGAAGCTACATTTTTTAATGGTAAGTTACTTGGGAATAATTTTTTAATTCATTAATTTCAAAGCATGTTTTTAAGGTTTTTTTTTAGGTAGTTCTAAAATAGCACTTAATGAAGGACAAACTATGCTCAATCAAGGAAGCAAATCCCTTCTGAGAATTCTAACAATGCCGCTGATATTCTGTAGAAGGCAAAACTATGGAGAGAATAAAATGATCAATAGTTTCCAAGGAACGGGGAAGAAGGGATGAATATGTGAGACACAAAGGAATTTTAGGACACTGAAAATATCTTATACGTTACCATGAAAGTTATCAGTCGCCATACATTTGTCCAGATCTATAGATATTAACAACACCACAAGTGTACCATAAATGGTGAGTTTTAGACGACTATGAGGTATCAATGTATTTTCATCATTGTAACAAATGCAACACTCCAGTAAGGGCTATCGATATTTAGAAGGTTATGTATACACAGGGGTGGAGGTGAAAACTCTGAGCCTTCCATCCAGTTTTGTTATGAATATTAATCTGCTCTGCAACATTAATTCTGAAAACGGTAATGATCAAAATATTATCTAAATTTACTGACAACCAGATATAAATTGAAAACTAGGATGATGCATAATTAGGAGGAATTAAATTAACCCTAAACAAATCAAGGAATATAATACTTCAGTGGATTAGAAAACTAGGTATTGTAAAGATCAGTATTCCCAAATAAACATTTATAAGTTGATACTTTGAAATGTAACTCATTTACTTTCACATTTTAGGCAATGAAAGTATCCAGCACTGGAATTCAAATTAGATGGACTCCTTTTTGTTTTGATATATGTAAGGAAATATAACTTATTGCTAGATTGTGAAGTCTTTTTTAATAAACACAAATGATCTACCTTGTTGACATTAACAAGTAGATAAAAAAGGTCACTTAATTATTTGAAATATCATTTTGATACCCCCCAAATTATAAGGTGACCAATAATCAAAAATAATTGCTTTACTTACAAATTTATCTGAACTTCAATCAATATAATTCAAATCAACAATTGAAAACAACTGATTTGCAAAAAGATTTGTTACATAGTCATTTGAATCATTCACTTTCTCAATACCTACATCAATATTCTGAATTGTTCCTTTGGTGCCTCTGAGATTTTTACATCCCAATGCAATCTACTATAATAAATTAGAAGTAGGTTAGAGACTTTCCATTGTTTCATGAAGTGTGAGAGGGGTGATTTTTTAAAGGAGGGGAAATAAAAATCTGTATAATGGCGTAGTCACTAGTAGACAGATAAGTTGTAGGCAAAAGCATATAGGGAAGATGAGAATTTGGGCATTGAAATACTCCCTACTAACTGTACCCCTAAGCTCTAGGCATGTTTATTTATGTATAGTAGTGCACCTTTATTCATGGGAGACATGTTCCAAAACATTCAGGGAATATCTTAAAACAATGTTGTTTCAGACACACACACGCACACACGTGCATGATAGTTTAATTTATAAATTATGCACATAAGAGAAACAATAGCATAATAAAATAGAATAACAGTATGCTGTATTGAATGTTATGTGATTTGGGCCACCCTGATGGTGCAAGGGGTTAAGACGCAGCACTATGAAGCTATCAGCAGCCACTGCAGCATGAGTTTGATCCCCAGGCAAGGAGCTACCCACTTGGTACAGCAGACCTCTCCTGACTCACCTGTTAGCAATATATTTCAGTCAGTCTGCCTGTTCTGTTCCCCACTCTGTCTCTGGTGAATCCTCTCAGCCCCACACCTCTGGTCTGTACTGCACTTCTTGTATGTATAAATAAATGAATCTTTAAAAAAAAAAGTTGTGTGATTATAGTCTTTTGCTCCCTTTCAAAATCTTATTGTACTGATTATATTTGACAATGTTGGCTACATGTAACTGAAACCATGGGACATGAAGCCACAGTTATAGTCCTTCTTGTTATGTAAATAACCATAAATAAATATTACCAAGTAATTTTCAGGGGGGCTGTTGCTTGCACCTGATGTACAGAAAAAGCAGTACATTTATTTCACTTTTAAGTTTGCTTATATACCCATTATGTACTTCCACTTGCTTCTCTAGTGAGTGGAAATTTTTTGAATGCTCCTATCAGTCAATGAATGAAAGATCAATGTTTTCTTTCAGAGTTATACACACACACACACACACACACGTGTATGTGTGTGTGGTTTTCTATAAATAAGATTTTTCTCTTTTAAGAGAAATACTGAAAGTAGGGTATGGGTTTAACTATGTCCAGCGCCATTAAAGAAATACAGCAGAATTGGGTTTTGAGAAGGTGTCATTATCTTTCTATTTAGTGGTCAACTCAATCATCTCACATTCAAAGTACATGTATAAGGGACAAGTATTCTCTGGCTCTGGTTGCCACCTTGATAAGCATGTAGGTCTTCACATTGTGGCTGATTTTATGTATTGTGGAGAATATTTAACATAAGAATTTGTCACGACTTTCTATTTAAATTGAGGTCTGGATGATGACATGTCACGACATACCTGATAATTGCTTCTATTATGAAGCACTGTCAAGGCAGATTTTCCAAGTTCTAAACAAAATGCTTTTAATACTCATTTCCCAGGGGGAAAAAAAAAACTGCAATGTAGTGCTGTGGCAGCAAAAAAAAAAAAAGATAAATATTATACAATAATTGTGTAATGTATATCCAATTTTGCCTTTTGTATTCCAGATGCCAAGCCTGACATCTAGTTACTACCATTAATAATGTTGTCTTTCCACACATATCTGAGAGGAAGGAGGGAGGGCCTCCCTGGTAGTGCAAAGGGTTAATATTCAACCTATGAACTTATTCGCAGCCACTGCAGGATGAGTTTGAACCCCAACCAGGGAGCTACCCACATGGTGCAGCAGACCTCTCCTGACTCTCCCACTGCTCCCCTCAGCAGGTTATTTCAGTAGATCTGCCCATTCTGCTCCCTACTCTGTCTCTGGTGAATCCTCTCACCCTCATACCTCTGGTCTATACCCCAGTTCTTGTATGGATAAATAAAAATAAATCATTAAAAAAAAGAGAGGAAGGAGGGAGATGATATTACCTTTCCTTCTGAATCATAGAGCATAAGTTAAATGTTTCTATGAAAAGAATATTAACAGTCTCTTATTAATAACTCAAAAAGTGCATTCAGCTCCATTGTTAATGGTATTAAAAATATGATCTACAATGGACATTCACAGTTTTGAATTCTTTCCTAAAATCAGTTAAATTTCAGTTAATGAAGTTCCGATTATCAGATTTCCATCAGCACCAAAACCAAAAATCTTAAGTGGGATCATGCAGGTCATTCTTACTGGTGGTCTTACTCAAAAGAATCAAATTCTTTACTTATCATTTTCTTCATCAGTAAAATGTAGATAATATTCATTTTGCCTCTTGGGGTCTTTCGAGGCTTAAATAAGATTATACATATAACAAGTTTAACAAGATGCCCAGAGCAGAGTAAATATTCAATAAATGTTAACTATTATCTGATTTCAAATGATCATGTATGCTTGCATCCTACCAAATGTAATTTTCAGATCCATTCATTTTAACAATTCATTTTTCAAGTACTTACAACATGTCTCTACTTTTGGTCCTGTGACACAAAGATGAATGAAACAAAGACCCCACTTGCTTTGGCTGTGTTCCTTGGCCTGTGTAGCTTGGCAGAGCTACAGATGGGGATTTATGAAAGTGATTTATTAAAGAATGCTTTTAGGGAAAAATGGTGTGAATACAAGAGGCATAGCTAGAAAAGGGAAGTTATGCAAAAATTAACTGCTGGAGAAAGTCAAGCTTTTGACTGACCCCACAGGGAATCTCCCGCATATGAATTGCATGACAGTCCGCCCTGCCTGGTGGTAAAAGCATTGCGAATTTATACCTTTACCTAAGAGGTAGTTAGTAACTTCAATCACCCACAGAAAATTATCTGAAGAAGGTTGCAGTTATAAGTCCTTAACCACGGGGAAGGAAACCATGTCAATCAAAATTGCAAAAGGTTGTCAGGGAACAGAATGAGGCACCCCAACAGCATCTGCTACAGGATCCTAAGATCAGCATTAGTCTGTGAAATAGTTGGGGCATGATAGTGATGCAAATCACTTTTGATTTTTTGTGAGCAGTACCCTCACAGAGTCCCAGCTCATGCTGCCAGCAAGTTTTCCCTACAGGCTGTTTAATACCACTTGGTCTTTGCCCCACAAAAGCCTCACCACCAAACATCTCACCTCCAGCTTGGATAATTCATACTTTTCTTTCGTGACTCACTCTCAAGCTTTCTTCCTTTCCAGTAAAACTCTCTGACTTCTAAGTCCCTTTCTATTTGCTAAAGGCACCTGTTTTAATCCACTCAGGCTGCTCTAGCAAAAACATCACATATTGAGTAGTTTACACATAACATTTATTTCTCATTTGTTCTGCAAACTGGGAAGTTGAAGATCCAGGATATGGGAAGTCTAAGGTTTTGTCATATCTGTGTCTATCAGGATGCCTTACTGGTTTCATGAATGTCTGTTGATTTTTTTGAAAGTTGTAACTTCTAATTTTGCTTTGTTTTGTTTTGGTTTTTTGCATGTAGATATACAGTTGTGGGCTCCATTAGTTGAAAAAGACTATCCTTCTCCATTAAAATGCCTTTGTTACTTTGTCGGAGATCAGTTGACTATTTGTATAGGTCTATTTCTGCACTGTCTATTCTGTCCCATTTTACATCTGTTATTTTTTAACATCCTGTTCCTTTGGCCACTCTAGCTGTATGTTAAGTCTTAAAATGGGGTAGTATCTGTCCTCTAATCTGGTTCATCTTCAATATTGTGTTGGGTACCTTTTTATCTCCCATATAAATTTTAGAACAAATTTGTGGAAAGCCACAAATTGATTTTGATCTTGGGATTGCACCAAATCTATAGATCATTTTAGAAAAAAATGGTACATTTTATTATTGATTCTTCCAATACTGAACATTAAATAACTCCTCATTTATGTTGTTCTTTGATTTAGTCAGTTTTTAAAATTTTTGAAATAACTCATATTTTTCTATACTCACATTTAAGTAGTAAATTTTTAATACTAATGTAAAAACTTCTAGATTTTCTAATTTCAATTTCCAGTTCTTCATAGTTGGTGTACAGGAAAGCAATTAACATTTCTATGTAGATCTTATAACCTATGCCTTTGCTAAAATCACTTATTTTTTTCTGATACCTGGATCATCTGTGTTTTGGTTTCTATCTTGAAGCATTTCCTGCTCCTTCACCACAATCTTGTTTTTCATCTGGGACAGTCCCCCCCAAAGACCAATCATGAGACAAAATTAATTATGAAAGTCAGTAGGCTCTACTTAATCCAATTAAACTTAATTGCATGATCCCTATATTCCTAATCATCTTCACCTAAGGGACATGCTACCTTCATGTTTTTAAACAGAATTCCTGAGCCAAATAATTTTCACAAATATGACTCTAAGAAAAGATGTTTTAGGTATAAGAAGGTCAAGGAAAATCAGATCTATCTCATTAACCTACAGGTTTGTGCCAAATCACATAATGATTTGTGGGCTACCCATAATACCTCATTGATAATGGAAATGATTCTTCCAGAGGGAGTAACATGTGAAGAATCTACAGAACTAATTGAAAAATTTAAACAGCATAGTTAAATTTCTATATTAAAACATAATATAAAGCACTACAAATCAAGTTCTACACTAAATTATGATTACTAAATTAACATATAGGGACATTGCACAGAAATACAGACATAAATTATAGACATGGGTCAGATTGCACCATTTTCCAATAACGTGCAAATGTAAGTGATTTCTGATTTAGAAGTAAAAATAGTAACACTGCTAGAGGATGCAAAAATTGTGCCATTTAATTTGTGTAAAATGAGGAGGTAGATGGTGTCATTTGTCTAAAAGTTACTTGATCAGTTAGTGGCAGAGCCAGAGTTGAGCTCTAATTTATATTCATCATGTTCTTTCACTGCAGCTATATATTTATACATATACATGCACACATATGTACACACATATATAATTATATACCATATATTTTACATAGCTATATATAAGCATATACTACATAGAGTATGATTTTGTAATTTACATATAATTTTTCTTGTGGAAGAATTTTGCTGTCTAGAGTCACTGACAAGTGAACCTAAGAAAATTAGCAACAGCATTTTACCCATTACAAACTTGAAAATTGTCAGTACAGGCTATCATAATCAACTATCTGCTATCAAGAAAGAACAAGTCTCAGTGATTGACTATTTTTGCAAATCTCAGAGACACTGGGTTTCACAACACCTTTTAATAGCAATTTTCCTATGACATTAAAATAACAAGTGCAGGAGCTGGGATTGAACGATAATCTTTCTGAAACTTGACCATTCCAAAAAAAAAAAAAAAAGAGCAGAGGAGGACCCAGATACCCAAGCACTAATATTGGGTCATTCCAACTAGACAAGGTGGGGGGGGCATCAAGTGTTCCCTTCCTTTTCCCCTCATGCCCACCCTACTCATCAGAACAGCTTTGTGAAAGGATCCTGCTCCACAGAAGAAATACCTTGAGTCATTCGCCAAGCCACATGTACTGAAGAAGGGGAGGTATAAGCAAATCAGCAGACCCTCAAAAGCAAGGTGCAGAAGAGCACCCAGAAACAGACATGTCTCCAGTCCGCTTCGAAGTGGAGTGGAGGTATCCATGCACTCTCAGGTCAGGTATCCATCCCATTTGTATACTTGAGCATTTGGTGAGGATCCCACACTCAGAAATAAATTAAATTCTAATTTCTGAAGCCAGGGTGTCAACTGTGGGAAAGGAAACTCAGGGCAAACAGCATTACAATTAGAGTAAGAGGAGTCAAAAGCACTTTTGCACTTCTGTTTCTCAGAAGAATAGTAAGCCCTTCACAAAAACAGCAAAATTTAATGCAAAAGAGAGTAAATGATCTCCTTTCAGATGATGGTATTGGGTACTAATGTTGTATTCCTTATTTAAAATTATAAATAATCTCTATGGGAATCTGGAGAACTTCAAAACATAATACTATTTCAAACACTTTTTCTATAACATTAGGTTAGACATTTGTCCCACCAATTTCTCAGATCTAAAGTATCTGAACTCAGGCCTCCCTGGCTGCATAAGATGTTAAGCACCACATTGTGAAGCAATCCACAGCCTCTGCAGCATGAGTTTGATCCCAGGCCAGCCAGGGAGCAACCCACATGGTGCAGCAGACCTCTCCGGACTCAACCACTGCTCCCCTCAGCAGTGTACTTCGGTTAATCTGCCTGTTCTGTTCTCCACTCTGACTCTGGTGAATCCTCTCACCCCTACATCTCTGGCCTGTACACCAGCTATTGTATGAACAAATAAATAGATCTTTAAAAAAATAAATAAAGTATCTGAACTCCCCTTTTCATTCTAGCTCCCAGTTTTTTAAACTTAGAGTTGTTATATCAAATAAACACATAACCAACTGACCAGTATGATTTTGGTTTAAGCTCTTTCAATTTGAAGCAACTGAACAAAATCTGATAAATATATGATAATTACCTATGAGAGGTGATAACAAAGACTTTGGAGTCAGACAGGCAGGGTCAAAATCCCAAATTCGCAAAATCACAAAACTGAATTTGTGAGCACTTTGAACATGGGGATATTCTGAAGCTCAGAATTCTTACCTAAACAATGGTAATGATGACAATAGTATCTCATTCACAAGACTGTTGTGAGGATTGATAAGTTCATTTACGAAATACATCTTTACACATCTAAGTGCCAATGGATAGTAGCTTTCTTTTTTCACCCTGTAGAAATATTATTCTAGGTGCTAAACTGAAAGAGTATTTGCAAATAGTGACAAATGATAGAAATGTTCCCTGAAATTTAGTCTTATTCACAAATAAGTGATCAGGAAGATCTCACTGTTTTCACCTCCATTAATGAATAAGCTACATTTCATTTCCTCAAAGAATAAGCACCACTAGAGAATCAGACAGAGAAGCATTCAAATCAAAGCCATAGAAAGGAGTCTGGAGTGACAGGAAATGGAACATGAGTTTGCAAATAGAAAAGACATTCAGAGAGTTATTAGATATAGAGAAGTGTAAGATACATTATTCTGAATTATTAAGCTATTTCAATTTTGTATTTGAGTTGTGAAAATGTCAATGAATTAACTCTTTTGAAAATTGCTAGAAGTGCTTTGGGGTTATTAACATTATATAATTGTGTACTTACAGAGTAATCAGTTTTCCCTGGAGGGATAAAGAAAACCACTGAAGTTAGGTTAAGTGACTTTTCATTTTGAGTGGTATTAAGATCTGCACTATAAAGTAATGATGCTATGAATAGAAAATTACAAAATAGCTGTAAATTTGCACTAAGAAAACTTGAGTTTGCCCAGTTCTCTCTTGACTACAGATTTTATCTTAGGATATTCCAAACTAAGCATTTGAGAAAATAAGAACCTAATTTAATGCACATGTCTTTTGGAATATTAAGAGAGATGGCTCTTGCAGAAGGTATTTGAAAAATTAAAACTGCTACACAAGCTAAGGGGTTACCGTCTAAAAGTGAAATTTGAAATGCAGATCCATCATTATCATATACATTTCATTCAATATGCTTTATAATATATGATATACTTTATTTTTTTAAAAGATTTATTCATTCATGCATACAAGAATAGGGTACAGGCCAGATGTGCGGGAGGGTTAGAGGATTCACCAGAGATAGAGTGGGGAGCAGAATAGGTGGACTGACTGAAATACATTGCTGAGGGGAGCAGCGGGCAAGACAGGAGAGGTCTGCTGTGCCATGTGGGATTCTTGCCGGCTGGCCAGCCGGGATCAAACCTGTGCTACAGAGGTTGTACAGCTTCACAGCGCTGCGCTCAACCACCTGTGCCACGAGGGATGGCCCCATATGATATACTTTAAACAGATTTTATTATGTATTTTTCTTGTTAACCTATATAATTTCACATGACAGCTTGGGCTAGCTGAACAAGCCATAGGTAATTAAAATGTTTTTCTTAATTAAAAAATTTAGATGAAGATGTGTTGTAATAACTAGGTGAGATAAAAGATTATAGTACTAAATGCTACTACTACCATGAGTTGATTATTATCTGACTTAAATTATGATATATATTCAAATTTATAGTTAACCTCTATTTTAAAGTATTTAGAAAACTTCCCATTCTCTAAAATTGCAGTTGCAATATATAATCATTGAATACATATTTATCTTCAAAAATAAATAAGTAATAATAAGTATTCAATAATCCTCAAAATGCATGAAAATAACTAGGAAAGTAACTACAATATATCAAACATATTATAAAGTTATATTAATCAAATCAATATAGTATTGGGTTAAAAATAAGACAGAAATAGAAACTAGAACAAAGTGTATTTAATGCAAGGCAAAGTGATATTTCAAATCATTTAAAAGAAGATCAACTATTTTATGATGTTCTGGAAAAATATTTGTTCATCTGGAAAAATAAATAATATTGTTTACCTATTACTTTTCACCATATATATCAGATAAATTATTAACATGCTCAAGTGTTAAATGTTTACAAAAAAACCCACAAAACTACTATGCACAATAATTAATTTAAGATCAGGAGCTCCTCTTAACTAAGTTTTAAAATCCAGAGGCTAAAAAAATTTTGAAATATTAAGAAATCAATAATTTATATGAGATTATTACATAGGTCAAACAATAACTTAAAATTGATTTGGAATATAGAGTTGGAATTCAGAAAAGATGAAAGGACTACTATCTAGTTTATATAAAAAGCTCTTAAACTGAGCAAAATGACATTAACCCAGTTATTCAGTGAGCAGAACATGAGTTGACAATTCACTGAAAAAATTCACTGTAATTTCAGATTGTCAATATATATTTTTTTAATTGCTCAAATTCAAAATTTGGAAACAAATCAAGGTCAAAATGAATTATCACTTTATGCTAATTAGAATAGTAAATAATGAAATGAGAATTACTGCTTTAGTGGCTGTGAGGTACAGCTTGTGAAATACTGCTATGTTATCCTCTTGCAAATGTGAATTGATAAAGCTCCTTTTGTAAGAAATCTGGCACGTCTATAAATAATAAATTGTGAGATAAGAATAAAGAAATGATATATCTTTAAATATGAGAATCACACATAAAAGCCATTTTATGTGTGATTTCTTCTATGTGATGTGCAGATAAGTGCAGGCCTCACTGATAATGTTTGCATATGACTCGGTGGTCATGAAGACAGTATTTTTTTGCCATAGTTACCATTGATTTGGGGGATGGAAGGGCCATGATAGACAATTGACTGACTTGGTTGGGAGATTGATTGCATTAAGCAAATATGAACTATTTTAAGACCAAATAAAAGCTTTGATCCATAATCTAAGTGTGTGGAGTCGCCACAAAAGATTTGCATGCTTCTGTGCACAGATTTACACACACAGATGTCTACATTTATGGCAAAGCCTTTGCTTGAATGGTCTTCATTTTGAACTTTCTCTTCTGGTTCATTTGTTTTTTTTTTTTTTTTTTTAAAGATTTCTTTATTTATGCATACAAGAGCTGAGGTACAGGCCAGAGTTGTGGGGGTTGAGAAGATTCACCAGAGACAGAGTGGGGAACAGAAAAGGCGGACTAACTGAAATACACTGCTGAAGGGAGCAGTGGGCGAGTCAGGAGAGGTCTGCTGCACCATGTGGGTAGCTCCCTGGCCGGGGATCAAACTTATGCTGCAAAGACTGCGGACAGCTCCATAGGCTGCGTCTTAACCCCTGTGCCACCAGGTAGGCCCCTCATTTGTTGTTTTTAATAGTCTGTTCTCACCTTTCTCTTCCCTCTTCTCATCCCTGTCTCTGCCTTTCCTAGTCTTTCCCCTTTTCAAAGGCTTCCCTTCCTGCTCTTTCCTTCATATTCTGCCTCCTCTGCCCTTGTCACTGCTAACCCCACCCCTTCCTCCTTCCCTTTCCTCCCCTTTTCTCCATTCTTCTTTTTTCCTTTACTTGGAGTCTCCCTTCTCTTTCTTTCCCATTGTGCTTCTACCCCTTCATGGAGGGGCATGCGTGTTGGAGACCATGAAGTCGGTGGCAGGCAGGCTGACAAGCTGAGGTCATCAAGAGGTGTGTTTCCCACCTGCCAGGAAAGCAGGGCAGTGAAACAAGAGGGCAGTGTAGAGGAATAGTAGCAAGAAATGGGACAGCAGGAGGGGGGTCATAAGGATTTGTCTGTGTGACCAGCGACCAAGAAGTCAAGGGGGTGGGGAGTGGAGAGAGGTACTCATGCAAGAGGCATCCGGCCATGGAAACAGCTTAGAATAAATGCACAGGCCATGGAAAGAGGTAGCTGGCTTGAGATTATTAACATGAGTCAAATAAGTGATCAGAAAACAAGTGAAAATATCGATGATAACATGAGTCCAATATTTCAGTGTTAGAGAAAAGTTATGGGAGGATGAAAAAGGAGAAGGTTAGAAAGAAACCTAAGGTGCTGGACTGGAGTTGTAGGTGTCAATACAAACTTGTGGACTTTATTTTATATAGATATGCACATAGGCTCTGTAATAGGTGTCTGTGTAAACTTTTATATTTAGAAAAGATAGAATTGGAGTTGAGAATGAAAAACAGTTCCCATTTCCCCACATTCTCTTCTTCTTAATGATCTTAGAGATTTTTTTTTTCTTTTATTTGCTTATTTTCATGGTTGGCATCAAAGTCTATAACAAATCAAGAGAACAAATAGTATAAGCAATCAAACTTGAATTCTTATTTTGTTATTTCTCAGCTACTTTGTGTGTACTTGAAGGATTAAATAAGATGAGACATATAACTTATCTGCTGTGTGAATGTGGTGAATTAAATTTATGTCTGCCACCCAACTGTGAAGTCAATATCACTTCCGTGATTCATGCAAGTCTAGAGTTACCTAAGGCAAATTTGGTGGCACTGTTTTGCATGGAGGTAATGAGGCTTAGGGAAGTTAAATTACTTGATGAAAATCAAACAGCTAGTTAGGAGAAGAACCCAGAGTCAAGCTTTCTTATCACAGACCCTGCAGCAAAGAACCATATTCATTTTAATTTGATCTTGATATTTTCTGGAAACCAAAGGCCTTGTGCTGTAAGATTTAATCTTAATTTTTATTATTTATTTAATAAAACACTTCTGTGTAAGGGTAGGGTTAACTCTGAAAATCTTAAATTGACATGAATATCCCCTTGCTAAACTTCATTCTACAATTTAACTTAGAATACCCAATAAATGACTTTAGAGGAAAAATGTTGTCTTCAGTACACCAGGATGAAAAAGTTCCAACTGGCATTTTGGGATTTTCCCCTTATCATGACAGTACACAGACATCACATTCTGAACTGTCACTTAGAGATGCGTGGGCTATGGAAAGGTATTATTAGAAAGTGTGAAATAAATTTACAATTGAAGCCGTGTTGATAAAATGTTAGCAGGCAAAAGTTCCATGGCACAGGAAGAACATGTCTTTGAAACACCCAAGTTAATGGTCATGTTTTAAGTTAATAAGTGGTAGCCTGAAGCCTTCCTGAAATCAGCCAACTGCTCATCTTACAAATTGTTAGGCATTGGATTTCTAAGCAAAATAGGACATTTTTATGTCCTATGGCACAGAAATAAGTGCAAAGAAGTGTCAAATTTTTAATGCCTTATATTGTCTTGTTTTGATGTAAACAACAGAATCTGATCTTGTAATAAGATCCAATTAATATGATGCTGACAATCATTATGTCAGGTAGGTAGAACAAGATAGCAAGCGTTTCTCACCTTTGACCAGAAGCTCATTATCTTTGCATGTATTTCTTTGCTTTTATCATCAAAGCACATTAGTACAACAAAAGGAATAAATAAGTTGGTACAGCAAAATAAATAAAGGCATGGTATAAGAGGTTAACAATATGCTATGGTAAAATACTATCACCTTTCACTGATTAACATGCATTAAGAAGGTAAAAAGTATATCTGTATAACAGAAGGAAAACTTAGTCAATGCTTGGAATTAATAGTGCTATAACATTGGAGAAATTCCTAACATTTAGAACAAAAGAGTATCTCAAAAGAGTGTCTCAAATATTTGTCTTAGTGTCTCTCTCTCTCTCTCTCACACACGCACACACACACACACACAGGAGACACACATACACCATGTTAGAGCAATATAATCATTAAGTGCTGATTCCCTGGTACCATGCTAATTATCAATTTTCCACTTTTTTCCATCTATCTATTGTCTCTCTACCTATTTATGTAACAATCTATATATCCTTCTATTATCTATCTATGTATCATCTATCTATTCAATCTGTCATCTTCTGAAATAATTTCATCTCTCTTGGAGTGATTTGGTCCTTCTTTCTATGATTCATACTTTGCCCTATAGAGTGGACAATACAATCCTCATCGTACCACCTCCTGTTCAATCTATTTAGCAGGAAGAATCGGTGTTTTTTTGACTGGACCAAAAATGACTAGGCTACATTTTGTTATAGTCTTCATTCTGCTTCTTAAAGGTACCAGTCCAATTCTTCCTCCTTTCTTTCATCTCCTTTCTTAGTATTTTAAGCACACCCCAAAAATCTTTCCTTTCAGAGAGAAGCTAAATACACCCTATTGTCCCCTCTATCACCTAGCTCCCCTGCCAGTGACCAGGTGAGGGAATGTTAAATGAAGCAAATGACAACTGTCTGCTGCATACAACTAGCTATTCCACATTTGAAGAAGTGCCTCTGAAACCTTCTGTCCAGAGAAACATTTTTCAAACTGACCTTTATTCATGCACCTTTTATATTATAGGTGGAAGGAGAGAGGGGGTCAGAGCTGTTAATAATCACATTTTTGGGTCTACCTTTTCTAAAAGCAGTATCTAAAACCTTATTTGATTATAGATTTACCTGTAAATAATTTTCCTAGCCAGGGATATAATAAGCAAAGAAGGGAAATGAGAGCACACTCATACTCATACAAACACATGTGCACATACACAAACACAAACCACACACCAGGTTGATGACAATATTCTTCCACTATTTGATAATTTATTGATGTTCCTTTCTCAACACTCTCTTCTCTGAATTCTACTTTGTCCTGATGTGTCAAAGGGGAAGCTGTAAAAATCAACTGAACAATAGTGACAGTGTTTGATCCTTAAAATCAGGGTTCAAATGGAACCTCTCTTGTGGTCCCCAAGAGTGTGCAGAATGATACTTAGTGAATGCTACTTTTTCCAATTTATTACTTTAGTCTAGGTTGTTCAGAATAAAACCCGAAGAATTAAGGTAGCATTTTTTGTTAATTTTTTTATAATTCACCATAACAATGTCTTTCAGATTCATTACAAAGTAGAATAAGGTGCTTACACATTGTCTCTTCCAATCTCACGTGGTATGTTTGGCACTTTAATGGCATTATTAATGTGTCAGTTACAATTTGGTGAAAAATTCTCTGAGGATAAATGTCTTTCATAAAGCAAGCTGGGATGTCTATGATAAAATTTCTTGAGGTAGACTTTATAGTATTTCCTATTAAGTTGCTTTGGAAAACATTATCCTTGCCTAAGCAAACAGGTAGATCTTTTAGTACCCTCTGGGGGTATCAAACTTGAAACTTCAAAATATTCAGTAAATTTGAAAATGTGCAGTAAATTTCTTTTCATCCTCAAGTAGAATTCCTTCTCAGGAAGAAAGGGTAGAGAAGACTAGAAAGTCTATTACCCACCCTCAAAGTTTTCCTTTAGCACTAAAGAAACCAAATTAAATAGTATTTGAATTTGCACTTAATCAGGGAAACCTCTCCAGCAGTTTTCCACTCCAAGATATTGTTCAATCATTTTCCTATAGCAAAACCAGAGAGTCAAACGGCCACAATTTTTTTTAATGCTATGTTTTTATGATACCCATTTATTATATGTGTGAAATGCAACTTAATATATAAAGCTACAAATTTCCAGAGATTTTTAAAAAGGACTGGACCAAAGAAGCGTAATCTGATTTAATTCTTTGAGTTTTTCTTCTTGTACTTAATAGGCAAGTTGTGTTGCCATAGAATCATACACTCATAAAATATAAAGTGTTTCTGTCTCATTTCTAATTACCTTCTCTCTTGGATAAACAACTGAAAACTGTTTGAATATCATTTACACATTTTAGCAACAAAGAAGAAATAAAACCAATTTACTAACTACATTACATGGCCATCAAAGGAACTTATGAAGAACATGATTTTTTAAAAGGTTATTATTAACTTTGGTGATTTGAAAACATTTCATAAGGGATAGAAACAAAGGGAACAATGCAAATTCACCAGAATTGATTGATTACATAAACATGAATTCTTCTGTAAAAGTCACTGTGCTCACCCTACAGTGACTACAAAAGGCAGAGCCTTTCAGAGAGGCCTGATATAGCCCTCCAGGCATTGCTCAGACAGACAGAAAGCAAAGCATTCCTTGCATTAGCAAGTCTTGGGGGATCACCACCACAGGGGAATAATTGACATTCAATATATTTTATTCAAGACATAGTTGTTTTCCTAGAAAGCAAAATGAGTAAAACACTGGGTCACCTATTCAAAGGTAAGTAGATAAAGGTGTTTTTATTTCATTAATGAGATAGTGAACACTAACAATTTTTACTTTGCTGGGGGGAAAAAAGGAAAAGATGTATTTCTTTCTAAATAGTTCTATAAGAAAAATCATCACATTCACCGCTTTTGCCCAAGAACTGATCACTGATCGGTAAAAGATTCCCTAAGGCCAACTTCAACCTAGTCACTCTTAATCCTTTCTTCAAAAAAAAAAAAAAAAAAAAAAAACTTTATTGCTATTTCTGTTCTCCAAAGTTCTATGCCTCACATATAATCACCAGTACAACGATCACTGGAAAAGTCTGTCATGGAGTTTCGACATAGAAGTTTTTAGAGATGGTAGTTTGACCTGCCTGTGCAAAAAGCCAGTAGTGTGTAGAGGTGTTAACTTGAAAGGGTAATGGAAGACCTAGGAAAATACAATAACATGGAAGGAAAATGCAGAGAATTTATGAACTAGACTTACCAGAGTAATGCTGCATAACAAATTATCCAAACACTTAGTGGCTTCAAGAAATAAAATATCTTTTTGTTTTCCCCTCACTCACAAATCTGTAAGTTAAATGTCGTTCCTCTAGGCTTGGTTGGTCCAGATGGACTTTGCTGTAGGTTAGAGTAAATTTCAGTCTTCTCAAGTGTCTCCATTCTGGGACCAATAACAAAGTGCAGTGTGATCTTCTCATGGTAGATACTAATAGGCCAAGTTGAAACATGCAAGTATATCTAAAATGCCTGCTGGAACTGATGTCATTTTGGGGAGGTGTTGATTTCAGTAAGCGGGGGTCCTTGGGTTACCTCTGAGAAAAGTTTCACCAGAGTTACCCTTTCTGAGGCACATGGTGGGTTTACCCAGGAGACAAGGACAAATACATTTACACAGACAAAGGTAGGCAAAGGTTATATTTTAAAAGGACAGGGTTAGGGCCCCCCAGGTGATGCAGTGAGTTGAGCACAATGCTGTGAAGATGTCCTCAGCCTCTGCAGCAAGGGTTCAATACTTGGCCCGCCAGGGAGAAACCCACAAGGTGTGGTAGACCTCTCCTGTCTCGCCCGCTGCTCCCCTCAGCAGTGTATTTCAGTTCGTCTGCTTGTTCTGCTCCCTGCTCTGTCTCTGGTGAATCCTCTCACCCTCCCACACCTCTGGCCTGTATCCCAGCTCTTGTATAAATAAATAAATCTTTCTTAAAAAAAACAAAACAGGGTTATTAGTAAAAAGAGAAGGGAAAAGATAGGCACCTGCACAGGTTCATGGGGGAACTTCCTCTTGCCAATGCAGAAACTGTACTGATACTGTATTCTTCCTTTGGGGAGGGGCTGTTTCCTTTGGGAGCGGTTGGTTCCTTTATGCAGTTGTTATCTATTGTTATCTGTGGAGTTGTTATCTATTGTTAAATTAGTTACTTCTAGGGTGTGACTGTGTAGATGTGAAAGAAGGGTGATTCTCTATAATAGCTCCCAATCTCCATATCTCCACCTCTGATCTGAGCCTCCAGAGACTTCTTATAGCCCTCAGATACTTGCTATAGCAGTGGGCATCTAAGGATTTTTCATTTCTACAGCTGGTTTAACAACTATATTAATCACTGCTGTCCCCAACTCCAGAGTCTGGTCTTATGACAACCCCATCCTCAATTTTCTACTCTTAGCCTCTATCAGAATGACACTTGCTAACATTCAGTGTTCAAAGCAAATCAATGGTCAAGCCCAGGACCACTAGCCAGAAAAAATTTCCCTCTAGAGTCTACAATAGAGTAACATGGCAAAGTGAATAGATGCATTATTAATAAGCCAAGGAGAAAGTCCTAGAAAGTAATAATCCAATCTACCATCAAATGCTAGCAACAGAATCTTCAAAGTTTCAGAATTCCTGAAGGGAGAGGACATCTTCAAAGAATACCAAGGATGCATGGTAATAATAATTGATCTGATTCGGATTTGTTGTGAAGATTCATTCATTGTAGAAAACAAATGACTGTAACTTACTTTCCCCTTAAATATTACAATACTTAAAATAAAGAATTACATAAAACTTCAGTTGTTAGGATTATTTGCACCTTTCAGGTTTTTTTTAAGAGGAAAGCATTGCTTAATGAGCAAATGGCCTTACTTACTTTGAAGATAAGCATATTCAATTTACAAACATCTTTTTACATCTAGAAGCATCTATTGCAAAACGAACCTTTGATTTCCTTGCTAAATTGAGAGCAACCAGTTAGTGGAATGGAACTGTAGATTCACTCTCAGAGTCCTGTCATGTTTCATCACCTTGCTTTATCCATCATGTGATGTTATTTTGATCATCCGAGTCTAACTGAAACCCAGTGTTATACCAAACAAGTCTGATGAAGCAAGTCTGATGTATGGAAGAATGAGTAGTTATTGCTATCACTCATTGGTACTGGATTGCAAGCATAACATTTCAGTGAAACAATTTCTTAGAAAGCCTATTAAGTGTTAGCAGGGGAGAGGATTACTTTGCTGGTATGCCTCTAAAATAGGCAACTATAAGTAGGACAATGGGACTGCTATTTAATATTAGGAACTCAATATGCAACTGGAATTAAGAAGGAAAGATGGGCCTCCCTGGTGGCGCAAGGGGTTAAGCATCGCACTATGAAGCTGTCCGCAGCCTCTGCAGCACGAGCTTGATCCCTGGCCAGCCAGAGGGAAACCCAATTGGCAAAGCAGACCTCACCTGTTTTGCCTGCTGCTCCCCTCAGCAGTGTATTTCAGTCCGTCTGCCTGTTCTGCTCCCCACTTTGTCTCTGGTGAACCCTCTCAGCAACCCCCTGTACCCCAGCTCTTGTGTGCATAAATAAATAAATATTAAATTAAAAAAAGAAGAAGGAAAGATGGAAGGGAGCAGGAAAGTGATGAAGGAAGAAAGTAAGAAAAGGAGACCAGGCATGAGGGAGAGAGTGAGAGGAGGTGGAAGGGAGAGAGGGATGAAGGGACAGAGGAAACATCATATGCATCTGTCCTCCCAAAACAATAAACTCTGTATGCCTACAAGAATCTACTAAGAATGTTTAGTTTTAATAATCATTTAACATGATATTTAGGGATAAAGAATGACAAAATATGATGATAAAAGAGGTTTTGGAAAATGGTATGATTCCTAAATATACATCCTGAAACATGATTTGGGGACACTTTAGAAATTTGATGAAATCCTGTCTACACCACTCTATTTACCTGTGTTGACCGAATACAACCAACAAGATGTAGTCATTAATGTTCTCTGGGCTGCTTTTAGTTATTCTCACATCATGGGCCATTGTGCTGCTTCTTTTCTATTGTTAAGAACAGACAAGTAATTTCCAGATAATGATAGTTTACTTTTAGAGTAAAGGAAGAAAGAACGTTAGATTTGGAAGTAGACACTCAAAGCTTAAGCCTTCGTGTTCTCAATTACTAGTTTTGTGATGATGTTGGGCAAGTCACTTAAATTCACAATGTTTCAATGCACTCTTTACCAAATTGGAAATAAAAATACATATGTTATCTTCCCAGGAGAGTGACAAGACATTCCAAAGAGTACTTTAAAAGCTCTTTACAGATTATAACTCACTATTCAATTGCAATTGTTATTATAATCTTTCAATGCAACTTTTTGCCTTTTGTCTGGATTCTGGATGCTCTAACTTAGCACAGTGTCGACATACAATTCAGCTCTAATGACAAGAAAATCCAATTCTTAGAGAGGAAGAAAATGAATTGTATACCATACGGTCACACATTTGGAACCTGTTATTTTCAATAATAACATGTTAGGGAAGCATTCATTATTGACTAGAAATAACTTATTTCGACAGTTAGCTGTAGTGGAGTTCATGCTGAGTGCTAAGATGCTGACATCAAACAGGAAGAGAGCAAATACAGTGAGTGCCATTCTAGCAGAAGAATCCATCAGCATGGTTTATTTGCAAGGCACTGTATTATTTCTTCTCAATCAGCAAGTTCAAGGTAGGCTCTTTTACAGCAGTAAGTGTTGTATGGCCATTTCTCTCCCTCTACTACTTACCCCGTTGCCAGTCACAGTAAATCTAAATTATTTTAAAGCCACTTCTCTTTTAGCCCACAGGTCTGGTTGAACACTCAAAAGTCATGCATAGGTTAGAGGATAGACCCCCAATTATTGACTCTTGGAGAGCTAACCTGCTTTCATGAAGATCTCAGTTTTAGAGTCAGATAAATGTCTTCAGATGCATTTGTGCACAGCACAGCCAAATGATACAAGGGCAGTTAGGAGATTACATTTCTATGTTCCCTTCCCAGCAGATAAGTTTATCCAGAGAGCTATATCCTCTTCATTTCTCAGTAGGAGAAAGAGTATTAAGACTTTGAGCCTAATAAAATGCATAGCAAAGCAATTTCATGGGTAAGACAAGACCCAGGCTTGTAGGAAAAAAAATAGTACTAAAGTCTGTCCATCAGAATTACTTTAAGAAGCCTGTTGGGCATTGATATCAAAGATCTCCCTCTGGAAGTATGCATAAAAGACTGGGATTATCAACAACAAAAAGACTGAACTTGAACCTAAGAGGAAAATCAACATTCCCAAATTATTTGGATAAAAGTACAAAGAGAGAAAGAAGAGTTGGTACAGCATAAAGAAATTATCTTCACTTCAAAATCAAATGCTGAATGATCCATAAAATTAAGATGGGGAAATAAAAAAACAAAACCAAATGCTACAAACACATACCAGATTTTTCTATTAATCAGTTCTAAACAAAATGCAACCATCAAAAAAAAAATACCCTACAATTACAAAAATTACCAATAACAATATGCAAGGCCCATAGATTCTCAAAGCGGACTCAATTCATTTTGAATATTTATATTTGTAAAAGATAAATAATTATGCTGAAGCACAATGCTGAACTACATCTAATTGAAATGTACTAGTATGAAATATGATTATTTTAAATCATTTTCCAAATAAAATATATTTATATTATGATACTGTCACTACTAATGTTCCATTTGTACTAAAATTATAAATACATGGTTGTAGCAAGAATTCAACAACAAAGCAGCTTTGTTTAACAAAAGCTTATGAAGGAATTTTTAGTTTCCTACTTGTTACAAGTAACTTACACGCTCATCAAAATATTTAATTGCTAAAGAAATAATAGAATTCTTTTAAATTAATTCTGACAATTAAGCCATTCCCATACCAGATGGATTATAACAGAATTGAGTTTCTAGTAAATGATTTAGCCTACTTTGATACCACATTTATCCAATAATAGCTACTAGGCACTAGTTCACAAGATCTTACCATGCAAGTAGATGATTTTAAATAAAGATATTAGACAATTTGGAGAAATTAATACTTTCAGGTCATTAGATGGCGTATGTTAATCCACCTCTTCTCTCCCTCCTAAACGAGGAAGCAGGGAGTATTGAACAGCCATTTCTCTCCCTCTGCACTACTCATATCCTAGAACTCAGATCAAAATCTGTTATTTTGAAGCTTTTAGAAACTAAATTTATTTCACATTGGTTTCACTATGGTATTCTCTGGTAATTGTACCTCTTTGGCAATATAATGTACCTTAGAACCTTTACACTGATCTGAGACAAATGGGGTCCAATCTTTGGTCTACCACTTACTAGCCACATGACTGGGCAGCTGTTCATGAAAAAATAAGACATTGATACCGTTGTTAGAAGGGCTGAAATGGTGTAAGTACTTAGTGCACATGTTGCAAATGAGCAGACCAACCTTCAGGCCACATTTTGCCATGGACTGGACCACATACACAATGGTGGCCCCAAAGGGGCATACCTTCTCATTTAGGCATGTGGTAGGTCTGTGTATTATACCCTATGACATTTGCACTATGAAATGGCCTAATGATGTATTTCTCAAAATATATCCCAGCCAGTAAGTGACAAATTAGTGACTATCAGTTTTATTATGGATATTAGTGTATCTGATATTTTTAGGTTAACATTGTTATTATCTGATAAATAATATGTACATCTGATCCTGTTTTTCTTTCTCAAGGTATTTTGTGTTATCCTTCACTCGAGGGTTTTGTTTCCCTGACCCTCACAGTCCCCGGAGGAAGAGCCTGTTCAGCTCCTGGCATAACTCCAGTGTGCACGTCCCACCTCAAGCTGACTGACTGTTCTGCATGTGCGCACATCATTCCAGAAAATAAATCAACTTTAGCCTGGGGACACCTGGTGGCATGGAAAGTTCACTTTTTCTAATGGAAATAATGGTCCCCAAAATGGCCTGGACTCTCTGAATAAAGTCTGCAATGTGGTCTTGAGTTGTATCAAAGTGTTTGCAGAGTGCTATGGAACCAGTCCAAAGTCGAAAATATTTGACTCTGTGCAAACCCATAATGATCTCAGTTGGTTCCTATTTTCTCTTCAACTGCAAGTTGGTAGAAGCAGTCAGAAGTTTAGATGCACTGTTTCTTACTTATGAAATGGGGAGTTGAAGTGATAAGGATGAAAGGCATATGATAGTGGCCACTCACTGTTTTCTGTCCTAGTGATTTGAATAGGGAGGTTCAGGATATAGTTTCAGGATTAAGTCAATTCTACAGTTTAAAGCTACAGAGATGTGGGTATGTGACCCCCCATCTATTTATCAGACTGAATTTTAGAATTCAGGGAATGCTGGGCTAAGAGTCACATCTCCACTGCCATTGGTGATTCAAATTGATAGAACTTAAAACTCTTGCATCCTGAAGTAAGAGCTAGGAGATTCCAAGCAATCATTGTGTGCAGCCTGTGGATTGGGTGTTATGAGAGGAAAAGGAGCCATAAGATGAAATTGGCTGCATCTTTGAGTCACTGATCAAGTTCCCCCAGGTACTGGAGTCCCCTCTGAGATGCTCTGTCTTGTCTGTCACTATTTGCTGAGCCAGATTGTCTTTGGCTTTCTATAAGCTTAAAATTGACATAATCCTGACATGTAGAGGTTCCTAATTCTATTGTATTTTATGATATTGAAGGTCCTGAATCAACCATTCTTAGCCTGATAACATAGCAATCTTTTTCTCTAATCAGTCAAAGCATATTTACTATTTAATTTGCCAGGATGGTGACTGCTCTATTTGTGTGTGTGTGTATGTACATATTCAACACATAATCTAATGTTAGGTTATAAATTACCCAAAATTCAATGGCCTAAAATATACCATCTAATCTTGTTTGCCCATATGTGGCCCACCAGGTTGGGTGTTCTTGGCTGGCCCACATGCTCACATGGAAAGATCTGATTACAGATGGGGGTACATGAGCTGGGTTTGGTTTCTTGCAAAGAATTGGGCTCAGATCTGTTCCATTATGTTCTCTCTTGGATTCATCCTCAATGGACAATAATTTCCCATAACAGAGTCTTGTGCTGATAAATTACAAGAGAGCATGATCAATAACATAAGCACATTTCAAGACTTCATGTGCACCTGAATATTGAATTCAGGGTGCTTTCAGTAAAGGTAGGATGAGGAACCCCCAATATATTTAGCTCGATAGAATTCCAAAGAATAAAAATGTTAACATCCTGATCTATTCCAAATTAACCACTAAATTTTACACCAGAGAGAAAGTCCTTTAACCTCATTAGATCTTTTTTTGCCACCCGAAAACAAGACTGACAAAATAATGAGTCATAGCTTATAAAGAGAAAATAAAATATCATAGGTGGCAGCAAGCAGAAGGAGAGAAATCTATCCCAACTGTCCTGCACAAATGAATAGTCTTAAATACACAAAGTGTGGAAAAAATGTTCTTGCTGTAACTGGAAAATCAAGATAGAAGGGAATTATAGTACTTTTTAAAAAAGAAATAAAAATGATGAGTAAGTACAAGGAGAAAGGACAATCATTGGTTGTCTCTCTCCATAGAGTCAGACATTCTGCTCGATATTGTGTTGACTTATTTAACCCTCACATTTTTCAAGACCAGAAGAAAGGAAAGATACATTTGTGTCAGTATAGTACTAACAAAATTCTGAATAGTTTTACTTATGAGGCATATGTTTCAGTTGGAAATCAGTCTGTAAGAGAGCAGAGGTTCCAGAATTTCCAGAATAATTTCTTATTTCCTAGAGCTTCTGCCACTAATTGGCTCTTTTCTCCTTAGAAAGTGAGCCAATCTCTCTGGACTTGCTTTAGGGTGAATATGAGACAATTTTTATTCACTGTATCAATCCATCAGAATTATGGAATTAGTAGTAGCATATACAAAGGCCCTGAGGCAGGAAACAGTCTAGTGTCATGAAGGAAATGAAGTCAGGATGGAGAGCCTGAAGCTCAGTCCCAGTTATGGAGTGAGTAAATAGAGTGGCACAGGACACAACTGGGGAGGTAGGCAGTGCACAGAAACCGGAACTGAAGAACCAGAACTTAATAACTTAATTGCTTGATAATAAAAAGAAGCTCCCTAAACTCATTATCTTTACACTATGTATTTTCTTCAGAGTTACAGGCATAATAATAGCATCTCCTTATATGTGGTTTTAGAGCTCATAAAACACTTTTGCGAGTATAATTTCCTTCAAGTCTAAAACAGTCCTCTGAGGTCACTAAGGCAAATGATAACCATTAAAATACAAAAAACCTACACTGAAAGAGAGTGGCTGAGCTACCTAACATTATATAGCTAGCAAGTGGCACAAGAGGGATATAAAATGAGTCAATCCCATACTGCTTTCAGATGGGCTAAGGAACAGGAAAGACCTGACTCTACTGTGAGTCAGGTCCTGAAAGATACATCCAAGAAGTGTTATTCAGAAATGCTTTTGGCAAATATATTTGGAATGAATTTATTATTTTTTTTCCTTTTCCTCTATTATGCAATACAAGAGATGACATTCAGTGTTAGGGGAGGGAAAGTGACAGCAAATGCTTCCTTTTCAAGAACAGATAGGCTGAAAGAGAAAGATATTAGAAAGATAGAGAGATGTTAACCTGTAAAACACATTCTTAAAAAGTAATAATATCCAAGATGGAAATAATAAAGGAAGTACATATTGCCACTATACGTTAGAGAAATAATGAATCCATCTGAGGCAAATGAAAAGCTATTTAACTATGAAATCACCTATTGGTTTTGCTTAAAAGAATAAACATTATTGAGAGTAATCAGTGACCACTATCTCAACTGGCCTGTTGAGATTAGTATATGCACATTTCTCCTTGCCAGTGCTTTAATTTTTATAAAGATTTTTATTTATTATGCATACAAGAACTGGGGTACAGGCCAGAGGTGTAGGGAGTGAGAGAATTCACCAGAGACAGAGTGGGGAACAGAACAGGCACATCTACTGAAATACACTGCTGAGGGGAGCAGTGGGCGAGTCAGGAGAGGTCTGCGCCATGTGAGTACCTCCTTGGCCGGGGATCGAACTCATGCTGCAGTGGCTGCAGACTGCTTCATAGGTTAACCCCTTGTGCCACCAGGGAGGCCCTACTTAGTTTTGTTTTGTTTTGTTTTTTGTCACTTTAAAAAGTTAAATTAGCTGTACAGGTGCTAGAATCTCAGTTATTGATATTTTTGATTAATTACATTAACAAGACTCCACATACATGTTAGATATATAAAATAGAGTAGCAAGGCAGAATTGGGAGTTTTGCAAAGATAGAGACGTTATTTTATTTAGTACTAGACGTGTAATGAGCAGCATGTCTGACACATCTCAGCAGCTAGTCACTAATTAGTGAGAGAATTATTGACACCTAATAAACAAGATTGTAATAATTCTACATAAAATACCAGCTGTAGATACTGTCAAGATGGTTTTGCAAGCTAACAATCAGTAGTGATTTTTATTTTATATTCCATAAATATTTTCAAATGCAGAGTTTTTGGTTTTGCCATTAAGTGAGTTAATGAAAGAATATTGGGTTTCAGACACAGTCAGACCTAAGGCTTAGCTTCACAACCTGCAAGATCTTGATTTTCAACACGTGACTAAACTTGGGAACTTCAGTTTTCCCATTTGAAAAATAAGATTAACAATCTACACCCCATAATTTTTTCAGATATCTTTTTAATTACTTGAAATACATTTCATCTATGTGGGACTTTAATTTTAATAAGACCTAATGTTATAATACAGGTAAGGAATATTGCAAAATACCTTATACACAGAAGTTCAGAAGAGTCTCTCTGCTCACAGGATGTCCATGTGAGTCATGTCTCCAAGAGTAGCTGGTTGTTCTAGAATTTCTTTGGAATTAAAAAATTTGATATTGCCCATGTTGCCATATCTAAGATTGTACAAGTGTACTTTAATTTGAAATTTAAGAATAAGCATAGGGGTACAGGTATTCTCTTGAATTACTGTTTTTGTATCCTTTGGGTAGATCCCTAGTAGTGGAAATGCTGAGTCATATGGTAGCTCCACTTTTAGTAGTCAAAAAAAAATTTTTTTTAAGAATAAATGTATTCACATTCCCCCTGACTGGGGGCATGAAGAACATGGTTAGAAAACAGGGCATTATAAAGTCTTAAAGTAGTCAATAATCGTGGCCCTCTGCTAGCACATTTCTTTCTTTCTTTCTTTCTTTTTTTTTTTTTTTTTTGAAGGGCAAAATAGTGCTTCTATTCAAGTAGAAGTTCTATATATTCAATCACATTGTGGAACTTCTGCCTCACAGACAACAGGTAGATTTATTGCTACCAGTTCAAACTATAAACTCCAGAAGGCAGCAGTGGGCAAGTGTGTGGTCAAGGAAGGTCAGTTGCAATTACACAGGTAAAGTCAGGTCTGTGTGTCCAGTTGACCTGAGAAGAAAGGACACCATAAAGTTTCTGACCTGAAATGAATTTTTAAGTGAAAGTTGAAAACAGTTGGCAAAATGCATTTAGTGTTACTCCAAGTCAAACTTTTAAATCCTTTGGTGTGTTTGATGGATCAAAATATTGGTAAGGCCACGAGCCCTTTATCCTGCGTGATCTTGATATTTATGGGTAAATTCCCATTTGAGTAATAAACAATTATTATACTGTTGACATCCACCCTCTGGAAACTGCGACACAGCTGTAGCCATTTTCCTGCCCCCAGGCCCTTTGTAGTTCATAAATTCTTATTTATTTTGAAGGGAAGAGCCTGCCAAAGACAAATTAAACCATAGTGTTGGATGTTACCAAATTACATAGTATTCATGTACACGCACTCTCTCATTTTTCACTTATTTACCCATCCATCCACCCCTCCTTTAATTTGCTCTCATAGAATGAGTGAATATTTATTTATTTCTAATCCAGTCACCATCTAGATATGGGAGACAGAACAAACACTAAATTCCTCCTTTCTTGAGACTAAAACATCAACATAGACCAAAATGAAAATAAAAGAACAAAGCAATAAAATATGTAAAGTTAGTTACAGTGAATGCAAGAGATGAGGGAGTATTATACTGTGAGTTCTTTTACTTTTTCATTTACTTTTATTAGGATTTTATAACCCCAGTAATTAACAGACTGTCTGATTCATAAAATATATGTTGAATTATCTAAATAACAGTATTATGGTCTATATATTCTTAAACAAGAACTATTTTGTTATATTTTCTAGTCAACTTTTCTTGATAATAGTCAAACTTATTCTTATAGTCAAACTATATCTTATGAAAGGATAATATGTTTACAGGTTATGTCAAAACAAGTAATTCACTTGGGGAAAGTAATAAAAAAATTCTCACCGTGTTCTTAGTAATATGAACATTGTTAGATATGTACAGTTGATGGTGGTAGCGCTAAAAATATAAGTAAACTTGAAGTCTAATTTCAGCCCATATATTTGAGACAAAAAAAGTAAAAAATGAAAACATTTTTTCCTAATTATATCCCAAGATGAGAAAAAGTAAAATAACAAATACTTATGAGAAAACGTGGTGTAAATTTCACCTATTGCTCATGGCGAGGCTTGGTCTGAAAGCTTAGATGTATAAGAAGGAAAAAGGCAAAGATTTTAGAAGGAATCTCCAGAAGAAAATGGACTTCCATTTTAAGAGAAATTCAATGCAGGACCTCCCTGGTTAAGGGAGGTTAAAGTCTCAGGGCTATGAAGCTATCACCAACCACAGTGGCATGAGTTTGATCCCCGGCCAGGAAACTAACCAACATGGCACAGCAGATGCCTTCTGTCTCGCCTCGCTGCTCCCCTCAGCAATGTTTTTCAGTAGATCCACCTGTTCTGCTCCCCACTCTGTCTCTGGGGAATCCCTCACCATCCCCCACTGCCCCGCACCTCTGGTCTGCACCCCAGATCTTGTATACATAAATTAATAAAATAAAACTTAAAAAAAAAGACAAGAGAATTTCAATGCAGTAGAATTGAAGCCTTTTGATTGTGTTTTTCTTTTAGAAAACATTATTCTATTCCCTGACTCTGGATATGCATATATTAGAGTCAGGATGAATTGAATCTGTTACTTTTTATCTCTTTCCCAAATTTCCTTGCTGTGATTAACAATCATGTACTATGTAAGATTTAAAGTCTATTCATGGCACTAAAGTAAGCCAGTGCTTAATGCTATTATCAACACTGGTGTTAAAATAAATTTAGAGTCATTTATTTTAAATGACTTCTTGTGGATTACTTAACTCAACTGTTGACAAATATAGTACAGCTAATGTATAGCTGCTGAAGCTTCTCCCTGCACAATTATCTAAAAGACCTTGATATCAATCTTCTTTATTGTGTCATTTTGTCAAGCAAAGAGTAGTCAAGGGGTCTGAGAAATTCTGCTGCTCCCAACAAGTAGAAAAACAGCTAAAAACTTCTAAAGCTGTTATTCACACCGTTTGGGGGCATCTATGCTGCCTCAAATCACAGAATGAGTTCACCAAAAGGTAACAAATGATGGCTAGAAGAGTAACAATGCCAGAATGAAGGCTGCAGAGCTCTGAGAAATGCTCATTTGGCAGAAAGCTTTGTTCATTGTGTCTATGTATTGTGCTCCCATTAGGAGAAAGCAACAGCCTTCCTCTCTCCTTCTCCCTTGTCCTTTATCAAATATCAAAACCAGGGTGAACTACATTATAGGGAACCGTCCTGAAAATCATGCTACAGTGCATCTAGACAAACATTGCCTGAAGAGCTTCAAAGTATTAATATCTAGAGTCCATCCTGGATGATTTCAATAAGTCATTTTTGATCCAGGAATCCATACGTCTACTAAATAGCACAGCTGATCCCTCTGCCTCTGGCTTGAGGGCTGGTTTTTGAACACCAGTGGTCTAGATGACTCAGTAAATAACCCCTGGAAAAGTACAGACGCTCTGTTCACAGGGTCTGGCTTCATTGCCCATAATAGGAATTCAATACTGTAAGTCTCTGAATTGGTCATTTGCTCAAATTGCTCAAGTTGTGGAAAATCTGTAAAACCCAAGCATGTTGGAAAATTGTAGCATCAATTCCAGTTTCTGCATTTTAAAACTTTAAATAATTTTAAGCATTCACCCTCAAACACCTTCTGATACAAGAAGCTTCATTAGAATTTTTTCCCTTATGCTGAGGTTATTCTCATGAGCTTTATTCCCCCATGCCAAAATAAGTTATAGGGGCCAAAAATCATTATGAAATGAGAAAATATGAATCAAGACATAAGGAAAAGTTCTCTTTATATTCCTCTCAAAGTACAGTCATATGTCTTCAGTATGCATAAGACTGATGAATAAATTAAGACAATTTCTAAATTGAGTATTGATTTTTATAAGCATAAAATAAGGCCATGCATGTGATGGACACAACCATAAAGGCATAACTCTTAAAAGAAAAAGTGACAAATAATAAAATAACATTTAAAAGCATAGCATCTTAAAGTAAAATTAATTAGTGGTTATTTTCTCTGAATCCTAAGATCATTAAATTTCTTATGTTATTCAAACTTTTTAAATAATTAATAAAATATAAGCACAAAGTTAAAGCTTTAGTCATTTCCCTCACATACACTGCCATCCCATCTAAAACATGAATATTCGGGCAGCTTGCAATTCCTCACTAGTATTTTCTATTTCAAAAACATGCTGAAATGCCATCAGTGATGTCTGCTAAGTCGTTGGTGCGTTTCCTGTTTAGTTTCCTGTTTGGCACCTTGCGCCTTAGACACCCATCGGTGGAGCCATACCCACAACAAAATAGTTACTATTTAAGATGAATAGATCTATCTATAAAGATGATTTGGGCCTCCTGGTGGCCTAGGAGTTGAGTCTCAGCACGATAATGACAAAGGCCTGGGTTCAATCCCAAGCCAGGGAGCTAACCCATATGGTGCAGCAGATCTTTCGTGTCTCATTTGCTGCTCCCCTCAGCAGTGTATTTCAGTGGATCTGCCTGTTCTGTTCCCCACTCTGTCTCTGGTGAATTCTCCCACCCCCACCTCCACACTTCTGGCCTTTTCTCCAGTTCTATGCAAAAAAAAATAATAATAATAAATAAAGATGACTTGATTGCCATTGAGTTTCTGCTTAATACAAAGTGAGAGCTAAAAGATTGTTTCAGCAGAAATAGAAACTACAATGCAAATACAATCATCTACATCCTTTGAATTTTTTGAAATGTTAATATTTTACATTTTTTGACAGTAGGACTGGTCCTTAACCAGTCAGCACCCAAATGGCATAGTGACCCATGATTGCCTGAACTGATTACGTTTACATCTTGATTAATGTTTTAGGCTTCTGGTTTTGTGCTACTTTGAAAACATTTTGCTTATTTGCAAGTAGGGGAAACTGTTGTTGCTTTTCCGACCATGCTTCTTAGCATGGCACCCAAGAATAGCTTTCTTTGAAACTCACAGAACACACATTTACTAAAACTAGAAATGAGGCTGGAGAGTAAAGTGTAAGAGTTAATTTTTCAGTGAAAACTGTAAACCCAGATTTTTTTAATCAAAGAAACATATGATATATATGAACTATAAAAGGAAAATAAAGGAGTCTCTCAAAGCACTCGAGCATTTGATTGAGTCACTTAGAAATTGAAAGTTCTTCTAGCCAGAGGATCTTGATCATCTCCTTCCCTATTACACGGATAATGAAACAGGGGCAGAGAGATGACAAGACAATAAGGATCTCCCTATTAGTTTATTACAAAATTAGAACTGTGATATATTCCAGGCAAACAATAGTTACTCTACAATAAACATACGTGATGAATACTTGGATGAAAAGAATAAGACCCATCTGAGATGGGATTGTTCTACTATACACATGGTTCTCAAACTTGTTTTCCCTCCTGTGACAGACCTCAGAGATAACTACACCTTCACCTACACCTACAGAGAGGAAAGTGACCAACTTTCATTACTTTTCACTTCTCAGAGCTACACTGATAAGCCTCATATGATACAAAATTGCTAGGAAGTCAACATAATTTCATCTCCTTTCTTCCTCAATCCACCATTGTGACTTAATATCATATTTTGAAAGCTCTCATATTAAATAGTTAATGCTACCAAAATAATGAATTAACAGAAAGTTAGATGTCTAAGGAGTTTGCTTTTAAGAAATCAGAGATGCATTGTTGTTAAAAAGAATTTATCATATAAGCTGTTATTACTTGCTTGCTGAAGGTATTTCTGAACCTGAAGTTCACAATCATCTACTCCAGTGATCTCACACCATACACAAAAATCAACTCAAAATGGATTAAAGAACTAGACATAAGACCTGAAACCATAAAATATATAGAAGGAAATATAGGCGAAACACTACGTGATTTGCACATCAAAGACATCTTTACAGACACATCACCCAAAGCAGTGATAGTGAAGGCAAAGATAAACAGCTGGGACTATATCAAATTAAAGAGCTTTTGCACAGCAAAAGAGACAATAACAAAAACAAAGAGAAACCCCACCAACTGGGAGAACATTTTTGCACCCAACACTAATGATAAAGGACTGATCACAAAAATCTGCAAAGAGCTGATGAGACTCAACAACAACAAAGAAAATAATCCAGTCAAAAAATGGGCAGAAGAGCTTAAAAGAAACTTCTCTGAAGAGGAAATGCAAATGGCCAACAGGCATATGAAAAAATGTTCAACATCACTTGTCATCAGGGAAATGCAAATCAAAACTACCATGAGATACCATCTTACACCAGTGAGAATGGCACATATTAAAAAAACTAGCAACAACAAATGTTGGCGAGGGTGTGGAGAAAAAGGAACTCTTCTGCACTGTTGGTGGGAGTGCAAACTGGTCCAACCACTGTGGAAAGCTGTGTGGAGATTTCTGGACCTACTAAACATAGAGCTTCCATATGACCCAGCAATTCCACTCCTAGGTATTTACCCAAAGGACACAGAAACATCAATTCCAAAGAACACCTGCACCCCTATGTTTATAGCAGCACTGTTTACAATAGCTAAGCTTTGGAAACAACCCAAATGCCCAAAAATAGATGACTGGATCAAGAAGATGTGGTACATATATACCATGGAATATTACTCAGCATTCAAAAAAGATAAACACATGCAATTTGCTGCAACATGGATGGCGCTGGAAGGGATCATGCTCAGCGAAATAAGCCAAAAAGAAAAAGAAAAATACCGGATGGTCTCACTCATAGCAGGAATCTAGAAAACTTAAATAAGGGACCAGGAAAATGAATAACTATAAGAAAGTGAAAATCAAAATCAACAAAAAACTATGAACCAGAGACACTTTTAGGGGGGCGGGGGCGGGAGGGGAGGGATTGGGGTCAGAATGGGGGGCTGCAATTGTATGGGGAATATAACAATAAAATTTATTAAAAAAAAAAAAAAATAAAAAATAAAAAAAAATGAAAAAAAAAAAAAAAAAAAGAATCATAGTCTGACAATAAAAGAATGTATGGGGCCTCCCTGGTGACGCAGCAGTTGAGCGCCAGGTTGCGAAGCTGCCCGCAGCCTCTGCAGCGCTGGTTCAATCCCTGGCTGCTCCCCCGCCACCACCGGAGGAGGGTCCCACATGGCGCGCAGACCTCTCCTGCTGCCCACTGCTCCCCTCAGCAGTGTAGTCCTTCTGCCTGTTCTGCTCCCTGCTCTGGCTCTGGTGAATTCTCTCACCCTCCCGCGCTTCTGACTGTACCCAGTGTTTGTATAAATAAATAAATAAAAATAAATCTTAAAAAAAAAAAAAAGAATGTATGAGTTTGACATTTCCTTAGGTCTAGAGTTAATCAACATGGCTTTAGAGGTATTATCTTTTATTTGTAAATCTGAGATTTGAAATATAAGCCATAATTATAAGGACTAATCTCAAAAAAATCCATAAATTTATTTTAGAGAAGAAAATTCCCTAAAACATCTCTAAATTGAAAGCTAATAATTGGCTAGCTATGTTATTAAATTTATGGAACCTATGATATTTCTACAGATTCATTGTAATTTTAAGTTGATTTTAGTAAACTTTCAAGCTCAGTAACTGTTAAGTTGTTCTAAAACAATTAAGTTCATTTAACTGAGATAATGTAAAAAATCAAATATAATAAAAAGTTTTTACTAAGATATAAATAAAATTACATGATTATATGCATGTACATTTACATATGTATGATGGATATGCACACATTCTGAAACATTTGAATAATATAAGATTTCAAAATACTTAAAGAAATGTATAAAAAATAAGCCAATGGACAAAATCAAATATGTCCTATGTCAATCCCATTTTACAATGGGCATTACTCACTGATACCATATTTTGAATTTAAGAAAAAATAATCAGACTTTCTCAACACAGATAATTATTTGTAATGCAATTAATTCATATTTCCAGTCAGGGTTTTTGCCTCTCACCCAAAATCCATACTGGAAATAATAAAATGGACATATCTCCATTCATACTATCATTAGGCATTTGCCCATGGCTAATTCCTTTATATTTGAGCATTAGACAAATCCAAAAGTAAAATATGCATAAGGAAGATGATAATATTTGCCACCTATGGTACAATAATATTTCTTGGACTGAGGAAAGCAAGGTCAGTTGTAATGATTGTACTATTTTCACTATGATGCGTTCTTCCTTGCTGATATTAGAGAACATGTGAGTTCCTTGGTTTAAGACTGCAAAGTGCAAAGATTATAAAAACAAAGGTAAATCACTATGAAATCTCAGTTCATTCCACCTTTTACCACACATTATTCCACAGCTCTAAATATTCATTATTCTCAAGATGTAAAACCTGTGACCTCATTAAATATCAGGGAATTTGCCATTCTTACTGTAGGCTAGGAAATAAATGTTGCCTGCACTCTTTCACGGCACATCGTAGATAATCTTACTCCTCTAAACTTTCCACAAGGACAAAGAGTTTTGTTCTGTTCTAGCCTGGTGGAGCAACTGAAAACCTCAAAGCGATTCCAGAACTTCATGTACACTAAGAAAATGCTTTTCTACAGGGACAAAAAGCAAAGGGACCGGAACAGAAAATGGCTGACCACAGTCTCTGCTTCTGTCTCCCAGAGAGCTAGATATATAGCTACAAGCACAGACATTCTGCATAAACATGTTAATATCTGCCAAGCAATTTTCAAAAATAGGGGCATATTCTAGAGTAAGTATTCCCCCAAAAATCTCCCTGGCAGAAAGCCATTTAGTATTTCATAGCCAGTGTTCCAGAACTGTATCTTAACATTCCTGTATCTTAACAAAATGTTATTCAGTCAATGTTTATAGAAGAATACTTTGTGTATTAATGCCCCCAAATTCAACACAATATCACAAAACAATTATGGTAAACCCTCAAGTTACATTCCAAATCCCATTGGTCTTAAAACACAGTTCTATCTAGACATTTTGAAAAGGTCACCATGTGTCTTTTTACAAAAAAGAATATGTAATTCTTGGATGTTACTAAGCCTGAGGTGTCAAAGTTTCACAATCAGTGGCAACAATTCTCAGTCATCATGAGCTCAACCTGAGTGGGCCTATCTTACATAACACTTGTTTCTGCCTAGTGTTTTATGAGCCCCCCCACCCCCAATTTGAGATGATGCTACAGGAATCTGTAGCATAGGAAGCAAAGAAAGTAAAAACGAAAAACCAAAACTAAGGAAGTGAAAATGAAAAACCAAAGTCATTAAAACCCTATTAATCAGTGATCAGAAAGCAATATATTAAGAAACTTATATCTTAACTGTTTGTTACTTATATATAAACTTGTGTGTCCAGTGTTTTACTTACATTTTAGGGTGTTGATTGGAGATTTGATTGGATATTTAAATGCATTAGATTTTTATCCAGCTGAAATAAAGGGAAATATGTTTCTTGTTAGAGTCCTTACTCAGAACAGTGATTTCCAGGAATAGAATAGTGTCAAAAATCTACAAATGCCAGTTATGGGAATATAGATGTTATCACAAAATAATGTATAATTTATATAATGATTATTTAAAACCCCATTTATTTAAAACTTCAGAGTTTACTGAAAAGCAAATTAAAGTCAAATTTAAAGTTGTTAGATAAAATATTTTATACCATAGGGCCTCCCTGGTGGCGCAGTGGTTGAGCGCTGGGTTGCAAAGCTGCCCGCAACCTCTGCAACTCTGGTTTGATCCCCGGCTGCTCCCCGGGCACCAGAGGAGGGTCCCACATGGCGCGCAGACCTCTCCTGCCGCCCGCTGCTCCCCTCAGCAGTGTACTTCGGTTCTTCTGCCTGCTCTGCTCCCCGCTCTGGCTCTGGTGAATTCTCTCACCCTCTTGCACTTCTGACTGTACCCAGTGCATGTATAAACAAAACAAACAAACAAACAAACAAATAAATAAATAACATGCCTCTATTAAAAAAAAAAGCTTTCTCAAAAATATTTTATACCATAATGAGATAATGATTGTAAATAATCTGATAAAAATATCTGCTAATCTGTACTAATGACTGAAGAAAATTAATTTAGATTTAGGTAACAATTACAACTCATTTCCATTTCATACCTATAAACCAGTCTTTTAAATTGAAAAGCCATATTATGATAAAAGCCACCTTATGGTAAAATTGTGTACAATATGTCTTTTTATTTTATTTACATTAGCAATAATCTATGTATCACTTCACACAATATTTTCAGTTATACCATACTCAATATCTGTACTTCATCAAGTGAACAAAGAAATAATGCTGCTTGAGTTAAAATCTCAACTCTCCATTTGCTCCCCTCACTGGAAGTAATACCGGACAAGTTCCTGGTTCAGCTGAGATAATAATAGTGCCTACCATATAGGGTCATTCAGTTGAATATGTAAAGCAGCTAATACAATAAAGGTCAGTTATTATTGCAAATTGCTGGCTGTCCAAATGAATAATGCATTTTAGTTCTGATTTTTTAACACAATTTTCCTTGTCTGTGCAATGCAGCTGATAATAAAAACTACCATACAGAGCTGCTGTGAGAATTAAAGATACAAACAGACATTAAGATTTTTGCATAAAGCGTGGAAAAAGCAAATCCATAATAGATGTGATATTTTATTTTTATTATTATGATTGTGGTAAATACAAAGAATGAGATTTTTCATTGTCATAAAGGTTGCAAAGAACTATCTTTCTATAGGCATTTGTCCTCAGAATAACCCATGGATGGTGTTTGTGATGTGAGAACAAGCCTTGCCCAGGGTCAGATTCTGACATAGAAATGTCACAGGGAATCTTTGCCAAACAACCTGACACCTTAACCCCCAGGAGCAAGGAAATACTGTAAAAGATAGATGAGACCATTTAAAACCAATCAACCAACAAAAGCAAAACAAAACTGACATGTAGCCATACTAGGAAACTTACAAGAAAACAGATATTATTTTATCATCTCTATACAATTCACTGGTTAAAAATACTTGCCTCCAAACACTAATGTTTTGCTCTTGTCTCAGCAAAACTATGCTCCTCTATTCCCTAAGCAGTTTATTTTGAAACAAAATGCAAATACTCCCAGGCTACAATTTCAAAGAGGGCATGTGAGGGAGTCATCACTATACTGTTGATATAGAGGTTAATTGTGAAACTCATTTTTCCTATCAATCCAGAGACAATCATTTTCCTGAGACATGGTGACTGATAAGAGTTGACATTTACAGATTTATAACTGAATTTCTACCTAGTATTGTACCTGCTACTGGCATCAAATAAATGTGTAAAGTAAGAAAACCTAGCACCAGGTTGCTTCAGTTCTTTAGTTAATATAACTCATGATATATTTTGAGTTTTAAATATTTATCATTACCAATTTTATGCTGTACTTAATCTTTAATTTAGAAAGCAAACCACATTATAAGGATGTTATTATAATAGCGGACTAGCAAATGAATGTATCTGCCCCATCTCTGCTCTTAATCTTATGACATTGGAAAAACATGTTTCCCTGTTCGTTCATCCCATAGATAGTTTTCACCTTTATAAAACTAGGGCATCTGGGGAGATGAACAAATAAGCTCTTTTCAATCACAGCAATTTGTTATTTGGTGAAACTAGATACAAAATAATAGTTAAATATGATTCAGCTTTCCTAGGTAATCACTGGGAGCATACTATGTGCTGAGCAATATACTAAAAACTGGGGATGGAAACATATAGACTAGGCAGGAGATAACATATAAATTCTGCTGTGACTCTGGGTATGTGCATTAGTGATAATTGTCACAAAGCATTCCCTGGGGCATGCAGAGTTTCTAGTGTTATTTGGTTGGAGTGGAATTAGTATTGTTGGATGAATGAATGAATGAAGAATGAATGGTTTTGTTATATTTGTTCTTAATGTTTTGTCATGACTGAAAAATTCCATAACTGTCAATCCCAAGTAAAGCATCTTTAAGAGAAATTAGCAGAGGTAGAGCAACCTACAGAACAGAACATGGGACCTAATTTTTTACATTTCTGCAAGATAATGAAGCAAACACTCCAACAGCAAAAATCTCTAGAAACAGATTGTTGTCAGAAATAAGAGTGAAGTTTTTATGACAAAGACTTTTACCTAAGACCACTTAGTTTTAGCCACAACTCATGTCTCTTAAGATCACCATCATTAGTATAACTATACTTATACTATAGTACACTATACTATCCTTGCATTGTACAGACATACAGAATTCTTATATTTGGAAAAACAAAGATTAAATAACTTGTTCAATGTTTCAATAACTTGATCGTTGGAATTATGATGCACTTAACATTAAACTACAATCTGCAATGTATTTTCCCTCCATTACCTATTAAATACCTCTGAGGTATGTTAAAAGTAGAAAATTCAATATATTATAGGTGCTTAAACCTGTTAAACACACAATCTCCAAGATAGGAGTTTTTTAAAAGTAAATGTAGATGCTCAATATCACACACAAATTTTTCTTTCTATTCCATTTGCTAAACAGTCAGAAAACAAAAGGTCTACCCTTATTCTTTTCAAAAAGAAAATATTTATTGCATGTTAGAAATTAATATGATTCATGAAGAAAATATGCACAACCACAGGAATATACGTTGGTTAGTAACAATTCAAAAAACACACAAAAAAGATTAAGAATCTTCAGAATGCCATTGCTAATTTTACTCTCAGGGAAAAAAAATAATAATACTTTTCAATTTCTGTCTATCATAGATGCTTGAAGAACTTCACTCCTAATATTGATAAGGTTATTATCTCACTAGTTGGTACAGAGATTTTTCCATGTAAGGATATTGAATCAAAGTCATTTGTGCTGATTGCTCAGTGTGAATCTGGCACCAACATTGACTTTAACACATGAGCAGCAGTTGTCACCTTGTCACCTTGAAGCTAACCTGTCAATAGCACAGGTTAGCACTGTCTTCTGAGCTCTAAGACTACTACATGATCCAACACAAATGTTGGGAGGAAAGTAGACTGTCTCCAGACTCAAAAGACTTAGATGATTTGTGCTTGGTTCAGTAGGTCACAGAAAATCCACTTGCTTTAGGCTCTTCCAATGACACAGAGACATTTTAAGATATCACTACATCTTGCAGAAATTTAGAGTCCAGAGGGCACAAGTCATTATATAGTCTATTCCTTTATCATGAATAAGAGAACTTGAAGCTAAGAAAGAATGAAAACTAGCTCAAGGTCACATGACTAATTAATGGAAGAAGGCTTAGATTAGAGCCTTAATTCCTGACTTTCCATTTTAAAATATCTTGCAATACAGCCCCTTTACTTTAAAGAAGCAGCAGCAGTTTTTAGGGCAAATGAGCATAGTTTATAGCCAAAGTTTACATAAAATAACAAATCACAAATACCATTTAACTTCTAATGTATTGTCTTCCATTTCCAAAATTCTTTCTAGGGTGCCCAGCAACCAGCGTAAATACAATCTTGCTAAGGATACTAAGAACCCTACCAGCAGATCATGTGCCATCTATACTTCCCGTAAGATACATTGGAAGGGGGCTCCCCTGGTGATGCAGCAGTTGAGTGCTGGGCTGCGAAGCTGCCCACAGTCTCTGCAGCGCTGGTTCAATCCCTGGCCACCGGTGAGGGTCCAACATATTTTGTCAGTCTGCCTGTTCTGCTCCCCACTCTGGCTCTGGTGAATTCTCTCACCCTCCCGCACTGCTGACTGTACCCAGTGCTTGTATAAATAAATAAAAAATAAATCTTTTTTTTTTTTTAAAAAAAGATCCATTGGAAGTATACATTCATCAGTATTAGGGTAATAGTGGTAAGAGAAAATCAAGAATTTTTTAGATCCACATAACCTGGACTCTCTTTTATAAGGTCAGTGATTCATCTAGGAGGGTCCCACACTCAGGAATTAATCACCTATTGAAGGTTCCACCTCAAAATACCATCACATGAGAGTTAGGATTTCAACATGTGAGTTTTGGGAGATCACAAACATCCAGTGTATAGATACATCATACTCATGATTTAAAAGAGGCTGTAGGCAAATAAGAAAGGACCACCTGGAGAAAACCTATTTTATGAGAGTCAGCATCTATATAATGGCTGTTGTTGATAACCACCTAAGTGATCAGAACCATGAGAATGAAGGACAGAGAAAAGAGTAAGCTTCAAATAAAATAATTAAAGTAACATAAAATAAAATTACTAAAGTCTTCCACAAGACTTCCATAAGAAAACAGGATTGGAAAGCCTCTTGCCTTCACATTTAGATTTAATTCCTCACTATCTTGTATACCTCAAAATACATTCCAAATCACACTGAACTTCTAATTCCTAAAGCATGCTCCTACTTAGGGGTCTGAGAGGGATTCCCTATCTATTTATATATATTCTCTCCAATTCTGCTCTTTTACCTTTAACTTGTACTCCTTCTCCAAATGCATCAGATTTTATCTCCTTTAAGTAGAACAATCATAACAATTATCTCCTTTAAGTAGAACAATCATTTAAAGTAAGGCAATTTGAATAAGGAACAGTGTATTGTTAATAACCATTTAATAAAAGACTTAAACAAGGACTATCCAGGCATACTCAGGTGAGGGTATTATAATCTTACATTTCTCAGCAATATAGTTTATAAGAAGTGTAAATGTCTCCAGTCTGCTTGCTGTAGTCCTCTCAACAAATAAACCTTTACAAATTACCATCTTTTTAATTTGTCCATCATTTTATTTTGGTTCTATAAAGATGTGCTTAATGTGAAAGAATGTTTTCAACTTTTCCAAAGCCATTTTTCATTTATGGGAAAAAGATGTATCTTACCTTTATTTGATTATACATTTTTTGAGCTTAGGAAATATTAAACAAAGATTATGTAAGTCCTGTGTATAAGAAAAAAATATTCTCATTACCAGTAAAAATCAATGGAATCCAAAAGGTAGAAAAGGTACCTTCTGAATTTATTTTTCATAAATCAACACTTGATATCAGATATTTTATCATAAAGAATAATTTCATCTAAACTTTTGATGAAGTCCTATTGAAAACTTTAAAGTGGTTGTGGTATGTTTAGCTAAAGGAAACTATGCTTGGCAGGAGACATAAAGAAGATTGAACCATTTATTTGTAATAACAGACATGCATTATGTGCCAGCAAATTATATTCTTCATGAGATAATGAGGGTTAAATTTCCCTTCTTTTAGCATATCCATTAAGCTTTAAATAAGATGTTATAAAATTCCTGATAATTATGACATCAGAGATTTCAATTTTCATCTTCCTAGTAGAGATTACATTTGTTTTGAAAACAGTGAGAAGAAATATGTAATTGCTCTATCAAATAAAAGGAAAATACCTCCATATCATGGGCAAAGAGTTATAGATTTATAGACTAGAATACACTGTATAACATCAGACCATCTTGTCATTAAGATGGCACTTCTGGTCTCTTTAATCCCCAAATCCCTTTACTGGTTGGATGGCTAGTGTTTCATGGAGTTGACTGAAAAGCATATTATTTTATCTGATTGATGATTACTATACACTAAATCATAACAATAACTGGTAATAACAATAACAACAACGTGTAAGTAATTGTAGCCATTATCTTGAATGTTTACTATGAGCTCTACTTGTCTATAAGGAATCCCTGTGACATAATAGTGCTATCCCAACTTTCCATATTAAGAGACTAAAGTTTAGAGGAATTAAATAATCTTGCTAGATGTTCATTTAACTGCTAAGTATATAAATATAATAAAATAATTATATTAATACAATTAAAATACTAGCTATAATTTATATAAGGCTTCCTATGAGATAATCAAAAGTAGTTTATTCTTAAAAAGCATCCTTTAGTGGGAATAGCATAGTAGCAAATATCCAGGTGAGGGTAGCTAAGATTTAGAATAAATAATTAATCCACTTGTAATTATATAATAGTAATACCAGCGGGAAACATGACAATTACGACAAGTTTGAGCAATGGGTGAACAAGACTATATCTTTAAATGCTTTTCAAAGATATAGTCATCAATCCACTAAAGCATTGATGAGAAACTGAAGCACACACTGAGATATCTAAATCCAAGTTTCACAGTGTTATTATGCTAGAAGACCTCGCTCAATAAAAGATCAGTATAGTGTTCAAAAGGGTAAATAATAATATTAAAAAAATAAACTTTCAATTAAATATACAGATCTCAGTTTATTTACATTTTGAAATAGCATAAGACTTTCTACCCATTATGCAGTCTAAATTAATGCAAATTATGACTATCATAGTGGAAGGTCATTTGGTTCCCTCCTCAGAGTTAGCAACCATTGGAGAACAAAAACATAGAAAAACATACTGGTTCATGCAGATTTTACCACGGAGACTCTTCACAGACACCTGATCAACAAAACTCCTGTCAGTTCCAGAAGGGAAACTCAGGTACAAATTTATCTATTGTCAATAATGCAGTCCTTAGTACATCAACAAAATTAAACTGAATTAGGAGATCTTCATTTCTATTAATTTATTTCATAAAGACCACAATTAATAGGGAACCTATATTTATGACCTTTTTACTTAGCTATTTATTATCTTTATTTGTTACCAGTACAAAAATTTGCACAGATGGTTCCAGCTGACCACTAAGTCATTTCCAAAGGAGGCTGCCAACAAGAAAAAAAGAAAAAGTAGAGAGAAATACTTAGAGAAAAATCTTCACCAAAAAGTTTTATTAGCATTACTTACTTTCACCTAATGAAAAATGAAAACAATTTATCAAATGAAAAAAATATATGTATTTTTTACTATGTCTTCTCTCTTAGGTGTTAGATTTGATTACATTCACACTATCTGCCTTTTACTGAGTGCTAAACAAACATTTATGGAATCAATGAATGCATATATTCAAAAGAAAGTTATATATTAAGGAGTTTTTTATAATGGGCAATCATATCCTGAATAATAAAAGAATCAGGCATAAGTGGAAATAGTCATGTTTTATATGAGAAATTCCAAATGAAATTGGAAAATATTAAAATGTACTGGCAACTATTAAAGTTGAGAAAGTTAAAGTAAATAACACTTAATATTTACCAAAAAATGCATTTGACCTCTTCACTATTGTAGCAGAGACTCAGGATCTTACTTTACTTTGATAAATGTAATAAAGGGAAAATGCAAATTGAAAAGTCAACAATACAGAAAAAAACACATAGATAGGCACATACAGAAGAATATCTTACCCCATGATTAAATCATTGCTGAAGAAATAAAATATGATATGCATAAGAGGAAATATTAAAAAAAATTATGTAATAAAGTTTTTGGAGGTACACACATACTGTAAATGGAAAGACAATTATATATATATGCATATATATATTTATGTGTGTAAGTACAACAGGAAAAAATGTCACACAGACTCAGCCACTTTCCCTGTGATACCTTCTTCCATATGGAAAGCATATGGTACAATTCACAAGCCGCTACTTGGAAAACAGCACTGTAAGGCTTAAGCTACTGCATTCTTAACACATGACACACAAATTATAGTAAAAGTGAGAACAAAGCATGAAATGTGTCTAAGTCTACACCACTTGCTCAATGTCTTAAGAATTATTGCACACTTTATAATTTATAATATTCCTATCAGAAAATAGAGGACAGCTAATTCCCAACGTCACAAAGGAAAAAAGAAAAAGTTCCTATTCTATGTAATTACTGTCAATTATGTTGGGAGTAAAAGTGGAAAATATGGAACATAAAAGAAAAATTAAGGAGAGGTCAAGCTAGGTCTACAAATCTTGACTGATGGTGAGCCCATTTTAATTATTCCCCAGCAGATGCCTTTATAGCCTGAGGGACATGGAACAACATGAAAAGGGATGTCACTAGCGAAATCTGAAAATGCAACATGGCAACTTCCAGCTCATGCTTTATATACATTATTCTGGATTCAGTGATGGGAACTAAACATAGACTTAATGGTAGAAAAAGGCTAACCAGTTACAAAGTTTTTTCCATAATTCCAGTAAGAGATGATGGTGGCTTGGATCAGGCACCAGCAGTGAAAGCAATGAGGATTAGCCCAATTTTGCATATAATTTGAAGGTGTATCTGAGAGAATGAGTAGATTTTATATGATTTGGGCCACAGGTGGGGAAGGTTGTGGTGGGAAGAGAAGTCAAGTATTCAGTTTGGGGCAGGATCTTGAAATACTCATTCTTGATATGTAAGTCTGAATATTTTTTTGGGGGGTGCTATCTGAGCTAGATATTCACACAGGCTTGAAAAGAAGAAAACATTAGGGCCTCCCCAATGGCACAGCGGGTTGAGTGCAGCGCTGTGAAGCTGTCCACAGCCTCTGCAGTGCAGATTCGATTCCTGGCCGACCAGGGAGATACCCACATGGCGTGGCAGACCTCTCCTGTCTCGCCTGCTGCTCCACTCAGCAGTGATTTTAGTCTGTCCACTTGTTCTGCTTCCTGCTCTGTCTCTGGTGAATCCTCTTATTCTCCTGTGCCTCTGGCCTATACCCCAGCTCTTGTGTAAATAAAACAAATCTAAAAAAAAACAAAAACACAATTTAAGATTTGGGTGGTGAGTGATCCCAGGAAAGGAAACTATACTGGCCAAGCTGTGTGATACATAAAGTTGACCCATTTCCAAACCCATTTCCTTTTACTTCTAGACACACATCTCGATTCCATTTTCTGGCCTCCCTTGAAGTTAAGCATGACTGAATTCTAACTAAATAACAACTCCTAAGCCTGGGGCACATCAATTTCACATGTATGACCCTTCCTATTGATTCATTCTATTCCATCTTGAGAAGAGACATTCACAGTACCTTTGGAAATCCTGTGTTGACAGTGTTAGTGTCTCCTGTATCCAGTTTCTACTTCTCTAGACACATGAAAGACTCAATTCCCAAAACTACCCCCACTTTTCCATTTGTGGCAAATGAGTTTTAAGGCAATTTGATGTTTATTACTAGACTGAGGAATTTAATTATTAATGATCACTTTCTTCTACTACTATGATCAAGAGGGATCAATCAGATGGCTTAAGTGAAGAACAGTGGAGACTTCTTCATCGTGGAAAACATGGAGAGAACTTAACATGGAGAATTTCTCAGACTTACAGTGGACATTACATGATAGATGAACTTATTCTATATATTGATAACAACATTGAAATTTTTCAAGTTGTCCTTTACCATGGTAAAATCTAGCCTATTCTGAATAAAACAGTATTTGTTCTCTGAGATAGACTCACTAGTGCTACATAGTTCAAAAAAGGAGGTTCTGCTATTGCAATTATAAATTATTTAAATGTATGCTTCCAAATATTGTTTTCTCTGGAGTTATAAATGTTTTTAAAGGTATAGTCTTTGAACCTTTATAAATTATGAGAGTAGGGAAAATATCTTATTAAGATCTAATTTTGGTTTTGAAACAAAGTTTATATTTGGGCAAATAGGCAAAATATTGAATTCTGACTCATCACTAACCAGTCCGATGTTTTTACCCATGAAGTAGTATGTTTATCATAAATTAGAAAGAAAATTAAATGAGATGATTCATATAATGCACTTAGCACAGTGCCTGAGATATAGTTAGATACATATTATCTAATAATGCTTAATTTATCTTAATAATACCTAATTATTCTTAATCTTTTAAAGATAAAAATGCATTCATGTTAAGAATAGAACATTTCAGAAGTTACCCACAAAGCTTTTTCCCAATTCCACCTCTAGCATTATCTAGCTTAATTCCATAAACCAGGTTACTAACATAGCTATTAGTAACAATTACAATTGGTTCAGAGAGAATATTCTAGCAATATTGGTTCAGAGAGAATATTCTAGTAACAATAGGAATCTTGCTTCATTCAGTAAACATAGAATATATTATTCAGAGTAAAGATTCATAGAATAAACTGGACTGTGAGATTTCTAACTTCATGGGACCTCTCCAAATTTAATTATAATTCTATTCACTATCAGAGAGGACTCTCACAAATAACCTCTTATGGATACCATTCTATATTTTATGAACATGTAGATTGAACAGATGTTGGACAATCTAATCCTACATGCTTGTTCTTAAAAAAAAAAAACCTCAGAAAGATTAAACAAATTACCCAATGTAACCAATTTGTAAATGACAATTCAAATGATCGGCTTTTGTTTGCTTCCATTTCTCTGAATTTATTTATTGCGGCAAATTTGAACTCTGTATCTGATAGAAAGTAAAGATCTTCCATGTCTTTGTGATTGGTATCTGGAGATTTGCTCTCTCTGTGATGAAGTATTCTCTTGCGGACTCAAGGAGACATTTGTTGTATTTTCCCCCATTATTAGCATTTTAGCTTCAATCCTACATTGAGACTTGAGGGTGCAAAGCTTCCACTCTTCCAGTGGATGGCGATGTATGTCAGGGAGAACTTATCTGCAGGTGCCTCTTCTGGGGTTGTGGGTGGGCCTTGCATACTCCCAGGTTAGTGAGTGCAGAGGGTTCAGGGCTTGTGCCTCTGGTGCCCCTGGTAGTTCTCTGCAGTCTGTGAGCAGTGCTCTGCAGTGCAGTTTCACTACACTAGGCTTTGCCCCTAAGAAAGTGGGAGAGGAAGTCACACCCTTTTGAACTTCATCTTGTCTCATGTGGCCTTGTCTCATGTGCCTGGGTCAGCACAGGACTTTCCCATGTAGCCCCCACCCCCCGCCCCAGTTAGGTCCACAGTAAGTATCTCTGCCCTCCACAGAACCACCCTATCTTGGGAGCATGGAGTTGAGCCAGTTTCTGCTCTGACTACTCTCTTCAACATTCTTTCCAATGCCACTAGCATTTTATTGTATGGTTGAATTTTCTCAGTGTCTTTTCTGTTGCACAAGATCAGCATTGGTCTCCCATAGGCAGGAGGTTAGTTTCATCCCACACCATGAGATCCTGTGAACCCAGTACCCATATTAATCCCCCAGGAGAAAATCAGGGAACATCCTCTGATGCCATCTTCCTCTCTCCCTCAGCCCATCATTTGAAGCTTGAAGTCAGACACTGTCTTCTCCTCTCTAGCTCTGAGAATCCCAGATGCCATCTTCCAGTCAAAACCTGTGTCATCTGCCTGGCCACTTTCTTTCATGCTGCCACCTTCACCCATTAGCTTAGCTAGATCTTCAGGATAACCTGCTGCAGTTCCCACATGAGCACTTGCTACTTCACCTTGCAATTTTATGGTACATAGATGACTTTTTTCCTTAATCCCATGAAACCACCTCTGCTAGATTCAGACCACATTGCAGCTCTTCCTCTTTGTCATCACCACCCCAAGTTCTAAAGGAAGAGACAAACAGCTTTGAGGATTGCAGTTATCCTATCAGCATTAAAGAGCTTGGCCGTCATTGAGTTTCATGTCTTGCTTCAATAGAATCTGTTATTTTATTCTTCAAAGTTTCCAAAGGTCACTTCTCTCAGTTTTAGCTACACCTAGAGGTTAAGGTCTATCTTAATGCTCGATAAATAGCACCATACTCCCTCTCTGGACTAATATCCAAATTCCTATATTCTTTTGATATCTGTAGCCCTGTTAAATATCTTTTCAATGGCCAAATTCTGCTGGTCTATTCATTTCATGCCTTCCAACATGTACAATAAAATTCCCTAATTTAGTTGACAGGTGACAACTGACTTTTGAGTCCAAGAATAAATCTCACATGATAGTTAAGAATAGGATACCAGGGTCACAATGCCTTACTTCTAATTCCAAATTCTACCACTTATAAGACAATGACTTTAGACAATAAACCTAATCTCTCTACAGCTCTATGTGTTCACCTGCAGAATGGTAATGAAAATATCACCATGTAAGGTTTTTCTAAAGATTAACTAAGATATTGTATCTATTATGTCCTGGAATATGACTTGCATTCAATATATATTGATTCTTAGTATCAAACTTCTCTTGGATCAGTTGATATTTTTATAGCTATAGCAGCTTAAATGATTTCAGTTCAATATTTTTATTTTAGCTTATCTCAGATAAGAAAGGATAATATAACAAATAACCTTTGAACATCACCCAGAATTTAAAAATATATTATTTTATCAAATCTCCTTCAATGTTTTTTTGAAGGCAATAAAACCATACTGTTAAGTTGAGGATTGCATTATTCCTCTCCTCACCTCATTTCCCTTCTATTCCAGTGACAATCGTTATCAAGTAGTAAGTGTGTATCTCCACATCTATGGTTAATATTTTGCAACACAAGTATGTATCACAAATAAAAACCACAGTATTCATGCAGTTTTCATTATTTATATAAACATTACCATAAGTTCAGCGTCACTACTAAACTTGCTTTTCTTCACTCAACATTATGATTTTATATCTGTCTATACTTGGGACATTTGATATAATCCCTTCATTTTATTTGACATCATTTAATTTTAAAATGTAATCTGTTTAAAATACAGTAGATCATTTCTTCGTATGTTCATCTATAACCACATTGAATACTTAAGTTATTTTTTAGTTTTTTCACCCTTGCAAAGTAAGATGTAGCAATTAACACACTTAGATATGTTTTATGGTAAAAATATGCAAAAAGTTCTTAAACCAACACAAATAGTTAAATTGCTATTTCATTTAACCTACATATATTCAACTTTACTAGACCAGTTGCTTTGAAAGTGGATTATCAATTTACTTTTACCTATTTACCTTTTCCCTATTGTGAAAAAAAGTCAGTTTTAATATATGTTCGTCACATTTGGTATTATCAGGTTTATTTTTTTGTTAAAAACATGGATAAAAATAGTATGTCTTAGTTATATTAATTAGCTTTCCTCATTTCTAGTATTTTTGAGCATCTTCCATATGTTAATAGGTTAAGTTTCCTCCATCAATTTCCTGTTAGTCTTTTCCTGTATATAAGATTGTTTTTATCTCACTTAATACTAATACTACTGTTACTGTATACTAAGTATTGATATATGGATGTGTTTGTTTCTGACATCACATTCTTATGCATTAATTAATATATTTATCCTGTGTCATTTTAATTACTTTTACTTCATAATAAATCAACATATTGTAAGGGTGTTGTTTCTATTCATCTTTCTGCATAACATCTTGGTTATTTTTCAGGATTTATTTAAGGATTACCTAGTCTACTCTTATTAAAAATACTGTTAGAATTCTTATGGTAATTGCATTGACTATGTAATTGGAAAGAAATTTAAAAATTATTTTAATAGACACATATTATGCAAGAAATATATCTTTTTAATATACTGAATTCTGAAATAAGCCTTTACTTTCTTCTCAGGAAAATCACAATACCCATAACCAAATTTCCTATGTAAAATATTTATATAATGTGTATCTCATACTGAGCTCCTCCCACAGTTTATGCTGTGTTGTGTCTCCTTCATGTTTTAATGCTGAAATTATGTTGTTATTAGTGAAATTGTTCAGACAATAACCTTAAATACTGAGGCTGCTTTCCCCTGCCTCCTTCCTGAATCAGGCCCACGGTTCATTCACTGTGATAGACTGTTTGCAAAGATGACTGCAGGAATCCCCTTGACTCCTACATGCACACCTCCTGGCGGTGTGACTTTGCCACTCATTTAAAGACATGGTACCTATTTTTCCACACTCAGTCTTTAGGTTGTCTGTAAGAGAACATGAAGCTTCATCATATTCTCTTAGAAGGTACGCCATGTGGTGAAACCTATGATGACCTACTTACAAATGTATGCAGGTACTCAAGCCACCTTGTAAGTTCACATGTCTGTAACCACATGATCAGGGGAGACCAAGACTACTCAGCTAAACAATACTCAAATTATCAATCCACATAAGTATGAGATAATGATGATTGTTGATTTAAAACTCAGAATCCCATCTATTCCCTCAAACCAAATTTATGCTAAAAAAGTAGTACGTACCATTCTCAACTCTTAATGCTGTTGTAGTCATGCATGCAAAAGCATTGGGTCATTCATTGTTGTATTCTTCTGCAACATTATGCATCTTTAACTATATCTTACTTTTGATGTTCCCAGACTAAGTATGCATTGTAGAAATCCTTCCCAATTGTGTCTTACATATTTAATCTTTTTTCAGTAAGGACTGAATAAAATTTATGACAAGGATATGCCACAGTCTTTACAATCATTCTCTTACTAATGGAAATTCATTTCTGTTCATTTTCACTATTACACTATGACTATTCTTGTTCATCTTCCCTTATTTGCTGGTACATTTATTTCAAGGAGATAGATTCTAGTAGTGGGTGAGCATCAAATTCATATATACCAAAACGCATTTCTCACAATTCATTTCCCTACTCTTCAATACTTCTTTATTTTGAAGTATCCATTTTACTTTATTATGCAGTTAATGTTCTATATTTGGGAATATTTTTAGATTGGATAATTGAGTAATATATCCCCTGAATTCTTACAAAAACATACTTTTTACTCCATGACAGATAAGTAATGTCTTGCCTGTCTATAGGATTTAGGCTAGTATTCTATTTATCTAACTAGTCTGTAGATATTATTCCGTTGTTCCCACCTTGCTGTGTCCCAGTTGAGAAACTGACTTCCAGGCATACTCTTTTTCCTTTGAAAGTTGCAAGCTATTATGTCTGGAAATATAGCAAAGGTCGTTGGGATTTTTGTTTGCTTTATTCTTCCAATACAAGAACAAATGTATCTCCCCAATTATTTTTGTCGTCTTTTTTTTTTTTTCTAGCAATGTTTTGTTTTTTTTTTTTTTCCAGTGTAACTGTCTGGTACATATTTTCATAGATCCATTCCTAAATATTTTATATTTTTTTCAATTATTTAAAGTGTAATTTAAAAAATTTCATTTCTCAAATGTGTGCTACTAGTTTATACAAATACAATGAATTTTATCATTTGATGCATGCAAATGTGTGTGTGTGTGGATTTCTAGGCGCATGTATATAACTGTTTCCTAAATGAGAACAAGTTATAAACATAATGGTTCTTTACCAATAAATATATCAGTATGTATTTACTGAAAAAAAGAATCAAAATATAAAATTTAATATAGATAGAACTATATTATCTATCATTGCCTCACTAATCATTTGTAACAATTTTTGTTGTTGTTGTACTATGATTTGTACTATTAGTTCAACCTTTACACACATGTGTCATGGAAAAGGCTGGTAGTGCACTTTCAGATTCCAAACCCATATAAGGAACATAGTTTCAGCGATTAACTCAGAGGGCAATTTTTATTCACTCAGGGCCCATATTAAAACAGATATGATTCTTCCTTGTTTTTATGTCACAGCTCTCTTCAAAATTCCTCATTATCTGCCCCTTACCACATAGTGACTGTTTCTGTTGACTTCCAATTTTTCATCATGAACGCAGATCTTTAAATGTGTCAGTTGCGTGTGTACTTCCATTCTATTACTCGCAGGGACAAAATCTCATCTTTGCATACGATCATTAAAATTTCAGTCCTAGGGCCTCCCTGGTGATGCAGGCAGTTGAGCAAAGAGCTGTGAAGCTGTCCACAGCCTCTGCAGTACCGATTCAATCCCCACCGGCTGTGGAGATACCCACATGGTGAGAAGACCTCTCCTGTCTCCCCACTGCTCCCCTTAGCAGTGTATCTCAGTCCATCTGCCTGTTCTGTTCCCTGCTCTGTCTCTGTGAATCGTTTCACCCTCTGGCACATCTAGCCTATACCCTGATTCTTGTATGCATAAATAAATAAAAATAAAAAAACTAAAATTTCAGTCCTAGATGACAAAACCAATACTTCTTGCCTCCTAGGTCAGGTTTAATGTACCATTGGAGAAAAATCACACCTGATTTTAGTTTGCTTTTAGTTTCTGTTCCCAGTAAATTATTAGTCCCTTCCTTTGTGTTGAGACTTAGCACTTTAAAGGATATCTGTTGTATTTTATCCTAAATTTTGCCATGTTGGACCAGAAAAGTTATAAGGTAATGTATCACATTGACAGAACTCAATTTTCTTTAACAAAAACTGACAAAACTCAGTTTTCTTTACTTTTGCAAGTCTTGCGTTTTACGCATTATTAGCTCTATTAGAAAACATAATTTAGGGTCTCCCTGGTGGCTCAGGGGTTGAGCCCCGCACTATGACGCTGTCCACAGCCTCTGCAGCATGGGTTTGATCCCAGCCGGCTGGTGGGAATCTCACATGGCATGGCACAGCAGACCTCTCCTGTCTCGCCCGCTGCTTTCCTCAGCAGTGTATTTCATCAGTCTGCCTGTTCCGTTCCCTGCTCTGTCTCTGGTGAATCTTCTTACCCTCCTGCGCATCTGGCCTGTACCCCAGTTCTTGTATAAATAAATAAATCTTTACCCCAAAAAAAAGAAAAGAAAAAGAAAACATGATTTAGACTGTTCTTTTTTATGTTTCTTAAATATTGAATATATATTAGCATCTAATAAACACTTATGCAAAATAATTGAAACAATTAGAACGATGAACTATCAGTTTTCTTGGAACATTTTTAAAGTTTTACTGCAAAAAACAGAATGAGCACAGAAAATGTAGTCACTTAATATTGTGATTTAAATGATAGAATCACCATTTATAAGATCATCTTTAAATTGGAGTATCAATTCAGAGAATTCTTTTTAGTTATTCTTCACATGTACTTTGGAACATTATAAATTTAAATTGCGTAGTTACAACTTTTTAAAAATGTTCCACCTTGAGGAAAAAATGCAAATTCAAAAATAGGCAATCAGTCCATGAAGATGTATTATAAACTAGCTCCAAGTAGCTGTCAGGCAAGCTAGCTAGTAGTTTAAATAATGACATTTTATTGCATACTATGAAATCTTCCTATCTAGAACATAAAATTTACAAAAAAAAAGTATATCTTCTGGCATAATTCTAAATATCATAAGCTTGAATAAATTTATGGGAGAATAATTCAGTAATGGATTTCATATTCTCAGTGTATTGGCAGAGTGTTCTCTAGAAGTAGGCAGTTCACATCCAATATTTGATGCAGAAAGCTTTCATTGTGAAGAATGGGGTAAATGGTAGCTTGCATTAATGACAAAGACAAGTTTAAACCCAAGCAAAAGAGAGAGTGAAGATGGAAGTTACAGCTACAAAGTTCCATGAAGAAAATATAATGATCACATAATGGAATCATGATACTAATGTTTCATATTCACAAAATAATCAATAAGGATGGGGGGAAGTGAAACACAATTTCCATTGAATTACATAACTATACAAAGTGGTTTATGTGGATGAACAAATCCAAGTAGCTTTTGATATTTTTTTAAAGATTTATTTATTTATTTATACAAGCAATGGGTACAGTCAGAAGTGCGGGAACGTGAGAGAATTCACCAGAGCGGAGAGCAGAACAGGCAGACTGAGGAAGTACACTGCTGAGGGGAGCAGTGGCCGGCAGGAGAGGTCTGCGTACCATGTGGGACCCTCGCCGGGCAGCTGGGGATCAAACCAGCGCTGCAGAGGCTGTGGGCAACTTCGCAGCCCAGCTCTCAACCGCTGCGCCACTGAGGAGGCCCTGACTATAATATTTTGAACATATATCCTCATGCTGAAGACAAAAAGAAGTACAAATAAATAAAAACTAAAAATGAAGTGAAGTATAATAAACTACTATTATAGCAGAGGGACCCACTGATGAATCCCTGATGGCACACCCTTACACATGCACAAACACTACATAGATGTGGGATAAAAGAGCTAAATTCTCTTCTTCATTAACAGAATAATAAATAATACATAAAAATTTAAATGCCAACTTGAAGAAATAGTAGAGATAGGGAGATAGATACTAGAAACGAAAGTCAGTAATATGGTTGCCTCTGTGGAAGGAATTAGGCTTGGGAGTAAGTAAAACCTGAAAAAAAATTATTTCATTAGAAATTTTATAAAAGTTTTTTTGATTTTTTAAAGTACAAACATGATTTGAAAAGGGGGAAATAAATATCTTTAAAAATATAATTAACAAAATGATGTCAGCAAAATATATTACATGTTCAGTTATGACCCAAAATGTCTGAAGGTTTCAGCATACACTGTGGTTAGGTCACTGAAAAATAATTTGTTGACATAAACACAGGTATTTGAAATAAAAATCTATGTGTTTCTCTGACACACATATACACAAGCATATGGATGTTTATTATACAAAAAACTGAGAATCACCCCCACAACATTGAAACTAATGAATAATTTGTATGTTTGAGGCAACTTTTTCTATAATTTGAATTACTGTTTGTAAAGACCAGGCATTACTACTGCTGATAAAGACTGTTCTTGAAGACCACAGCTATAAAGGTCTTTACAAGCCATTGAGCAGATCAGGGGATGGTTGAAATGACATGTATCAAATTATCTGCTATTTTTTCATAATTTATATAGTATTTTTGATAGACAGAAAGCTTTGCCGTCCTTCCTCAACTATTACTAATAGACATACATCCACGTGAGTGTGTGCATTCACACACACATAAACGCACATACTCAACCTTATCTAAATTTACCTGCATCTGCAAATCTCCAGTGACATTATTATTTCCATCTTTCTCTTCTAAGTCTTCATTCCTTGAATTATTTACGTCCAATTTTGCTCTCTCCACAGATTCTTAATTCTGATTCCACAACAATATTAAAAAAAGTTTTCCAGTGCTATATCTCCATCTACATCAAGTTCAATCAATATATTCCCCTTCCTAGCCAATCTAATTGAAGGAGTTATGTATATGCACTGACACCATCAAGACATAAATGAGCAGGGTAGAAGAAGAGTCAATAATAAAGAATGCTGACTTCACGTCATTGACAATGGATATTCTAATAAGTGCAGAATTGCATTTTAAGTAAATGATTGGAACAAATATGGAAGAAGGCTTGGTGAGGTATAACTGTAGGCAGTATTCTTGCTCAACTACATGGAAGAAGTTCAATAATTAATCTTAAACAGAGTATCAGAAAAGAGGATGCATAAAGAATAAATATCTGAGAGATATTATGGAGAAGCAAGAAGAATTCTCTCCAGTTTTGGTGATTATAGTTTTGTAGGATTATACTAAAATTAGAGAAAATTATCTATTTGAAGGATTTTATAGAAGATCATTAAGTACCACTATCAATACTATTTAATTAGGCATATGTAGTCAAATAATAAAGTCTATTAATTTTTAAATTAGAAAGTTCTTCTCATCAACATTGATGAAAATTTGGATAAAGTCTACTTGAGGTTCTGTCCTTTTCTATTATCTACATAATGCATAGTCTTCCCAAGTTCAAGTATTATTTCTAAGCAAATAAACTTAACCTAGAAATTGTCCATTTTCCCTTTACTTAATACAAAGCACCTGGTGTAGAAGAATGAGCACTGAACTTGGAAACAGAGTATGGTGTCTGAATCTGCTATATATATGGCTACCTATTTTATCAAAACAAATTCAACTGATGTATTCAAAAGTTAATTGCCTAAACTCCCAAAGGGTAATAACCCCAGCATTCCCGAGTTTTCAAAGAAGTAAGTGAGAACAGGAAGAAAGGTCTAGGTTGGATTCTTTTCCTAAAAGGAGATGTTTTGAATAAATTATTGTTTTTTTCATCAGTTTTTTTCCTGAAATGTAAAGTTCACAAGTTTAAAAAATCTCAGCTTAATTCAAAATTAATGAGCTGAGTTTGCTAGGGCAATGTTACTTTCACACTTTCATAATTCAGTTTTTTCATCCAAAAGTATGCCCCCACAGCCTGTGCTTACACTTGTTTTAACTATTCCTATAGTTTAAAAAAATCATTCTAATTCCTTAGTTGTTATAAATTACCTTCAGAGATGTCTTTTTTCTTGAGGTGCAAAAACCAAAATTGCAAGCAAAAGAGTAGGTTCATTTTATCTCCATTTTCGTTTTTATCATATGGTTACTCAAAAGAGTATTATTCTTTTATTCAAGAAAATATTCTGGGACAATAATGAATAAAAGGATCTTTTCCTGGGTCATATCTACCACATCAAGGTCTTAATTTCATCTGTTTTGTCTGAATTATTTCTGACTAAAAGTAAAACTTTATGCTTGCCTGTTCTCAAGTTCATCTACCTTGGCTCAGCATTCACACAGCTATGTGAGCAATTGTTGAAGTTTATTCCCATTAACTTGGCACTTCTCAACCCAGGAGGCCATACTTTCATCTGTAAACTTGATCATCTCATTAAGTGCTCCTTCTTCCAAATCTTTTATATTAAAAGATAGTTAAATAAGTCTGCAGAGCCCTAACACTGATCCCTGGAGAATTCCACTCTTAATAACCAGCAAGTCAAAGACAAAAATTTTCCTAAACTTTTTCTAATCTTTAAAAGCTAGTTGCAGCCTAATGACCAAACGCTTCTCCCAGTTTCATGATTGCATTTATAACAGGCATATGTACCGAACCTTGAAACCCCACAAGAAAGAGACTAATGTCTAGTTCAGTGTCCAGCTGAAAACAAAAGACCAGTCTTCAGATGTCAGAAACCACTTTCCAAAGGAACAACTGCCAGTCCAAAGGAGAAATGCACTGCTCTTCAGTCAAAACAACTTCTGTTTATGACATCACAATAATGATGCAAACATCCCAAGTCTGTTTCTTCATCTACAAAATACAATCCGTGACACCTACATCCAAGCCAATTGTAAGGATGCAACCATATGCCCTAGCCCCTGATAGGTTTTCAAAAATAATGCATTGGATTAATAATCAAATTAAATAATGAATGAAATAGTAGAATATAGATGGCATGGCTGAAGAACTATAGTCACAGCCTAATATATGAAGAATCATGTTTTTTATGTTCATTATTCCATGTAATAACATAGATGGGGGTCACTTCTCTTGACTACGCTCCTAAAGGCAGTGGAGGGAGCCTTAGGGAAAAAAAATGCAGGTTAACATTTTTCTTAGCAGAATTTATTGCTGCCAAGGTGCCAACCCAGAATCTTATGAGCACTAGCTGAGTGATTCCAAAGTTGATGTTCACTTGGAAATGCATTTGTTACTATGGAAACAATATGACCTTTGAAAAAGTAGGGGTTTAATGGCCCCACAAGTGCACTGCAAATTGCAAATGCACTTAACATCTCTCAACACCTGATATATGTTCACAATCATATGAAGCTATGTCAGGATTTTGCGTCATATACATATATATTTATAGCCATCAAGAGATTGGTGTACAATGGAAAACTACAGTGTTCAACTCAAATGTCACCTCCTCATTGAAGCCCTCTCCAGTATCTTCAATCAGAATTAATTGCTCTATGGCTGGCGATATTCTAGCACTTAGAGAATAATTCAAATGTGGCATCTGTTGTTGTCCCTATTTGCAGTCATGAATGCTTCCTTCAACAGATTGTTATAAGATTTGATCTCCAACTAATTCATATTTTTTTCTATATTCCATGAAGTTCCTAACAGAAGGCTTAGTTCCAGTTATGTATTTATAACACATTACTTGAATATTAGTAAGTATTCAATAATTTTAATACTATATGTTAGTTCTTATTATATTATTGCTTTATACAATGTGTCAAAGTTCATAAATTGTCTTTAGCCTATTTTGTTCTCTACATTTTCTTTTTATTTTTTTGATATCAAGTTAATTAAGATATACACATATAGTAAAAATCACTCTTGTTTATAGATGTGTGGTTTTAGGTGTTTTGAAAAAGTGTCTATAGTCATAAACTCAAGCTAAATACAGGATACGTCCAGCACCTACAAAATTCTCCTTGTAACCCTTTGAAGTCAGTCTTCTCAATCCAACCAAGCATCTGACAGCACCCCTACTACATCTATCTCTAGAGTTCTACATTTTAGTAAAGCCTCACAAACAAAATCATACAGCATGTCAGCTTTCCTGTCAGCCTTCCTTTGCTTGGAATAATACTTTTAAGATTTGGCCACTTGTTTCTTGTGTCAGTAGTTCATACCTTTTCATTAATCTATCCTCTCCCACAGTAGGGTATGTGCGTGCCACAATTGTATCTGTTCACCAGTCCATAAAATTTAGATTATTTCTGGTTTGGGGGCCATTACAAATAAAGTTGCAACAGATATTCCAATCCCGGTCTTTGTGCAGTTCTATCTTGTTCTTTCCATTAAATAGATACCTAGAAATGGGATTGCTAAGTTATAAAATATACACTAAGCATTACAAGAAGTAGACAACTTGTTTTCAAATGTGTTTGGGCATTTTTTTCCCACCAGTGATGTAGGTGGTGGTGAAGCTTGGTTTTGTCATTTTTAAAAAACTTTAACCATTCTAATCGATGGATATTGTATGAGTTTTCTGGTACTGCCATAACAAAATGCCAATTTGGGTGGCATAAACAATCCCAGATCAAGGTGTTGGCAGATTTGTCTTCTCCTGAGTCCTCCTTGGCTTGTAGATGGCTACCTTCTTGTTGTGATCTTACATGGCCTTTCCACTATCCACATCTACCTCTGGTGTCTCTGATATCTCAGTGGTCTCTTCTTCAAAAGGACACCTGCTATATTAGATGAAGGCCCACGCTAAAAGTCTGATTTTTACTTGCTTTCCTGTTTTAATGGCCTTAACTTGAATATAGTGATATTTTGAAGTATGAAGTCTAGAGCTTCAAAATATAAACTGGAAGCAGGGCACAATACAGTCCATAACAGGCATTAATATCACATTGTGACTTTAATGTACATTGATGAGATTTTTTTCAGCTAACTGCTTACCATCCATGTCATTTCTAATTAAATGTGTATTCAAATCTTTAATAAAAAATATATTGATTTTTTTCTTGCTATTGATTTTCTGAGATTTCTTTATATATTCTGTAGAAAGTTCTTGATTAGATAGAAGTTTGTTTTGCATAAAACTCACCTGTGTAAAGTGACTTGTTTATTCGTAACCTTTGTATTATTGCCCAATGAAGAGTTCTTAATTTTCATAAAGTTCTGTTCAGAATTTTTTCTTTGATGGCTCATTATTTTAGTAGTCAATGATTTACATGTAAGCCTTTGTTTAGTATATGGACACACAAAAAAATTTCTCTGCACTTTCTTTGAGAAGTTTTAGGTTTTATATTATATCAATGATCCATTCTGAGTTAATTCTTCATGGGTTAAAATTCATTCTTTACAGATGGAGGTCCAATTGTTGAAAATATCTTTTTTCCATTGAATTATCTTAACAACTTGGACAAAAATCAAATAACAATATATATGTGGGCCTATTTCTGTGCTTTTTTACTTTCTATTTTTCACACTGATCTATATATAACTAACATTTTTCTAATAACACATTTTCTTAATTACTGGAGCTTTACATTAAACTTTGAAAATCAGTAATATGTTCTCCAACTGCTTTCTTCTTTTCAAAATTGGTGTTTTAGGTAATTTGCCACAATAGGGATATTTTAGAATCACCTTGTCAATTTCCACAGGAAGTGAAGTCTGCTGAAAGTTTGATTGGCAAAGCATTTTATAGGTAGATCTATTTTACATGACTCAGTATGATAATATCGAGTCTTTTAAAACATGAACATGTGGTAACTATTCAATTTTTTTGTCCCCTTTGCCTTCTTTTTTTATGTACATATATTTTTTATACATCATTCTTCCTTTTTGTACAATGTGTGCTCTCTCCTTTCAGATGTAGTTCCCGTAAAATTCCCACCACCAATTTACCTGTGCACCATCACCATCGTCCCTTGTTCAAGAACACATTCTTTCCTCTGTTTTGATCCCTCTATTGTAACCAGGGGCTGAAAACAAAGGCTATTACAGGTACACGCCCTGGAGGCGAGGATGAATAGCCCCACATGAAATATGCCCAGACAAAAAAGAATTGACGGGGTGTAGACCCTGACAGGAAATATAAGGGACTGCAGAAGCAGTCATTCCGGGGTCAGCCATTCCTGACTCCAGCGTGCTGATCTTCCAGAAGGCTATTGCTGACCTCCAAAAGATGGGCGAGGCTTCTAGCAGCCAAACTCAGAGAAGAAAAGTTGAGAGGCTTTGCAGGTAGTGGAGTCACTGAAACTGTTCCCAGTTTTGCTGCCATTACAATTCAGAGGGGAAGGCAAAGACCTGGAGCTGAGCAGGGAAGAGGAGAAGCTGGAGAGGAGACTGGAGAAGGAAGTAAGAAGAGAGAGAGCAAGAGGGAGACCTGGAAAAGGCACATGGAGCAGAGAGACGTATGAAGAAGCTGTGTTTGCTCTTTGGTCTTGGACTTGTACCAGGGATTTGAGGGGACATGAAAGCAGACTCTGGAAACAGACATGGGTGAGAGACCGATGAGGAGGTTAACAACGGCAGCATTTATCTTAATTTTGATTTTGTTCTTTTCCTTCCAGGCTTATCTGGCCCTTTTTGCCCCTTCGCTATGGTTCACCAGAAGGTGCCTTAGACTTGTGGCAGGCTTCTGGGCCTCAGCAGCCCTGCGTTGGGCCAACACTGGCTGGGCATTTACCCACAAGGTGATGGATAAGTTTGGGTGCTTGATTTAGAAATTATTTTATCTATTTCTCTTCTCTTGTCTTTATTGCACACTAATTGTACTAAAGTTCCTTTTTATTAAAGGTCTTAAACACTGGAGTATGTTTAAGACCCCATTAATAGGCAAGTTTGGGGGTTCTGGAGTGTCCTCACCCTGCCCCGTAAGAAGACTATCACTAATATTTCCTTGTTTTGGCATGTGATTCTTGCATGTATCATGATAATTATATCCATAAGTATTTCATAGTTTTGATGCTGTTGTAATTGACTTGACTTTTTTAATTCAATTTCCGCTTCTTCATTTCTAGTAATATATAGAATCTCACAACTGATTTTTTATGTTGACCTTATGGGCTGAGACTTTGAAAATCCCTTACGGATTCTGAAACTTTATAAATTCTTTGGTATTTCTCATGTAGAAAACATGCCATCTGTGAACAAAAATCATTTCTTCTTTTGCAATTTGGATGGCTTTTACTTATTTTTCTATCATTTCACTGGCAACAACCTCTAGATCACTGATGAGTTAGAGGTGCAAGAGCATAATTTGCCACCTTGTTCCCCACATAAGGAGGGAAACAGTCATTCTTCCACTGTTAAGTATATTAACAACAGTTTTTTCATGGATGTCATTTATCAAAGTGAAGTTGGTTTTTCTATTAGTTTGCTAACAGTTTTTGTTACACAAGGATGTTGGTTCTTATCCATTTTTTTCTACAACTATTAAGATTCTCCCTCTTTTGTGTAGGTTATATGCAAATACTACAATGTGCATTTCTATGGATACAGTTTGGATGTGACCATAGGTTATATGCAAATATGACCACTTTATGTAAGGGACTTAAGCATGGATTTTAGTCTCAAGGGGGTCCTGGAACCAACCCCCTGCAGACTCTCAGGGGTGAATGTACAGTGCACTGTTTCTGCATTCAGGGTCACAGTCTCTCTGGCTCTAAATCTTGCCTGCCTGAAGGGGCATATCTGGAGCCTGAGAAAGGTGTTTCCTAGAATGTCAAGACTGAAGAGTAGAGTCTTTCTCTGTTTCTTTAGCCTGTTACATCACTGGATGCTTGCCACATGTCCAGCGTGAGCTTTGTGCTCCCTGAGCTGCATTTCTCTAATGCTGAGAGTTCCTCCTAAGCAGACACAGGTGCTCTCCCCTTTTATAGAGACTGCTTCCTTGTCCCTCTCTGCCAATAACATCTTTCGTATGTGCTCCATGGAGGAGGATTCTTTCTATCCCAAATTGTAATAAGATTCCCCAGTGGAATTCTGTGGAATAAAGTCTAAAAGTGAGTAAAGCTTCCCTTTCACGAGTCCAAATCAATACAAACCCGCACTACAACATTCGTTTATGATAATATTGCCTACAAAAAGAGGCAGATATAAAATACCCCAATATAATAAAGGCCTTATATGACAAGCCTGAATCTGTTATCATATTTAATGGTGAAAAACTGAAAACTTTTCCTCTAAGAACTAGTACAAGACAAGAATAACCAAGTTCACCACTATCATTCAACATAGCATTGGAAGTCCTAACTCAGCAAGAGAAAGATATAAAAGGAATCCAAATTGGGAAAGAATAAAAACTACCACTATTGCAGGTGACATGATAATATACATAGAAAACCCTCCCTAAAGATTAGTGAAATCTAAATTTAAACCCTCTGTGGTTCAGAGGAAGGAATCAGACTCTGAATTTGGAGGAGGAAGGGAAACAATTCGACCCAGTACAACATTATTTGTATCAAATAATAAAGATTAAAATTTTAATATCAGAATAATTTCAGAACATAACTTGGATGCTCTGTGTTGTCATAACTGAAAAGTCATGGCAAAGGACTGAATTACTTCAGTGAGTCTATACCTGTCTTTTCAATTCTTATTCTTTCCTTCAATTATTTGTTCTCTTTAAATTAAATGAATATTGCTGTGTGTTTCTAGCATCTCTTGTGCTAAGTATGGGGGCATATCAGTTAACAAGACAGAGATGGCATTTTTTTCTCAGGATGTTGCCTTTCCATTAGTGTGGTTGTGATATTTTTCTTCATGTCATTTACTATCACCTGAAATCTTTAGCTGGTATCAGTCAAGTTTGAATTAATAAATAGATGGCACACTGCAATTGAGTAATATGAGGAGAGTTTAATGAAATAACAATTTTAAAAGACTTAAGGCAAGATTTAGGAAAGTGATCAAGAAATAATACAGTGCTACAGGGACAGCAATAGAGAGATAATTTACCATCCAGTTTTGAACAGGCAATGGGGAAAGAAAGAGTAAAAAGAGGGACTTTTGATAGAATTGCCATGGCAAGGAGACAGTTTCAGATTATAACCATAGTACTAAATGTTCATTTTTTATAAAGTGCCTATGCTTATTGTGGACAAACTTCTATATTTCATAACACCTAAGAATTTTTTTAAAACGTTGAGGTGACCAAGTATAACAAAAACTAGAACTAGCAAATTAACCAACTTGAAAATAACTTTTTTAATAGAACATATCTTTTTAATAATACAGGAATATGTTGAATATAGGATTGGTAAATCATCTCAGAGCAATATACATTAGGACTTTTGTAATGGAAAAAGCAGCATCTCTTGGGACAGCTTTCCTTTCATATAACATGTTTCTCCTTTATTTCTATACTGAGTGCATTGCCAATAGCAACACATATATGAAAACTCATCCACAGATATCCAAAACAGACATCAGTAGTCCTTTGTTGTGTTCCCAACACTAAAAAGAACCTGCACAAAATATCAGTTTACCTAAAATTTCAAGTAATAGGAACTCTAGTTCCAAGTGCATTGATAAACACTTTCTGGAAAGAGGCAGATAGTAAATATTTCTGAATTGGCAGCTACATAGTCTCCATAACAACTAGTCAAGTCTGTCTATGCAGTGGGAAGATCATAGGCAATGAGTAAAGGGGAAAAGGAATTAATAAGGTAGATAGGTTGGGGACAAGGAGTTATCAATAGATATGGGTCTCTACTCTCAGATGATGCAAGGAATTTTTTAAAATCAGTAATCCATGATTATATTTCCCTGCCAAAAGACACAAAACTTATATAATCACCCTCTGTTTGACACACGATTATCAAGTTGAAAAAGTATTTAAAACACAGGTTTTCACTTTTGAGAATTTATACGCATTTTTACAAATCATATTTTGCAAGTAACAAAGATCTAAAATCAAAACTGATTTAAAATAATAAGGAAGTCACCTTGCTTGCTAATTGAACAGACAAGGGTTAGATTTAGTTTCAGGTCTGGATTTAAGAATAAAAGACTGTAGCCAGATAAATAAGTAAAGCATACAAAGAACTAAATCAGAAAGAAATAATATAAGCTGTATTTCTGCCACAAGACAAATTTATAATCTAAAGAAATACCAAAATAAATGGAAAATGTAAGCACCGTGTTTCCATTACGTTTATTCTGGTCAAGACTTTTTTTCATTAACAAATATGCCTACAAATCAAAACTACTTGGCTTCTCTGTTAATGGATCTCTTTAAAAAATTCTAGGCAAACAGGATTAAAATCTGCTATATATTTATTGATTGATGCAAGAGTGTTCATCTTAGCAATAACCTGGGTCTTCTTTATATGAAAGGTTAATATTTTTGTAGACTATTGACATGACAAAGCAGTCATGGTAATATGTTAGGTCTAAACAAGTTAGAATAATTTAGTATCATCCCAACTGTGTGTGTGTGTGTGTGTGTATACATATAAGTAAATACATACAGATAGATGCAGATATAATTTTACTTTCTCGATAGTCATCTCTCTCCTCCCTACAAAAGTATTCTGACCTTCCATTGGGGAATTTCACCCAATGTGTTCTGAGAAATTGATTACTAGAGTGAGATACTAATTGGCTTAGCATACTCTATTCCTCAGTTCAAAATATTCCTTTCCTAATTGGTAATTTAATGAGAACATAATCAAATAGAAGAAATGTTTGTTGAGATATCCAAAAAAATGGAGATTCCTTATTATCAATTCCTTGTTTTTTATTGTCATTTATCTATCTGTTTGATTTGCTGCACTTGTCTTACAGAGGGAATAAGGAAGTCCCAGGAAATAGCATCTGATCTCTAAATTAAAGGTAGGAGTATCCTGTGGAAGCAAAGCTTAGAAGTGGAGATAGAAAAACAGAGTCTTGGTCATAATTTTTTAATCTTGTCTCAATCAAAGTCTGACTTGCTACAGATATCTTTTTTCTCCAGTTAAAGAACCAGGCAATTTTCTTCATAATTTAAGCTAATTTAAATTTAGGTTTCTGTTACTTGCAAAGGATGATTGGTAAAAACTTTTGAATTAAAATTTTCAAAATAATTAAAATATTATATCAATAGTGTGCATTGATTTTTTTTTTGGTGAATATGATTGTTTTATAAAGTGCGGCTCTTATTCTATGTACCAAATATAATGTAAATACATGTTTTCTTAGATTTCCTAGGCATATCTACATTTCAAACCAATTACTACACTTATTATAGGCAGAAGTTGTGTTTGTTTAAAATCATAAATAACAGGTAGTGCTATTCTAATATTAAGTTATTTTATAAGGCTGCAAACTTCATCTTTCTTTGACTAAATAATGATGATAATGAAGAGCATATGTCAGTCTCTGTGAGATTTTCAGTAAAATCAGCACCTTCAAATTATTCTGAAGTACAGGAAACTTTGAACTTATGAAATATTTATGAGAAATCACATCATGTCTACAGCGGTTCTCAGCTGTGACTACAGCATATGGTTTATAAATTGAAACAGGTGTGGAAGAACAGGTGGCCACAGGCGAGCCAGGGAAGGATTGGAATTTACCGTAGGGAAGCAACATGATAAAATACTACCATTGGCATTGAAGGTAACTTGCTGATTTGATAGAAGAACCTACAAGATATTCACAGGGGCGAGTACATATGACAGCACTTGAGATGAAGTATTCACCTACTCAAATCTCACATATGGAATTGGGGAAGCAGTCGGTGTCATTTCCCATGGTGTGTGAATGCAAGTAAATCTCCGTATTGCATTTAAACAGTTTGCAACCGATTGAATTAAAAATGGAATAAACTCTTCATCTCACTTCTTTTAATACACAAAGAGTTCAAATAAGGTCATGGGCAATTTTAACTTACATTTTCTACAGCACTTCTAAGGATAATGTCATATATATCCACACACTCTCCCCCTTTTTTGGAAGGGACATATGCCCTCTTGTTATTTCAAATACCCTTAAAAGTAGCCATCTTAAAATTCCATGTCATTTAGAGAATAAAGGAAACAGAAGATAGCATCTCTGATTTTGAATCACCCCTACTACTAGTTCCTTATCCTAATTTCTATCACCATTTAGTAGTCCATACTAATGAAAAGAAACAGATACGAGAACTAATAATAGTGTTTCTAAATGAATTTGGAATGAACATCTGTACCTACATTTAAATATGAGCTTTTATCATCTTCTAAAGGTTTATAAAGTTTCAAATCAAATAGTTTATGGAATTACATTTGAAAAGACCTCACATAAACTCCAGAAACTAACTCATCTTCTTTATCCTTCCTCTGGTCCATTCTCTGGTACTACACAAGTAAGAACGAATGTCAACCCAGGTAAGATTAGCTCTCTTTTGTTCTCTAAAATTCTTTCTACAATTAACCCAGCTCATCTTAATGTTAAGGATGGTTCATTTTTAGAACAAAGGAAAACAAAGCAGAGTGAAAAGAGACAAAGTGCTTTGTATCGTCAACTCCCCATACTGAATGAAAACCAGATGTACTGAAAGTACAACTTTGAGCTCACCTCAGACATGGACGAAGAGCTCACACACACAGGTAATCACACTTTGAGGCTAAACACCCTCTCATCCTAGCTATTGATAACTGTTAAGTGATTTCTGTGTCCTGGTAGTGCCCAAGGATAAGAAAGGAAAACACCCCCTATTTCCAAATTGGGCAATCTCTCATCCAATGAAGGGACAGCTCTGCATGGCCCTCACAGCTCATCTGTCTTGTCTGACTCCAACAAAGCCTAAGCTCCCACTACCCACTCCTGTGCTTTTCACTTTCCTACAACACTTGATGCCAGCAGCGCTACCTGACAAGCTACCTGCACACAATTCTCTATCTCAGGAGCTGGCAAGCAAAGTTTGCAATGGTTAATGCTAGAAGTAGTGTAAGGACTGGGTCACCTACAGCCCACTGCCAACAAGGAGCTCTTGACCAGCCTCAGACAGAACATTGGTATCTCTTGGCCAGCAGTGGCAGTGAAATTTGTTAAAAGGTTTACTGTTAGGAACCCATATGAGCTAGAAAAGAAGGCGCTGATGGAAGTGATGTATCAAGTTTTTAAGAAGCACATCAAAATAATATCTATAAAAGTGATGGAACTGGACTTCTATTTTGAAAGAAACTGATGATTGGGAGCAAAAAAAATATGAAAAACAGGGTGATTAATCAGCAATCAAATCCCAAGAGGTCCTTCTTGGTAATATATAAAGAGACTCCCATCTTATGAAACCAAGAGATAGAAAAATCAAATTATATCAGAAAAGGAGCAGAATCTCAGAGAAGATTGAAAAGATAAATTCTTATTCACAGTAGATTTGCTGTGTCAATGAAGTTTCTATATAAAATATGGAGAACTCTGGAGTTAGAATTATGTAACAGAACACGATGCCCCTATGAGCAAGACAGAATATTATTTCTCTATCTTTGCAAACAGGAAACTAGGATTGATGATCAGGAAGGTAAGAGTAGCTACCCCAGTAAAAGTATGTAACAACTTGTCAATTTCTGAATTTGAGCTATTAATAGTTTTCAAAATATTGGAGCTACAGAGTTTCCTTAAGAAAGGACCTTGCAACAATATGGCAAGGATCTGTGGACATGATTCGCCCATTCTTTTTTCAAAAGAACATATAGCCATTGACTGCAGGAAGTATACAATGGGGAAAGAAGAGATTGTCCAAAAATATTGAGGATTGTCATACAAAAGGTCCAAACTGGCATCAATAACCAATGATCCACATTCCTTTTGTTAGAGTATAGGGCTATGGAGGTCAGATAATAAATGGAATCTTCATTGAGTCTAGCTCACAGAGGGTCCACTTCATCCACAAAACCACCTGGTAGCAATTTTTCCAGTATTAGTCCCCAGTTATACAATTGAAAAGTTGTGCTTGGAGGTTGGCACATCCCTCATTGGCTCCTTGATCTGCAGCACAAGAGCTATTATAGTGGGGGAAAGTCAGTGGCAGCCTCTAAAGGCACATGTGCATCAATCAAAACAGAAAAATTTTGAATAGTATCAAGACCTGGCAGGAATGGTAGCAGTTAGTACTGTTCTGGGGTGCTAATACCCAAAATATCTTCACTTAATGTTGTATCTGCTGCCTAAAAAGAAGGTGGTATTCATGATGGTCATCCCAACCATGTAGACACCCTAACTGTAGTTGCACAGAATGAGCAATCTCTGCTAGACCAAATTAACACTTCATCTGTGAGAGGCCAGGTGAAGTGGCAAGTAGGTTAGAATATTTGGAGGCAAATACAGTGCAGAGGATAGGGCTAATCCCAATGGAGAGTGGGAAGCTGACTATCAGTGTCGGGGCAGGTCTGGACTTCTGGAGCATGCCAGGACATCCTTATCTTAACACAGCCTCATGTACACGGTGTGTAACAAGGCATCTTGCAAATATATTCCTTTGTTGTCAACTCTCAAATGAGAGACCTATTCCAGTTGTTCTAGTTGTAGTCATGCAGGTGGGTGGAGGGGCTGCATTCATCATAAAATGAAGCTTTGTTTTCAATGCAGTGAGTCACAAGTCCTTCTAGAGCAACTGGTGCATGTTAGATAGGCTGGTGTTTAGTCATAACCCTTTTCATGGAGCTGACCTTCAGCTAGGAAGGACAGACTTTTCACTAGAAGCAAGTCTCAACTCAACAGCATTTCAATGCTGTTGATAATCAATGGTTTGTCTGAGTGAGCCCAATAGAGTCCATAACAGCCATAAGCAGAAGGTCTGAACAGTCTTTCTCAATGTCTAATTTATACAATTCCACCTGGAATCTCAAAAGGCTCATCCAGTAGCACACTGGATGGATAGGAGGGTAGATTTTCCTTGTGTTCCTATAGTTGCTGCAATTTTTTGGAGTTACGTTTAAAGCTAACCTACATCCTCAAGCAGCACACACACACAACCTCTACAAAAACAAAAATAGTTGCTATGTATCAAATACATAATATGTGTTAAAAATATCATGTAAGATCTTTACATATATAATTTATTTTTCAAGGTAACTATCCAGCCTGTGGACTATTATAATATGTGCAATAAGAAAACTGAAGATTTATAGGATTAGAGGGGTTAAGGAACTTGCCCAAGGTCATACAATTAGGGATTGCCATTGTAATCCACCTAAATTTGAAAACAGAATTTTAAATAGCATCTAAAAACATGAACAAAAATAATTTTAAAATATATATTCACCATACAATGAAACAATGCAGTGAATATTCAGAAGCGTAACAAAGTTTATAAACCTCATTTCTTGTCAAAATTTGTCAAAAATCATTTTATTTTACAAAAATAGAAGGCAGAAGTTCATAATTGTTTTTACCAATAATTTAAAGGGTTAGATCTTAAACTCAGCTTCACAAAATAATCACATTTTATACATATCACTGAAATGTTAATTCTTTGAACACCCAGTCTAAATTCCTACCAATTAACAACACCATGCAAAGAACTTGCATCTCTCTCATAGTTGAAAAGTTAATAAAATGTGTCACTCACTTCCCACTTCAAATAAACTAAAATACACTTTGCAAGAGATATTTGTTGGGTCAAAATATCCCTTGAAACTTAAGTTAAATAATGTCTCTAGAAACTGCATAAACTTGTTTACTAAAACTCAGACATCTTTATAAAAACCCTAAAGTACTGTTGGGTTTCCAGGCAATGGCCTTGAATCTTATACTTCACAAATATACAGTAAACATATGCATCTTAAAAGATTATCAAATCATATTTCAATAATTGTTAACATTTTAAAATCTTTCCTATAAGGAAGAATATCATGGTTGAATATCCACCATCATAAATAAGTGATGGCTACCGGTGGGGAAATTTTAATTGTTTTGATGTATAGCTGCTAGAGGGTGAAGACATAAATCATTCCATCCCTATTAACCTATAATGATAACTTATTCAAAACTGTTATTTAAACTGGTCATCATTTAATAATTTTTATTGAATTATTATTTTATTGCAAATACTGTGTGAACTGTTGCTGATAGCACTGGACAAATGACACGCTCCCTGCCTTCATTAAGATTCTGTTCCAGCTTAATGCACTATTGAAAATAAATAAATGAAGAATCAAACTTCAGATTAGGATGAAGAGCTACAATGAAAGTTAACACAGTAATGTGAACAACACTTATTGACTTAAATTACAGCTTCTTCTGATTATTAAATTCTTATTTTATATCTAAAAACTAAACCAGAAATAGCTAACTTCTTTCTAACTGTCACTCTGAATGCTCACATAAAGTAGTATCTTTGAAATGGCAATTGAAATCAGTACCGGTTTGCTAGGGATGCCATGGAAAATATCACAGATTGGGTGCCTTAAGCAAACAGAAATGTGTTTTCTCATGATTCTGGAGACTAGAAGTCCAAGATCAAAATGTTGACAGGGTTGCTTCTTATGAGACCTCTTTCCTTAGCTTCTAGATATCCACATTCACTTTTACACCTTGTTCTGCCTTTGTGAATGCAACCGTGGCATCCCTTTGTATGTGACCAAGTTTCTCATAAGGACACCAGCTTGGATGATGGCCCACCTTAAATGTCTCACTTTGACTTAATCACCTCTAAACATAGCTTTCCGGTCTCCAAATACAGTCACATCTTGAAGCATATTTTAGTCAATTTGAAGCATATTTTAGTCCATTTAGTCAATTTGAAGCATATTTTAGTCCATAATAAAATACAATGTGTGTGTATGTGAGCAAGAGAGAGAGAGAGAGAGAGAGAGATCAAGCAGAAGAATTTTATAAGGATAGGGGAATAAAAAAAGATAGAGTAAGGAATCAACAATAAATGCATACGCATGCATAGGCACATAGAATTCAACTCATCAAAGGTTTCTATGTCTATTTTCTTTTTTTTAAAAGATTTTATTTATTTATACAAGAACCAGGGTACAGGCCAGATGCGCCGAGGGTGAGAGGATTCACCAGAGACAGAGTGGGGAACAGAACAGGCAGACTGACGAAATACACTGCTGAGGGGAACAGTGGGGTTGACAGGAGAGGTCTGCTGCACCATGTGGGACCCTCACCAGTGGCCAGGATCAAACTGGAGCTGCAGAGGCTGCGGACAGCTCCACAACACAGCGCTCAACCACCTGCACCACCAGGGAAGGCCCGATATTTTCTTATATTTTTTATACCTAGAGATCAGCTTGAATTATGACCTTTATAAAGGGTCATTCCCAACACTTCAGCATACTTCAGCTGCTGAAGTAACATAGATCATATACTACTCTGGTTGGTCAAGTTAGAATGACAGTGTCCATCGATCTTTATCTGTAAACAGAACTAATTCTGAGCTAAGGCTTCTTACAGTACTTTAGAACTGAAAGACCCTTGTGAGTCATAAAACCCAATGATTCCCAAATTGTGGTCTTCAAATCCCACAGAGATTTTTCCCAACTTCCTCAAATTAGATAATGCCATGGATTATCTCTTTTACATACTGGGTTTCTAAGTGAGCTTCAATTTGAAGACAGTCCCAAGTTTAGTCATCTAAAAGCATGCAATTGTCTGAAACCATTCAATGTTCCAGTAGCTTTATTTTACTACTCAGGAAATTATGTCCCAGAGAAGTTTGCTGACTTTCTAAGTTCAGGCAGTCAGGAAATAAAAGAGCAAGGCTCTAAATTGAGTTTTTTTTTTCCTTAATACTTAATTGTAATCTGGGGTTTGTGCTGTTTTCTTTGTTTATTTACCTTGCTCTGTTATAAGAGTAAAAATGAACAAAAGAGTTTTGGAGCATCTACATTGTGTGTAGCAGGAGATTTATGTGCATGTGTGTGTGTGCGTGTGTGCGTGCACACGTATGCACACGCAAATGCATGTATATAATCCTTGCCCCACTTTGAAATTGGACCTTTCAATTCCAATTCAGGTGTGGAAGCTAAAGCACAGGTTCTCCAAGCTTCCACATAGTCTTCCCTAGAATGTAAAGTCAGAGGAAGTGGCCAGGATATTATTTGAAGTCACCACTGTGACTTCTAAACCCTTTCTTATTCCTTTCAATATGTTACTTCCTCAAGGGATAAAATTCAATTTTCATGTTCTGATTACGTTTTGAATGTGACTTTTATATGATGTAAGCATGAATTATGTTTATATAATAATTTGGACACAAATATTTTATCCAAGTTCTTCTCTGCACATTTCACCTTCCAGAATGATTCATGGGATTCAGCCAGTTGAATCACTATATGAAGTTTTACAGCACATTAAAACAGAGAAGATAATTCATGAACTGATACTTTGGTTCTCAATAATTCAAAATCAAGAGTCTGGAAATAGAACTCTTCCATTTCATTTCAGATTGGACTTTCAGCCTGCTAATCTGCCAGACTTTTAGCAGGCAATGTTGTCCACAAGAAGTATTAACAATGAATAACAAGTTCATCATTCACAACTGAACTGAAGGATTGTACAACCAACCAAGCAGAACCCCTGGGGAGGCATGTCAAGCCAAGTGAGGAAACAGTAGAAACAGAGCAGGAAGCACCATCCAAAAGCAGAAGAGATGGCATTGCCCTCTGGCACATCCCATGTCTCGCCCACCCTCCCATCACTGTGGCTATTTGATGGTGTTAAAGAAATTGAAAGAATTTGGGGAGAATCTGAAGAATCTTAAGAAATGTAAGTTCACACTCACCATGAGGGGCTTTCCCTCCAAAGGTGTGTGTCCAACCTGCCTTTGAAGTGCTGATGATTCAATAAGCAACATATGGAGCCATCGCACCTGTGAGAGGAATTGGTGCCAGAAAGTCAAGTGTAGGGAGTATGTAGACACTAGGAGTTGAAAGCAAACGGAGCAAAAACAAAAAAGGAATTAAATGACAGGTCTTCTGTTCTCTGTGGCAGAGACTAGAGATAAGGGAAATAGATTCAAATTCCAATAAACAGTTATTTAACTATTTTAGACAGAAGTATGACCTGATCAGGAAATTAATGTTTTCAAATATTGTAATAAGAAAGGCTCTAAGTCAAGAACCTCAACATTTTAAGTCTCAACCTCAGCATTATTGACATTTGGTCCAGGTAATTCTCTGTTGTAAGAACTGTCCTGTGAATTATAAGGTGTTTAAGATGGCTTCTACCCACTGGATTTCAGAGGCAACTGCCTACAATCTTAGCAATCAAAAGTGTCCCAGAAAAATTGCCTGGGTTAAAAGCTACTAGTCCAGGTCCTCCAAAAAAATAAACACACAAAGGGCTTCAATCACAATCATCTTCCCCAACTGTATCAAATAGGTACAATATTTCTTACCCTCCGAGGCATTCAGACATTGACCCAATGGATCATTAGGCTAAAAAAAGTACTGGCTTTGGCTGTAACAATGGCATCAATACTCATTCCTAGGGCTAGACCTTCAAAGGTGATGAGAAAAGTAGATTCATTCCCAGAAGATTGGCTGGGTAGTCAATGCACTGTCATAAGAAAGACAGTTCACTGGAGTATGACAACCTCAATTTCTATATTCCTAACACCTACTCTCATTTGGATTATTTCTCTCTCATTCCATATAAATAATATTTCCATTTATACCCTGCCTACCAGTCAGTCAAATAAGTAAGTTAATATTATATATAATTTCACTAGAACTTATGTTACCTTCCTGAGAGACAAACACCAGATGGAATCTCTTCTAGGTGGAATATAGAAAAAACAGCAAAGGGTCAGATGAAGCCAAAGCTAAGAACTAGCTCTCAGAAGCTGATTATAGAACTGAGACATTTGGAGAGGGAGGGGCTGAAGGGTGGAGCGTGAGCACATGTTGGGGAAGGAGCACAGTAGACAATAGTGGTGAACTGTGGCTGCTCTGGTCAGGGAGCTGTACAGTAATAGCACCCAAAGGGGAGCTCCTAGACTTCCAAAATATAAACAACAATGTAATCCAACATTACCTTTATGAATATAAGTTAAAAAATAAAAGTAACTTTACAAAATTCTAAGATTTCAGAAGTCTACAATGGCTTGTACATATTTTTTTCATTATATTCCTAACTTACCAAAATGTATGTCTATTTAAGGTGAATACTTCCGTTCGCTGAAATTCAGTTATTTTTATACTCAAAAACATGAGATTTTTCAGTACAACAAGGTGAATCCAATAGCAACAGTCAAAATATGTTCTATGCAATTCGAAAATGACCTGCCAGAGAGGGAAAGTTTCAGTACAGGGAAACGTGTCTCTGCTGATCTAGAGATAGCATTTTTAAATGTTTGCTGTACCACTCATTTCAAAAGTATTTGGTCTAGCATATATTTTTAATTGCTTTTTACCGCTTAGGGAAAACAAATGAAGGCAATAATATTTTGCTGATTTCTGGAGTTGAAATGTCAAATAAAATTTTATCAAGCAATATGAAAAGATAAATTCCTTTACAGACTGCTATTGCTTAATTTGCTCAACAAACGAAGGTAAGTGGGGAAAAAGTAACGAAAAAATAAAAGTTCAGGTAATTGCAACCTTACGATTTATCTCTTCCTAAATTATTGAAAACACAATGTATTTATTTCTGACATGAGATTAAAAAGTGAGTCTATATGTAAAAATAATTTGAGGATAAGTTTCTACTCAAGAGTGCTCAATTGCCAGGTAGAACAGTGCAATTATATAAATGTGTGTGTGTGCATGCTCATGTGTGTGAGTGTGTGCGAGTTTGTGTGTGTGTGTGTGTGTGTGTGTGTATTTATTAAGGGGATCAAGGCAAGATGAGAAAATGGTATGGTGCAATAATTACCCGATGACTGTGATTCTCAACTCACAATATATGAAATTTTGTTTCTTCCAGGACAAATATTTAGGCTACATTTCCAAAGGTTCCTGACAATAAGATTCAGTCTTATCATTCAGTTTTGGCCAACGATACCTTGTGGGAAGTGATGCGGTACTTCCAGAACTTTGCCCATAAAATTTTCTACACAATTTCTCATCCTCTCTTGGCACAAGAACTAACTAGTGCGCTGGAGCCAAAAGACCATGAGACTCTGGAAGGAACCTGGACTGTGGCTTACACGCCAGGTGCCATCGCCCCACACACACACCCCCCCACGGCATTGAGTTGAAAATAGGAATGAATTTTTATTTACTGATTTTATTTAAATTTTAAAATTAAAAACTATTTTTATAGAAATTATTTTATAAAATTATTTTATAAAATTAAAAATTTTTATAAACCTCAACTGAGACATAGGGATGTTCGTCTGCCTATGTCCCCAAACCCTCACGATGTCAGACATCTCCAAGCCGACTTCTAATTCCAGAATCCCTTTTTCCTCTCTCCTTTCCTCTTTCCTCTCTTCCTCCCAATTTTTACCCTAGGACTGTTTGGCCAGTACAGCCAGGTTGCTCATAATTTCAGGAAATTAACTACCCACCTCCTTCCCAGCATCCTTTAAACAATCAATAATAAGATTTTGTGTTAAATTTCCATTTTCCCTGGACCCACACATGAGATACCCCTGAAGCAAGCCTTTTCCCCTGGATCCCATTACTTCCTCCATAAGATCAAGCTCCAGGGAACCCCTGAGCACCTTGCTGAAGACACCCTGTAGTGGCTGCCTGTCACCCCTTCCCCAGCTTATAAGATGAATGTCTCCTGCTTAAAAGTCCCTAGAAAAAAGCTTTTATTTTGAAGAACTGGTTCTAGAGTATTATATATTCATACACACACACACATATATATACATATATATACAAAAATAATTTTTCCTTGTGTGGAACTTGCATTTTCAATTGATTAATTTTTTTTTGTAGTGAACAGATGTTCTTTATTTTAATAAAGTCCGATATATTAAGTGTTTCTTATACAATTAGTGCATTTTCTGTTCTGTTTAAGAAATTTATCTAAAGATATAAAAATGGACCCTCTTTGTTCTACTATAAGTTTTCTAACTTTCATATTTAGGTCTTTTACCTTCTGGATAATAATTACGGTTATGTTTATGGATTTTTGATTTACCAGCACTACCTATTGTTAAACTTACTTTCATTATAAATCCTACTAATTTTTCCCGGTTGCACTTCCTAATAAATCACATTCAAATGAATCCTTATTGTAGGACCTGCTTTTACAGAAGTCAACCTTTGCTAGCCCTTGTTCCTGAGCAAGATTTCCACCGCCAATATTATACATAAATTTAAGTTATCTCCTTGACCTTCAGAGGATAGTACAGCATCAACCTTCTCTTCTAAATTGATGATCTTAATGTACCTATTGTCAGTTGAATAATTGCTTCTTAAAGAGAAAGCGCATTTTAATCTGGTACATATACACAATGGAATACTACTCAGCAATCAAAAAAACTGCCACTTGTGGCAACGTGGATAGAACTGGAAGGGATTGGTCTAAGTGAGTCAGGAGAAAGAGAAATAGTGGATGGTTTCACTTATATGTGGACTACAAACCAAATGAAGGATAAGATGAAGACAAACTGTAAGACTGATCCTTGAAAGGCCATAGATCAGGAGGGTGGGAGGCAGAACAAAATGGACTATAGTGTAGAACTATGGGTGCTTTGGTGGTGGGAAAACTATGGTAACTACATGTGAGGGAAGAAATCCTATAATGTGGAAAAAAAAACAGATTTTTTTTAAGATTTATTTTTATTTCTTTATGCTTACAATAACTGGGGTGTAGGCCAGAGGTAGGGGGGGTGAGAGGACTCACCAGAGACAGAGTAGGGAGCAGAACAGGCAGCTCTACAGATCTACTACTGACGGAGCAAAAGGTGAGACAGGAGAGGTCTGCAGTGTGGGTGAGCTCCCTGGCCAGGGAGCAAACTCGTGCTGCAGTGGCTGAGTATAGCTTGATAGCACTAAAACCTAACACCCTGCACCACCAGGGAGGGCCCCAAAGATGTTTTGATAAATAAAATGTTTCTTTGACTTTGCTGTTTTCAGGATCATATTAATATTTTGAGGAATACTTTGTTTTCATTGATTCTGCTCAGGGCTTATTGTTGAAAATAAAGAATCCTCTTTTTAATCAGCTCTGGAAAGCTCTGAGCCATAATTTAACTTTTTAATTATATTTTTGACCAATTTTTTCATTTTATTTTTCAAGCTATATTCTAAATCCAATATCCCCCTCTAGATCAATCTATTAGAAATATGTTACATCCTCTAAGTTTTATTCCTTGGACCTTAGTCTTGTTAAATTTCCCATCTCTCTCTCTTATATTTTTCATTTTGTATAGTACCTCATTTCTACTTCAATTTCAATATCCTTCAACTATGCCATTTTAAAATGTTTTTAATTATAATTATTTTTTATTTGTAGAAACTTCATTTCAATTTTTTTTTAAATCCATATGCCTTATATGCATTGTTAGGGTTACAACTCCTTTAATAAATATGAGCATGCTTGCTAGTGTACATTCTCTTCTTGAATGTAATCCTGTTATATTAAGCTCTTGGCACTGAGAGTCCCTTGTTGTTCAAGTGTGAGAATGCCTGACAACAGAAAGTTCACATTTATTTACTTCTCCTAGCCTTCCCCAGGTTTAAGTTCCACCTGCTTAAAGAGCCTCTCTCTCTCTCTCTCTCTCTCTCTCTCTCACACACACACACACACACACACACACTCACACACTTTTTGAGAATCATAAAATTATGCAGGGTCAAATTTAAATGAGTTATTAATAATGCTTTTCTAATTCTCAAATGTGACTCTTATTTGATCAATTTTGCTATTATTTCAGATTATGTGTTTTCAGGAGAGTTTTTTTGCTTCTTATTTTTTTAATAATATATGTTTTTAGTGAATTATTATTTTACATCCTTGTTCATTTTTCTACACTCAGGTGTGGTCACCAGAGTCCTCCACCACAGCCCACTGTGCTTCTTTCCCTTCTGCCTCCGCCCCTTCACATGTAGGAGTGGAATTGCTGGGACCTCTGGCAGATCCATTTTTAGTCTGTCTGGGAATCTCCACATTTCTTTCCATAGGGGCTGACCCCATCTGCATTCTACTAGGGAGTTTTTTGGAATCACTGGCTCAGTCATTTCCTCACATCGTATTTGATTTTCCCATTGTTATATAGTTTAACTGTATGTGTTATAAATATTTGTATTGAAACCATTTGAAGACTTGATTGCTTTTTAACAAAGTTTGTACATTTCTTACGAAGGTGCTTTAAGAGTCACTGATGTTGAGAAGTTACTAAACAGTGCAATTAATCATTCTTAATGTATGCCCGATTTCAGAGTTGAGAAGGTGGTTAATGAATGTATAAATACAATTCAAAATGTTACATTTTAGGCAGAATTTCTAACTACAGAAAAGTTGAATTCTAGCAGATAGTCAGTTTTATTCTCTGCCATAAACCAAAAACTGTATGTTTCGTATTATCTGAACTTTAAAGGTTGGTATCAGGGAATTGTCTTATTGACACTGAGGCTTGGTTTAGAAATGTAAGTTTTTGTTTATGATGATTCAAATGGGTTTTCCCCAGACCTCTGCACTTAAACTGCTCAGGGGTAGAGGACATCATGTTTATCTGTCACTATTAGAGAGAAATGACATAATTTGCCCAAGTTAAACACCAACTGAAAGAAAGGAGGCAAGGCTAGTACCCAGGACCCCTGCTTTATCCTGGTCCTGTTCTATACAAGGATGGACTGGTATATCCTTTCTTTACAAGATCATGGGTTCTGCCTTGAAAGTAGATCATAGAGTCTCCCTAGCGACACAAGGGGTTAAGCACAGCGCTGTGAAGCTATCCACAGCCTCTGCAGCAGGAGTTCGATCCCAGTCGGCCAGAGAGCTACCCACATGGTGCAGCAGACCTCTCCTATCTCACCCGCTGCTCCCCTCAGTGGTGCATTTCAGTCAGTCTGCCTGTTCTGCTCCCCACTCTGTCTCTGGTGAATCCTCTCACCCCTGCCCTCACACCTCTGGCCTATACGCCAGTTCTTATATGCATAAATAAATATTTTTTTTAAAAAGTTGATCACGTAGAAGAAAAGAGGAATAAAAATGAGAAAGGGGAGAAGAGTGAATGGACATGAAGAAGTTTTAATTATTTGCTCAGACCTTTATAGAAATCAGTCTTATACCTGAGCCATGCCCAGCATCCTTCTTGATTCAGTCTCAAGTTTCTCACTCCTAAAACAATTACAATATCAGCCTCTCAGAGTTGTTGTGATAAATTTATGCACAGATGCTAGTAAATGAGATATTTTTGATACATTATCATAATTATGTATATTAATGACTAAGGCAGCTTATCATAGCTATTAAAGTTATTAAAAGCAATGCCTTTATGTACTTCCTTCTGGGTTGATACTGTGTCTATCAAAGAAAGGGTCAGACCACTTTAATAATTCTCCAGCTCAGTTATTGCCAATATCATTTTCCTATTTGATTTGTCAGTATTATTTTCTTAACCATTAGAATATAACTATACTCACCTTTCTACCTATTTACAAACCCCAGTTTTTATCTCCAAAGCATTTTTGCATCAAAGCTTCTTAAATGCTTGGGCCTCACTGCTAGGGTCTGAATTTTATCCCCAGCCAGAGAGCTGACCCACATGGTGCAGCAGACCTCTCCTGACTCGCCCACTGCTCCCCTCAGCAGTGTATTTCAGTAAATCTGCCTGTTCTGCACCCCACTCTGTCTTTGGTGAATCCTATCACCACCCCCCACACACATCTGGTCTACACCCCAGTTCTTCTATGCAAAAACAAATTTTAAAAACTTTTAAAAAGAACTTAAACACTACACATTCTGTTTGCATTCTGAATCTTATTTTCAAACTACCTGAATGTAGTTTAATTTAACTCTGGATACTTGATTTTCAAAAAACCAGCCTAGTCAAGGCCATTTCACTTATGGTGAAAAAAACCAAAACTTGCAGGAGTCCTCAGCAGCAAGGGTACTTGAAGCTTGATCTCTCTTATAACCCTGGATGGAGTTTATACCTATGACTCCTGCTTCACACAGAATTCAAAGGAGGGAGAAACCAGCACTTGATAAAGAAAACATTGATTTTCCTTCCCAAACCTCTTAAGATAAAACTCACTAACTTGTTTCATTCTTGTCCTACAACAACACGGTTGGCTTAAAGGCCTTTATGGATTTTTTTCAAATAACAACCACATCTTTCATGCTCAAAAAGTGCCATTGCACCTCATCTTTGAGAATAAACAGTTCCTGCTTTGATTCTGCGATCTTTTATCTTGCTTGCCTTTTATCAAACTGCCTCTGCCATCAGCCACCCAAGTCATCCGAACTCAATCTTCCCAGTTCAATTGTGCTGTTTCTCATTGTGTCTCTACTTGCACCGCCTGTCAGCCAACACTTCTCAGACAACCATATGTTCCTCACCCAGATGTTTGTCGTGCAGTTATTTTTCAATTTTCACAGTTAACCTTGTTTTCATTACTTCTTTTCATGGGTGCAAAATAAGTAATAGCACAATGGTTTACAAATTATTTCGTGAAGTCCTTCTTCACTGGCAGACAATGGGTAAAGGCAAGAATTAAGTAATATGCTCTTCATTATTGGCTGATTAGTGTTTTACACAATGTTTTCAAGTAGATTCCTTTGTCTGATCCTAGTTTCAATCCTGAGGAGCACAGAACAAGATATGAAAGATGTGTTGCAGGTCTTATAAAGATAGAGAAACTAATTCAGAAGTGAAGACAGCACACCGAAGTCCTCGTTAAAGAAGATGCAGCTGAAACTGCAGTCCAAATTTTCTGATTCATTACCGCTAAGCTTGATGTTATATTAGTCAGTGCTTATCCCCATTAGAAAGTACATATTTTAAAGGTGTGAATATTAGTATATCAGTACAGATTCACAAAGATATAAAAGCTATTCTCTCACTCAACATCTTAGTTTCAGGAGCGACTCAATCAGGCAGCTAGATAACTGGTGGGAACTTTCAATGTGGCCTGACCTGGAAGCACTTGAGCTTCATCGGGGCACAAGACTTTAAAGGGGAGTAATACTTATAATGATTTGCACTGTCAATTCCAGAAGAGCATTCTTGGCAGCAGAGGATGTGCTGGGACCACACATCTCAGATCCTCCCCCAGGCCACCTGCATTAACAGCTGCCCCCTCCTTAGAGAACGCCCATTTTCAATTGTCCATGTCATGTCCCAAATGGTCAACTGAAGAAGCTATCTAGAAATGAAAGTGAGCAAAGCTTGGGAGAAGCCACTGTTTGTGGGTTCTCATTCAGTTGCTGACAATTGCAAGACCAGGCTCAATCTCAGGGTGCAACAATAGCAGGGTTCATTTACAAAGGGGTAGTCGGGGAAAAGGAAAGAGATCCTAAGGCCACAAATAGCCAGTTGTCCTACCCCAGATAGTGTCCACTGTATCTAGTAGTACAAGCCGAAAGCTGTGGCAGCTGGAGCACCACAGGTGCTGCTGAGGCCACACTGCAGCAGTGTCTCTCCTGAAGCCATGTCAGTCTCCTCAGCAAACTTCTTCCTCCCTGACTCCAGCCTCTCTCAAGGTGGCGCCCTGATGCCTGCTTATGTTGGTTTTGCTTATTCTACCTTCAGGTTCCTGCCTTTCAAAACTGATTGGTCCATTTTCCAAATGAACTGCTCCCAAGACTTACTGATGCTGGTACAAGCTTGAATGTAACCTTTGTCAGTGGGAGCTCACACTTGTTTGATCCCTATTCAAAACCAAAACCTCAGCAGTGCATCCAAACTGCCCTTCACCACCCAGTACCAGTGCTGGCAGGTAAGCTCTGCCGTACCTGAATGAAACTGGCCAGGTTCAACCCTGACTCATATGTCTCCAAAACTGCTGTGGTAGGGGGGCTTTGGGGGGAGGAGTTTCCCTCTCTTTTATTTCCTAAAACTCAAATCTGGCTGTGCCCAGGTTGGCTATCAAAGTTGGTTACCATGGTGGGGTCCATGCTGATGCAGTTCAGCTAAGACCCCCACGCCTTCAGAGAGCTAAGAAAAGAGAATGTATCTAAGACAAAAGTGTATCTTTAGCAATTGTTATTAAGCAAAACTTGGCCATCTGTAGCCCATTCTAAGTTCATCTTATCCTCTATCTCTCTCTTCTCTCTCTCGTCTCTCCCTAATGAAATTAATGAAACAATCTGGGTTATTCAGCTGGTTCGGTGCAATGGATCTATGGCTGTGTTTACTCCAAAATGCTATTACAGAGTTACCAGTAAGAATGTTTCATTTTTGAAGTAAATAATAGGTTATATAACTGGTCACAAAAGATTTAATCACATAGACATGACTTACTGAAAAGAAGACTGAGTTGTTGGGCTTTTCTATTAAATTGGTGAAGCTACCCACCCAGCTATAAGGAAAACAAAATATCTTTGCCAAATGCTTCACATTTTCCACTATCATTACTAAGTAGCAGCCATTTTAATTGCACTATGACAATCTACAGTGTCTTATACTTTATTGAAGAGGACTGCAATAGAAAAAATATATAAACTCTTCAGCAAAGATTTCACTTCAAAATATGTACAGAATTTGATAATGCATATTCCAGTAATCTGTAAAAGTTTACACCCTGTTAATTGCAGGTAATTTTGATCTAAATAAACATTTGAAAGTTCATGAAAAGGAAACATAAATATAAAAAAAATCCATAGCAGAATATTTGATTGGCAGGGGATGGTATTTTCTGCCCTCTGTCTTTTTAACCTGCAGTCTGAGATGCACAAGAAAAGGTGGCTGTAGGAGAAGAAGAGTCGAGAACAATATTTTCTTAAGTAAGACGCTGCATTCCATTACGCTATATTAAAGGCACCCATCATATCAGAGAGCAAATTTTCACCAAATTTTTTGTCTTTGAAAAATTCATCCTCTCAGTTCATCCTATTAATATTTGCTTTCATTCATGATGAGAAACTTTTTTTTTAATAAATTTTATTGTTATATTCCCCATACAATTGCAGCCCCCCCATTCTGACCCCAATCCCTCCCCTCCCACCCCCGCCCCCCTAAAAGTGCCAAAGCTCTCCTGAAAAAAAAAGATGGGAATGGAGGCATCAGACTCCCAGACTTCAAACTATACTACAAAGCCATAATCATCAAAACTGCATGGTATTGGAACAAGAACAGACATACAGACCAATGGAATCGAATAGAAAATCCAGAAATAAACCCACAGATTTATGGTCAACTAATCTTTGACAAAGGAGCAAAGAATATGCATTGGAGCAAAGAAAGTTTGTTCAATAAATGGTGCTGGGAAAACTGGGTCGCTACATGCAAAAGAATGAAGCTTGACCACCACCTCACACCATACACAAAAATCAACTCAAAATGGATTAAAGAACTAGACATAAGACCTGAAACCATAAAATATATAGAAGGAAATGTAGGCGAAACACTACGTGATTTGCACATCAAAGACATCTTTACAGACACATCACCCAAAGCAGTGATAGTGAAGGCAAAGATAAACAGCTGGGACTACATCAAATTAAAGAGCTTTTGCACAGCAAAAGAGACAATAACAAAAACAAAGAGAAACCCCACCAACTGGGAGAACATTTTTGCACCCAACACTAATGATAAAGGACTGATCACAAAAATCTGCAAAGAGCTGATGAGACTCAACAACAACAAAGAAAACAATCCAGTCAAAAAATGGGCAGAAGAGCTTAAAAGAAACTTCTCTGAAGAGGAAATGCAAATGGCCAACAGGCATATGAAAAAATGTTCAACATCACTTGTCATCAGGGAAATGCAAATCAAAACTACCATGAGATACCATCTTACACCAGTGAGAATGGCACATATTAAAAAAACTAGCAACAACAAATGTTGGCGAGGGTGTGGAGAAAAAGGAACTCTTCTGCACTGTTGGTGGGAGTGCAAACTGGTCCAACCACTGTGGAAAGCTGTATGGAGATTTCTGGACCTACTAAACATAGAGCTTCCATATGATCCAGCAATTCCACTCCTAGGTATTTACCCAAAGGACACAGAAACATCAATTCCAAAGAACACCTGCACCCCTATGTTTATAGCAGCACTGTTTACAATAGCTAAGCTTTGGAAACAACCCAAATGCCCAAAAATAGATGACTGGATCAAGAAGATGTGGTACATATACACCATGGAATATTACTCAGCATTCAAAAAAGATAAACACATGCAATTTGCAGCAACATGGATGGCGCTGGAAGGGATCATGCTCAGCGAAATAAGCCAAAAAGAAAAAGAAAAATACCGGATGGTCTCACTCATAGCAGGAATCTAGAAAACTTAAATAAGGGACCAGGAAAATGAATAACTATAAGAAAGTGAAAATCAAAATCGAGAAACTTTTTTTTTAACTGAACATAAATTGCCTTAAAGCTATCTGCTTCCAGATATTCTCTTCATTCAAACTCTTCTGACAGCAATCCAAGTTATTTAAAGCAGAATTCCTGTACCTCTCGACTCTTCCTGAACCATCTCTAGAACATGCATCACCTGCAGGTTACACACTTCTCAGTTCTCTGAAAATTGTTGCCATTCCTTGACCAAAGTGAGATTCTGTCAAGAAATGTGTTAATAGAGTGAGAATTGTTTCACACCTACTCTCCATATGTCTACAAGAAATATTTTTAATTCTGCTCACCCCAAACGGAGCAAACATTGAAGTGAAAAGTGGTAAAGTACCTGCAGAATTGTCTGCAAAGAAGATCAAAATCGAAATAATTTATTATTTCTTCAGGTCCCTTCCCCAAATGCAAGGATATAAAATAAAATTTATGTCATCTTGGCACAAGCAAAATCTGAATATTAATTGATTTGGTTTTTTTCTGTTTATTGTTGAAAAATCTGCTGATCCTGAATGTAATTATGTCTGGAGATCCTTGATAACAATTAATAGTTGAGTTAAACCTTTATTCATATATTTTTTCATATAATTTTAAAATTCTTCCATTAGGTTTATACTCTCTTATAGCTAAGTAATATCCTGTCCCTCTTCTTTCAAAGAAAGAGATTAAAATAGTTAATTGAATATTGCAAAGTTTTTGTTTGGGGCTAAAAATACTAACTTTATTACAATGCTTTGACCTGGAGGAAAAAAAAAAAACAGATACAGCCTGAATCTTACAAAATCCATCCTATTCATACAATTTGTCTTTTATTTCACAACCAAATAATACACCCTAGTGACATATCCTATAGGATCCCTATTTCATTATATTTGCTTCCTAGTTTCCTAATTCCCAACAAGCTGCCACAAATATTTGACTTCAGGGGTAGTTAGTAAAGCTGAAAGTGAGCCAGAAAATTCCATTTTTAGATACTGGGAAGATATTTCAGGAATCTAATTTTAGACACAGGTTAAGTAAGCTTTTGCTTACATTCACAAGTCTAGAGAGGATCCATTTTCTCCTACTTAAAATTCAGATCTTTCATTTTTAGAGTCACAAATGTTGGTATAAAAATGATAGCATAAAAATTAAAATTGATCATAAATTTCATGATCTCATAAACAAGGTATGCCATCACTTATGTCTTATTAATCTTTATTAGATTGCTAGTTACCATGAAAAGAGAAACACATTGCAAATGCCAGCTCAAATTGTATGTGCAAGTTGGTAAACCCACTTCATTCCTTTAGCTGAAAATGTTCACCTTGAATATCTACTGTAAGCTGTTTCCCTAGAGAAAAGCCACTAATCCATGCTTATAATAGGAAAACAGAGTTAATGATGAAAAAATAGCAATCTAAAAAAGTGGGAAAATCAGCCAATTAGTACATTTAATATAAAAACATCAAATTGAATTAGTGAAAATAATATATTCGTGTGTGTGTGCGTGTGTGTGTGTAGATAACTTGATAAAAGTGTGGCATTAATCATATTTTAAGGTGGGATGTCATACAATTTTGTTCTAAAGACAGCATATCCATGTACTACATTATCTTTGCCGAAGCAATTTGGGCTTTTACATCCATTATTTCACTTTAAGGGTTTATTCTCTCCCTACCTTTCAGATGAACAAAAAGAAATCCAGAGAGTTGAAAGAACTTCCTCTGAAAGACAGCTAATTAGTTATGGATGATGGACTAAAATCTTGCTTCTGTTTCATGTCCCAGTGGCCCAAAAGATTTGTGGGAACTAATCCAAATGTTAGAGCAGCTACAGCAAAATGCATAGCACATCTATTTATCTTCAAAGAAGTAAACTCTGAGCAGCAGTCTCTAATGATTTAGAGAGCATGTGTTTGGTAATCAGTGGGATAAGCCTTGCTCATAACCCAGGGTTCCCCTTGCTTTCAATTATTTTATTAGAATATTAGAATCTTCCTTTAACCTTTACTACTTGAAAAATAATTAAGAAAATTAGAAGCTATGGATATTCAAATGCAAAAGGAGCTTTCTAAGAGAAAACAGTGTTTCATAAATTTGTCATTTCTGGATTAAAGAGAAAAGTTTGTAATCCTCACTAACTTCTTTTTGCTTATTTATAATGAAGAAGCTATAGAATTGTTCATGTTGAAATCTAGAAAACATAAGGGGGAAAGAAATTTTTATTTATCCATAATAGCAAATATAAGGGCCTCCCTGGTTGCACAACAGGTTAAGCACCACACAATGAAGCAATCCCCAGCGTCTGCAGCACCAGTGCTATCCCTGGCTGGCCAGGGAGCAAACCACATGGTGCAGCAAACCTCTCCTGACTCACCCGCTGCTCCCCTCAGTAGTATACTTCAGTCAATCTGACTGTTCTGTTCCCTACTCTGTCTCTGGTGAATCTTCTCACCCCCACATCTCTGGCCTGTACCCCAGCTCCTGTATGCATAAATAAACATTTAAAAAAATAAATCAAATATAACCAGAAAAAGTTCTCAATGACCTTAGAACAGATACCAAAATTTTCCAGTATCAGAGGGGGAATAACATTGAGTGGAAAGTCTTACTCATATACAGAATACAGACAAACGTAACAAGGAGTCAGGCAAACACAAAGCAATAATAAACTCTTTAACATCTGACTGCAGAACTGAGACTCCCAGAGGCAGAGGATGGTGGGATGAGAATAACGGAAGCAGGGGCCCAGTGGATCATGGTGGGGGATTGTTGGGGCACTCGCAGAGGGCAGAGTGTAAAAGTATACATTTGTAGAAGTATGAACCTATGACCCTTGCAGCAGATACAAAACACAACTTTGGAAAAAAATGAAATAAAGACATTTTTTCCAATAAAAGACCTTGGCATGTAGCTACAGTTGCTTTTCCTATACCATTTTTCAAAATCACATATGTTTTAATGTCTCTGCTGGGCCCATTTTTATATTCCCCCACCCATAGCGCATGTTCCACCCACTCCTTCACCTCATTATTCCTCCTCCTTCACCTGATGTTTTCTCACAGGGTAGCTGCAATACAATTTCCTGGCCACCCCACACCAGTCCAACTCCCTGTAACATATTCAGGCCTCTCTCCCTTCACCAACTTATGTATAAAATCCTTACTATTTACTATTCCACCTAAGGGAAATGCTTCTATCTGCTTCTCAAGATCTCCAAATCCATCGCCATCATCAAACCTCTGCAAAACACCCCCAGGTTCAGAACAGCTAGATTGGTAACTCCAGAGACACTTAAAAACAGTATTCTACCAGTAGAATAGTAAGTGCACAAATACTTGAAAACACAAATCCAACCTTCTCTCCCAAGAACATGCATGACAATTTACAAGTTTTACAAATTTAGAAATTTTGGATCACAAACTTGAAATGCAATGAGTCTAAAAATGTCATGAGTGAATAATTTGATAATGGATGACATCGTCCCTCTCTATGAGAGGGAAAGTCTAGTGAAAGGCATTCCAAGAAGCATGAATCATAAAGGAACCTCCTGCAGAAGAATCCAAAAGTTTCCCTGTAAGTTTAGATTTTACAAGAGCAAGGCACCTTTGGAATGAAGGCACTTTGTCTATAAAAGTCTGAAGTGGACATGATAAAAACCACCATGGTCTGTTATTAAAGTCTCATTGTTTTTGAGTACTGGTAACTCGTCTGGTTAGTGAGAAATAAAGCTCTTTTAGAGGCTAGTTCTAAGCAAAATAGCATAAGCATCAAAATGCATTTAGCTCCTTTACATTCTCAGGGATTGTGCAACTTGCTGATTTTACAATGAAAAAGATGAAAAATAATAAAATCAGAGTTCCTGAAATAAAAGAGCTCATAGACTGGGGCATCAAGAAACAAACAGACACAATAAAATATGAAAAGTGTTCAAGTTTGAACTTGAAGAAAGTAATAGCTGCTATAGGGACTTGGAGAGAAACATAGAAGAGGAGGTCATATTTAACCTGGACTTAGAAGGATGAATTTTTGCTTCTGCATTAAAAAAATTCCATAAAAAAGTGAATTCTCTAAAATTTTGGATGCATATAAAATCAAGTTATCAAGTTATACCAGGTAAAGTAACCAATTAGAGTAACGCTTTGAAAGAAGGATCATATTTTATAAAGCTGACAATTGAAACTTATGGGTGAATATGGCATCTAGTTAGTAGTGTTTGGCTTTTTTACTTCTGTTAAATAACCCATAGAGTGAAAATGAAAATAAATTATCTCAGTGCTGAGAAAAAAGATCAGAAAGAACTGAAGTGACATGGTACTGGAACAAAAACAGATACGCAGACCAATGGAATAGAATTGAGAACCCAGGGGGCCTCCCCAGTGGTGCAGCGGGTTGAGCACCGCGCTGTGAAGCTGTCTGTAGCCTCTGCAGCACCAGCTCAATTCCTAGCCAGCCAGGGAGATTCCCACATGGCACGGCAGACCTCTCCTCTCACGCCCGCTGCTCCCCTCAGCAGTGTGTTCCCGTCCTTTGCCTGTTCTGCACACTGCTCTGTCTTGGGTGAATTCTCTCACCCTCTCATGCCTCTGGACTGTACCCCAGTGCTTGTATAAATAAATCAATCTTTAAAAAAAATTGAGAACCCAGAAATAAAACCACACATATATGGACAACTAATCGACAACAGAGGAGTGAAGTGTACACACTGGAACAAGGAAAGCCTCTTCAACAGATGGTGTTGGGAAAATTGGACTGCCACTTGCAAAGGAATGAAACTAAATTACTGTCTCATACTGTACATGAAAATTAAGTCAAAATGGATAAAAGGCTTGGATGTAAAATCTGAAACTATAAAGTACATACAAGAAAACAGACAAATCCCTCCATGACATAAACTTCTTTGTGGATTTGTCCTCAACAACAAGAAAAGCAAAGGAAAAAATAAACAACTGAGGCCGCATCAAACTAAGGAGCTTCTATACAGCAAAGGAGATAGTACCCAAGACAAAGACACATCCTACCAAATAGGAGAAAATATTTATATCCCATTCACACGATAAGGAACTAATATGAAGATCTACAAAGAACTCATTCGACTCAGCAAAAACAAAACAAATTAACATTCAAAAAATGGGCAGAAGAGCTAACTAAGCACTTCTCCAAAGAAGACATGGAGATAAAATTCAGGGAAATGCAGATCAAAACCACAATGAGATACCACCTCACACCTGTGAGAATGCCCATATTTAAAAAAATATATCAGAAAAACAAGTGCTGGAACATGTGTGGAGAAAAGGGACCCTCTTGCACTGCTGGCGGAATTGTAGACTGGTTCAGCTCCCATGTAATGAAGTAAGTAGAGTCCTCAAAACATTAAAAATGGATCTGCCATACAATTCCACCTGTAGGTATCTGCCCAAAAAACACAAGCACATGAATTCAAAAGGAAACTTATACTCTTATGTTTATAGCAGCACTATTTACAATAGCCAAGATATATAAATAACCTAAATGCTCCAGAACAGATGACTGCATCAAGAAGATGTGGTATATATACACAATGTAATGCTATGCAGAGGTCAAAAAAGATATTCATGTCATTTGCAGCAACATGGATGTAACTGGAAGGGATTATCCTAAGTGAAATAAGCCAGAAGGAGAAAGAGAAATCCCAGATGGTTTCACTTATATATAGAATATACAGAAACCAAACTAAGTATCAGACAAGGGCATACTTTTAAACCAAACCTTGAAAGTTGACCATAGAGCTGAGGCATCCAGCAGGGAAGGAGGCAGGAGAATCAGGATGGAAAAACAGTGGGGGGGTAGAGCACAGTGGAATATGGCGGTGCCATGGAAAGCTATGGAACCACACCTGAGGGAAGAAACCTTGTACTGTAAAAAATTTAACAAGGATGTACAACAACGGTATTTCATTAAAAATAAATTAGTTAAAGTAAAAGACAAAATAGAAAGTGTTGAAGTTTTTAGACAGCATTTGCTGAGTTACAAAAGTGATCTCTTAAACTACCAATCATATCATATCATTTCTTCTTTAAAACCTTCCAGTTGTTAACTCTAGAAATTTGAGGATAACTCAAAACTCTGTCTCATGGTCCTGAAGAGCCATTTCCAGGGTCTGCCTCCTCCTTTATTCAGGGTCTTATCCTCTACTCTCCTGTACCCAGGATGCTTCAGTCATAGCAACCTCTCCCTTCCTTGGCCTCGACAACTCGTTTCCAGCTTGAGGCTCTTTGTTTTGATGTTTACGCTTTATTAAAAAAAAATAATAAAAACTGACTCTGACTTTTTTCATTTGGCTTTTGCCATTTTTCAAGGCAGGGTCAATGCCATCCAAACTCTACAACATCCCAAGCCAGCAATCGTTAATAAATGGCTGTTAAATAGATTAAGTTGTGGTCTTCGATAAAGGATATTTTGTGGCCCTAATTCCCTCAGAATGTCACCTATTTGGAACCAGGCTATTTACAGAGGTAATCAAGTTAAAATGATGTCATTCAATAGGAAGAGTATATAATAAGGGAAATTAGAACATAACACACACACGCAGAACAACAATGAGGTAAAGGTAAAAATCAGTAGCAAACCAACAGCTGGAGAAAAATCAGGTTGATTCCTCATAGCCCTCAAAAGGAACCAGCAGTACCTACACATTAATCTTGGACTTCTAGGCTCAGAACTGTGAGACCACACCTTTGTTTTATTTGGGCCATTGAGTTTGTGGCACCTTGTTAGAGCAGCACTGGGAAACCAACACAATGGTCCAATTACACTTAGAACATGGGCCAATGACTGAAACTACCTTAGGTATTTATCTTGTACTGGAAGGCAAGTTCCAAGAGAACTTGACCTCTTTTGTCTGGTACCTGATTATACCTTAGGATCCAGAGTAGCAAGTAGCACGGCATGGCCACAATATGGATATTTTAGAATGACTGAGATGAAAGAAAGAAAGAATGAATGAATGAATGAATGAATGAAAACTATGGTAGAATTTACGTGGCATTCCATACTGGGAAAGATAATCTAGGAACATTTCCTGAAGATACATAAACAATATCATTATTCTTCTTAATTACTGTTCAAATTATTGGAATATTTAGCAGTAATAACATTGAACTAGAAAAAATGATTTGCTCTGTTTACATTTCATTAATATTTCTGAACAATTTACATGTTTAGAATTAGAAAGTTTATTAATCACCATTACTTTCATTTGGTTTCTGAGCCATGGTTATTTGTAAATATCAATATCTAAAAATCATTCCTTTTAATTTTCTTCAATTTTTCCTCCTTGGATGTTTAGTTCCATTTTCATTAAGTATCTCCTTGTCTACACTAAAACCTTTCAGAAATGTGACATTCACTGGAAGCTTTATTGATTCGTGTGTGACCATCATCACAAAGTATTTTTAAATCTGATTAATATGAAAGTGTAAAAAGAAAACTTTATCTGTTATTTAAGAGAAACTACATTTTGTTGCTGTTTATTTTGCACAAAAGCAATACACATATCTAATGCCATCATCATGTCTTTTCTCAACACAAATATCCAAAATTTATCACAATGATCATCATCTTTTACTATTACCCTAATAACAAAGGATCTTAACTAGTTAAGAAATATACACTAGCACTTCAAAAGAGAGAAGATACTAGATAATGTTAACCTGTGGAACTATATGAACATGGTTATCACAGATGTCTTACACTGCATGCTTCAGAAATATTTATATAATTTCTTTCCACCTTGAAACCTGGAAAAATTCACTATATATTTACACACATAATCAAAAATTACCCAAAAGGCCTGATGCCTTTAATTCATATCTACTACATGAAATGAATTTTAACTCATTGAATCAGTTGCAATTCACTCTATTCAATAGAAGGGCTTGAGTGCAGCAATAGATTGGAAAGACATTACAACCTCTGCTCATGACAGTGTTGAGGCCAGACACAATCACAGGCTGTTTTCAGATGGTTATTTATAACATCCCCATGTGAAATCAAGGAGAAGTAGTTTTTCCATTAGTGAAAGGTTGATGTAACTTAAAAATGCCACTGTATTTATCTGCCCTATTTTAATTATGATGATAAGAGCTAAGCTGGATTGAAAAGACTTTATTAAGGTAAAAGCAGGTACTTTTCCCTTATCTTTGTCGCATTTTAAATGCCTATCTTTTCTCTAACATAGTTGTTAAAATATCCACGTTCTCCTCCAGTGAGAAAAATCCACAAACCAAAACTAGAATGGAAAGTTGAATTTATTATACATTCCTACTTCATGGTTTTAGATAACCCTTGTCTTTCCTCCAAATTATCTGTTGTGAAAAGAAGCCTCGAAGATGAAAGAATTTAACTAAGCAAATGGATTTACAAAGTTTGCAACATAAAATCCAACATTAGCACTGCAAAATCCGGATAAAGTTTTTGTTAGGGAATTAGCCGATTATAGGAAATGTGCAATGGTTCGCTTACTTTGGCAAGGAGAGTGAGGTGGGTGACCTTGTTTATTTGTGGATCTCAGGGTGGGCGACGGTCCCTTTCTCCTGGGTTTAGCTATAATTGAGACTTGTGTTCAAGTCACCTTCCTTACAGCTCACAAGTTATTTGATTATTCCATTTCAATATTATGAATTTGATGGTTTGCTTTTTTTGACCATGTGAGAAGAATAATACCTGTTCCTTAACAAAGGATTTGTCATATTTAAATCAATAAGATTCCTAGCACGATCTAATTTGCAATGCTGATTTGTTCAAGCATGCCCTAGTGCGAAAGAGGGTAACTTCTCGAATCTACAAAGATAACAATATAGCCACAAGAAACAGGTTTCTATAAAAATTAACTGTGATTTAAGGAGTTTTTGTTGGACTAATAAACAACATTATTTTCCTTTCCAGAATATTATTTTACATCTTCCTAAGTGTTAGCTTTTACTTTACATTAACATCCTTACTAAAATGTTTTTTACTGAAATCTGAAGGATTTATTTCAGTTTACACTGAATTGAGGATCAGAGATTAAAGATTTTAAATTAGGTTTATAAGCACTTTTTTTCAGATTTTTCTTTAGAATGAAATAGATTGTCAGTCACTAAGTCATGTATTTAAATTTAAGGACTTATTCATCTCATAATTATAAGTCTGTAACTTTTTCTGAACTTTTGTATCATTTATTGTTGTCTCTGGTAACTAAATTTTATTTTGCTGATCTCAAAATACATGGAATCGAACCCACTTCCATGAGCTCTTTTGCCCTAAAAGTATCCTGGAAATTGTGACTCGGTCCCATGATATACATGCCTTTTCCTAGTGACAATGTCAAATTATACTGGGGAATCTGCTTCCAATAATTTATTTCTGTAGCATCAAATCTAAGAACAACTGACACTGTCCTAAATACAGGTTGTATTAGCATCTTTAAGCAAAAGAGAGAAAAATGGGAAAATGTTTATTATGAGAAAACTGAGTCACTCTGATTAATTGTTATAATAACCAACAATGGAGGAAGCTGACTTTCTTTTAGGGAAGTAAAGGACAAATGCATTTTATATGTTGTATTAGTTCTTGTACCAGCATTGTAAATAGAGTACTATTTTCAGAAAATAACATTGCAAAGGCCACTTCAACCACAAGGGCTTGTTCCTTGGTAAATAGAGAGTATTAAACTTGAAATGCAACAAATATGAGTCTATACCCTTGCTGTGTTCATCATTTTTGTATAAATTTTAAAAAGTTGAATAATCAATCTAATCCTATCTTTCCTTTTTTACAAAATAGGAGCAGCAATACTTATCTCATAGAATGATAATAACTAAATGAGCTCTACAAAGTAATGAACATTCTGTCCAGAGTCAAAAAAAAAGTTAATATGCGATAATAAAATGGATTATAATAAGATAACATAAAAGAGTGAAACCTCATTCATCTAGACATTTAAGATCCATTAGGTTCTTTTAGGATTTTTTTTTTTAGTACAAAAACATTCAAACATTCTTTATTACTTCTAACTCTTCATTGATTTCATTAGTAATTCATTTTTGGTGCAATTGTTACTGCTAAAGTTAGTGATCAAAAGGAGTCTTTCATACCTAACTCTCATAATAAATCATGGACAGAAATTTCATGATAGAACTATTTCTATTTGATTCACTGTAGAAACTCTAGTGAGTCACAGGTGTTCAATATTCCAGTAGCCATATGAAAAATATAAGAATCTGATGAAAATTATTAAGGGAAACACGCTATTTACACTAATATCCCAAACATTTTCATGTCAATATAGAATCAATTAAAAAAATGTGCTGCTTCAAGTATTTTTATTTTAATTAAAATTTAATACAATTAAAATTCCACTTCCTTGACCATTCCGCCCTATTTCAGATGCTACATGTGCTGACAGCTCACGTATTAGGCACTGCAGCTCGTACCTTAGCTAAAGGTACCTAAAACTTAGCTCAAACTTAGCTCAATCTATATTGAACACATGGGTTGTTTCCAACTCTTAGCAATTGTAAATAAAGCTGCATTGAACACAGAGATGCATGTATCTCTTCCAATTAAGTGTTTTATCATTCTTTGGATAAATATCCAGAAGTGCCCAATGACAGATGATTGGATTTAAAAAGTTGTGGAATGCTACTCAGCTGTACTAAAAAAAAAAAAAAAAAAAAAAAAAAAAGATGAAACCCTGCCAGTTGCAGCTACAAGGATGGACCTCTTAGAGGGTATTATGCCTAATGAAATAAGTCAGAATGAGAAGTCAGACACTGTATAACTTCATCTATATGTTGTATGAAAAGCAATAAAACAAATATGAACTAAAGTAGAAATAAACTAAGTTTTTTTCTTGCTTTTTCTAAATGGTTTAGTTGCTTATTACTAAACTAACATTTAAAGAAACATGAATTTGGTTTTGATCACACATTCAAATTTTAAGATCAATCATAGCCAATACACTAAGCATGTTTTACTTTATTCTAACTCAAAAGTAAAAAAGGAAAATTACTAAATTCACTCTAAAATTTGCATTATGAAGCTGGAAGTCTTATATTTCCCAAGAAGTGCCAAAAAAAAGTTGACTTTCTACTAAAGAAAACACATGTGCTTGAAAGCTTGTAATCCAATTGACAGTAAGTGCCTTCAAGGCATGGATCCCTGGCTATGTATTAGAATGCATAGTCACCCTCAAGATCCAGATCATGGCTGATAAAGGATAAGCATGCAATACTATGTTCTTCATTGAAAATAATGGCATTTCCTGCTGAAAGTTGGTGAATAGGCGTTCCCTAATATAACAAATCTTTTGGAAGTCAGACTCCAAATAACTACACTTTAGAGTCTTACTTGCTACTTTTTACTCTGTAAGAAGCCTGACAATCCAACTAGTTTATAGAGAATTGCTGATTTTCAACTTACTTTACTTGGGTAATTCTTATGACCGTTGCTCCAGGATTTGTGCCACCGAGGAAAGAGAATGGTCTAAGTTACTAAGCAAGGGAGGTAATTCCATTACGTTCAAACTTCCTTAAGCCATCAGGTTTTAAACGAAACTATCATTACGTGCAATCACTGTTTTTTTCTTTAATTACCAACTGCCTGCAAGTTATATTGGGTTGGACAGCATTGCTTAGCTTTCAGAAAACTAGTTTAAGTACAGTACGCAATTTCAGTAACAAAGACATTACAGAAATTTAATACTGGAGGCACAAACTTGATGTTTAAATATCCAATCAGATTTCAATTGACAGTAGTTTTCACTGTAATAGCAGTATCAGAACATATATCAAGAAAAAAATGTTCATGTGTGAGTTAAATGTTGTTTTTTTCACCATGAAAATGTTGATTCTGTGAATAATTTTTAAGTAGTCAGGCTAGAAGTAAAAGTATCACTCTCATTTAGATGCCCAGGAGTCTCCTTTAAACCCTGTTGTCTTTGCACCTCACAATACAGAATCCTGAACAGACTCTTCATGCACTCCTAACTCCATGATGATTAGACCAAAGTAGCAAGGCATCTTGGCAGCTGCCTCATAGTAATCCAATCTGGGAGATTCTTCCATCAAACTCTTGGCTACAATTGTCAGAACAGACTCAAAGCTTTCATAAAGCAGAACACCCTCCCTCAATGAGATATTATCATATTGGCAAGAAATAGGGGTCACTACTGTCTGCTTTTGTAAAACTTTCCAACCCTTTGATGGTTAGCAAAGCATCAGCTTGAGTAGGCAAGCCAAGCCACATGGGTAAGATGAGGGCAGGCATTCTGGAGCATGTGCACAGCCTCTTCCAGCTACTCAATCGACTCTCATCTACTTACAGCTTCAAGGGAATGTGAAGATATGCTCAAGTCTCTAATCAGTTGACTTTAAACTAAAATAATCATGTTGTGTGGGCTTAACCTAATTAGGCAAGCCCTTAAGAGACTGGGCATTCGCTGGTAAATGAGACTTCAAATACCAACCAATTCGACAATTGTTCTCCTCTACCTGATCTTCCTTTTTTGACTGCTTATGGGCTGACAGCAACTTTATACCTATGAACTCTAGCCTGGCTGTGATCTGCCCTTCCAATTTACCCTAGCCAGTCCCCACTGTTATATAAACCATTACTTGTAATAAATCTTTCTATATCTTCTTCCTCTCTCTCTCTCTCTCTCTCTCTCTCTCTCTCTCTCTCTCTCTCTCTCTCTCTCTCTCTCTCTCTCATTATCTATGTATGTAGTTATCTATCTAGTTATCAGTTATTTTCTATCTGTCTATCTATCTTCTATCTATATATCTATCTACCTATCTATCATCTCTCTAATCCCCTTGTCCAGCAGGTTGAGGCCTGACTAATAAAGAACCCCACACTAAAAATTTCAGTGTTAAATGAAAGCTACTGTGATATACCTGAGTTACTTTGATCCTTAACAAGATAGCACGCATTTGAAAATAACAACCTATATTCATTGATTTATTCTACAGGAAAAAGCCTATTGCATGACCACCTAATCTCTGTTTCGAGGACACAGCGATGACTAAAATAGTAAATGTGCCAGGAAAAGATATGATGGAAAACAAAGAAAATGCAGAAGTCAGATGGTTATGTGAGATTAAATTTCCTGGAGGGAGTAGAATACAAAGGCTTTGCTTTGTAAATATTTATTTTACATTATATTTTACCCATGCCTCATTAAGTGATGTATTTCACAATTTATAAAAATCACAAAAAGTATGAAGGGAGCTTTAGTAGAATAAGGAAAGTTAGCAGGTCAGGATGTGAGGAATGCCTTATGTGAGCTGGGCAGGGAAACATTTTTAGAGCAGAGACACAAGAAAGTTTTGCAATTCAGTGTCCTAAGTTCGAATCCCCGGTTTCTAAGAAAAGTAAGTGAGACTCCTCCAGGCCCTGTGACAGAACTAAGGTAAGAACAAGATGAAACTAATTCACTGGTAGTGCAGGGCTGCATTGGCACTTCAGAGAGATTTTTAAGCATATTTAATGTGATGGCTTTTAATGTTTTTAACCATAAAATTTACATTATGTGTGCTGACCTAATAAAAACATAGTTTTCTATGTAATGATTTTTCATTATCTTCTATGATGTGCTGGAATATTTTCATTCTATTTCTTTTCATTTTTGTTTTAATAATTTGGGGACATTTTTGTTTCTTTGTTTATACTTTGCTTTTTTCCTTCTTCATTTTTGAAAATGTTATCAGGCCCATTAAACTGATTTCTAAACCCATTAATGGATTGTAACCTCAGAAAGAAACATTGCTTAAAATTTCCTTGGAAATTTATTTTAGAGCTAATGAATAAAGATTTATCGAAATGGCATAGAATTGAAAGCATTTTGCTAAGCTAATTGTCTGATATTTTAATGGCATTTTTACCATTGCCTAGACCTAATAGCTAAATAACATTGTGTTATCTTGTTTACTACTACATCTAGAACATTTTATTTTGGAATATTCCAGACCTTCAGAGTAAAGTGCATAAAGCAAACTTATATGAATCTGTCACTTAACTTCATAACCATTGATATTTTGTCATATTGCTCTATTCAGGCTGAAATATTTTTTTGAGGATTTTGCTTTTTGCTAATGTATTTCAAAGCATTTTCAGACACAAAATGATTAAATTTACACTTAAATATTTCATAGTGTGATTCAACACAAAAGAAATTTTCTTTCATAACTTCAAAGTCATCATCAATACTGGAAATATTTAAATGATTTCTTAATTTAAAGCATAGTTCATATTCAAATTTCCCCAATTATCTAAAAATTATCTTTCATGGTTGTCCTCTTTGAATAGGAATTAAACAAGGAATTGCAATTATAATTTGTTGATATATCCCCTTTAAATCTACTGAATCTAGAAGAGTCTGCCTTTCTCAGACTATTAAACTTGTTCTAAAAACCTAAGTCAAGATTGCTTTCTCTTGATAGCATTTAACTTATTTTTCCATCTCCTCTGTTTCTTGGAGACTAAGAATTAGAGCAAAGGTTTGATAAAATAAGGCTTCAATTTATTTACATAAAAACAATTTGTGGGTGCTCTAAGAGTATAGTATTTTTTTAAAGATTTACTTATTTATGCATACAAGAACTGGGGTATAGGCCAGAGGTGTGGGGAGTGAGATGACTCACCACAGACAGAGTGGAGAGCAGAGCAGGTGGATTGCCTGAAATTCACTGCTGAGGGGAGTAGCAGGGAGACAGGAGAGGTCTGCCTCACCATGTGGGTTGCTCCCTGGCCTACCCAGAATCGCACTTGTGCTTCAGTGGCTGGTGAAAACTTCTAAGTGCTGTCTTTAGCCCCTGCGCCCCAGGGAGGCCCAGGAGTATAGTATTTTACCATGTCATGAAGTGAAGCAAATTATGTTAGTTGTGCAGCTCATAATAATTTTCAAAGTAGAAGCAGCATCCAAGTGATGATAGTCTGATTCCTTTAGTATGATGCTCCGCTTGAAATGTTTACCTAATCTTTACCATCTGCTAATAACCATCGCTTAAATATTTCATTTGGGTTTGCAAAACTGTGATTTTGCCAATTCTAGCATTCCTTCTACATCTCTTATTTGACGTTTCTTGTTTCATAAATCTCTCTCTTTCTCTCTCTCTCTCTCTCTCTCTCTCTCTCTCCCCCCCCCCAACCTCCCTCCACCCTACCCTCTTCTCCCCTTCTTTCCTCCTCCTTCCACCATGGGTATCTGTTTGCCCAAAATTCTGCAAAGGCCAGAATAAACGTTTAATTCTTAACAAATCTTAACAAATTTCAGATTAAGTAATGAACTCATGCTTTATCAACACCCAATAGTGACCAGTGAGTTTAAATTAAAATTTTCCCTCCTTGGGCCTCCCCCGTGGCGCAGCGGTTGAGCGCTGGGTTGCGAAGCTGCCTGCGGCCTCTGCAGCACCAGTTCGATCCCCGGCTGCTCCCCGGCCACCAGAGGAGGGTCCCACATGGCGCGCAGACCTCTCCTGCCGCCCGCTGCTCCCCTCAGCAGTGTACTTCGGTTCTTCTGCCTGCTCTGCTCCCCGCTCTGGCTCTGGTGAATTCTCTCACCCTCCCGCGATTCTGACTGTACCCAGTGCTTGTATAAATAAATAAATGAATAAATAAATAAATAAATAAATAAATAAATAAATAAATCTTTAAAAAAAAAATAAAAAAATAAAAAAAAAAATTTTCCCTCCTTAAAAAATTTCATTAGCTCATAGATTTTATGCATTTAATGTGTGTTTTAATGAATTACAGTCATAATTTTATTTTGATGCTCTAACTGAAGTTTTTGGACCAGTTGGGATTCATTTTGAGCTAGACATTTTGAGCTTTTGTCCTTTAGACATTATGCTATTAATCTTTTGGAAAAAAAATAAGAGTTCAGCTTCATCTTTATTATTCTTTCCCAAAATATATGAGTTATTTTTTTCTAAAGATCCATGGACTCTTTTATTGTTTAAATACCAATATATGTGCACTGGGGGCAGGATTTTGTCATTGCCACTGGACTGTTATTGCTTTTAGGGGTTTTATGCGAAACACCATGGAAAATGTAATTTTTTCAAAGTAAGCATTATGAATTAATAGTAATATTTATTTTTATATTTACCATCACAAGGCTTTTATTAACTTCTTTATTCTTATTTTATTCTCTTATGATAAAATCCTGATTCCTAACAACATTTACATAAATATTTGCTTTATCTTATAATACATAACCAGTTCTGCTATGACACTTATTTTAAAATGCATGTTTGTTCTAATGTGATTTTTATATGAGGGGACAATTTGAATTTAACTGTGAATTTCTCATTTACTTATGCATGATTTCATCTGCAAGGAATCTTGGGTAAACTCAGACAACTGGCCCCAGCTACACTGAGCCACGCATAAATGCAAAGCCCAAACACACCTAGCATTTGCTTGACACTACAGGCCATGCCTTTGTTTTGAGTCACATCTAGTGCAATAATTTCCCTCCAGTTTCAGATAACCAGACTCCTACTACTACACAATAACCCAACCTGCCACCTTTTCCACTTTCACTTCTACAAGCAAACCAGGTCTAATTCAAAACAAAATGCCATGTGTATTGTAGTCCACCTGCTTTTCCAAAAGTTTTGTAATTATATGTTTCAGGGGCCCCCCTGGTGGTGCAGCGGTTGAGCGCTGGGCTGCGAAGCTGCCCGCAGCATCTGCAGCGCCGGTTCCATCCCTGACCGGCGGCGAGGGTCCCACATGACACGCAGACCTCTCCTGCCGCACCCGCTGCTCCCCTCAGCGGTGTACTTCGGTCCTTCTGCCTGCTCTGCTCTCCGCTCTGGCTCTGGTGAATTCTCTCACCCTCCCGCGCTTCTGACTGTACACAGTGCTTGTATAAATAAATAAATAAATCTTAAAAAAAATTATATGTTTCAACACTATCCCAGAACATAGTTATTGCTCTTAAACATGACCAATGCTGGGCCTCCCTGGTGGCATAGGGGTTAAAGTCTCAGCTCTATCAAGCTACCACCAGCCACTGTAGTATGAGTTCAATGCATGAGTTTGTTCCCTGGCCAGGAAGCTGATCCACATGGTGCAGGAGACCTCTCTTGTCAAACCCACTGCTCCCCACAGTAGTGTATTGCAGTAGATCCACCTGTTCTGCTCCCCACTTTGTCTCTGGTGAGTCCTCTCACCCCCGACATCTCTGGCCTATACCCCAATTCTCATATGCATAAATAACTAAAAATAAATCTTTAAAAAAATGAATAGTGCTGGTGACATACATCTGAGGAGGCATGAACCTTCTCTCTTAAGTCAATCACATACTGTGTTATAAATCATTGTTACCTCAATTAAAAATAGTAAAAGATGTAGTTGTTACTACACACTACGTAAAAAAGAACCCTGCCTGTGAGATGTTTCCTCTTTCTTCTAAAGGAGGATAGACACTAAAAGTGCATTTTCACCTCTAGCAAAAATCCCATACAGTGGCCCTAAACACCATGACTACACTTCACCCACATGTTAAGCCTGGAAACTGAATGTGCACTGGAACAAAAGGAAGGCAATAAAAATCCACTTTGGGGCCTCCCCGGTGGCACAGCGGTTGAGTGCTGGGTTGCGAAGCTGCCCGCAGCATCTGCGGCGCCGGTTCGATCCCCGGCTGCTCCCCGGCCACCGGAGGAGGGTCCCACATGGCGCGCAGACCTCTCCTGCCGCCCGCTGCTCCCCTCAGCAGTGTACTTCGGTCCTTCTGGCTGCTCTGCTCCCTGCTCTGGCTCTGGTGAATTCTCTCACCCTCCCGCACTTCTGACGGTACCCAGTGTTTAAATAAATAAAATATAAATAAATAAATAAATCTTTAAAAAAAAAAATCCACTTTGCTCATGTAGTAAGTGCAAGAAAGGAAGAGGAGGATTTTAAGTCCCTAACTTCAGTTACTAGAAGACTAAAGACATAAATAAATATATACAATCCATGTAAATGAACAATAGACTGCTGTTTTACTCAGGAAATAAGTAAACTCTGATGGGAAATTAAAGTGTCTGAATACCAACCTCTTAAAATCATGTGCTACTTTCAAAATAAGCAAACAAGCACAGAAACAAATGGATAGCAAAATAAGCTTCCAATTAGCAGAATTGAGACTAATTTCAAATTAATTTGAGGAATTAGTAGATGACAAACTACATTACAAATGTGTCCTTTGCTACACAAAAAGCCGTGCCTGCTGAGCTGGCTGTACATAAACCACACATAAGGTTTACTTTTGATTTAAACAGTTAACATTTCTTCATTTAAAGCAATAATGCTGTGTGTAGCAAAACACTGTAAAATAAGATATAAAAGCAATTTTCCCTTTATAAGATATTGATTTTTAAATAACTAATCAAGGTTTGAGGTTATCCCATGGGAGGAAGTAAGGCAAAAACAAAACTAGGATTAATAAAGCTATACACACACAATTTCACTATTCTGAAGATTTAAAACAATTAAAGAAATGACTCAGAAAACAGAAATTTATAAGATACCAAGATAGCAACTGAAGATGTAGAGTTTTATTTTTCCATTTTTTCCAACAAGATTTTAGAATAAGTAGAAGTAAAATTATGGTGCCCTTGTGTTTAAAAATAAATCTTATCAAATACCAGGTTTAGAGAGACATTTAAATTTTCCTCCGTAACTCTTCAAGGTTACTGTGAGGCAAGGGAGGCTCAGACACAGCAAGACAAAGTCCATCCAGCCTTAGTGACTGTGATAATGGCTAATTTAAAGGCTCTGAGAAAAAATGAATCTCTGAATTAAGCTCTAGCTTACATTTTGGTCTTCATTTAAACAGTATTTCATTAGATATTGGCACGAAATGTTTGATTCCTGAAGGGGTCTTTCTGTTGAATGACCTGAATATAGTCGTGGAAGCACAGGCACCCCAGAACATAAGGATAATGGGGAACAAGAAATAAAGGTGGGGATTTTTTTATTGTTGATCTTTATTTATACATTTTTTACATCATTTTTCATTTTTGCATAATGTATGCATTTTCATCTTGGTTGTATTCCCCATATAATACCCACCCCCTTGTTTTGATCCTATTCCCTCCTCCGCCCCTCCACATAGTGTGTCTCTGGTTTATAGTTGCTTGCTGATTTTGATTTTTACTTTATTATAATTAGTCTTTTTCCTGGTCCCTTATTTAGGTTTTCTAAATTCCTGCTAGGAGTGAGACCATCCAGTATTTTTCTTTTTCTTTCTGGCTTATTTCGCTGAGCATGATCCCTTCCAGCTCCATCCATGTTGCTGCAAATTGCATGAGTTTATCTTTTTTGATTGCTGAGTAATATTCCATTGTGAGTATGTACCACATCTTCTTGATCCAGTCATCTATTTTTGGGCATTTGGGTTGTTTCTATAGCTTAACTATTGTAAACAGTGCTGCTATAAACATAGGGGTGCAGATGCCCTTTGGAATTAATGTTTCTGTGTCCTTTGGGTAAATACCTAGGAGTGGAATAGCTGGATCATATGGAAGCTTCATTTTTAGCAGGTTGAAGAATCTCCACACAGCTTTCCATAGTGGTTGGACCTCTTTCCATAGTGGTTTGCACTCCTATAAAGGTGGGGATTTTATCACACCCAGGACTGTGTGGCACTGGACCCCAAGTGTCATTCCTTGAATATCAGAGCACTTGGCCTCTGGGGGAAAGTTGCCAAAGACCCTGCAGAATTCAGAGATACAAACAGGGTTGAAAGTGTTGGTAATAGGCCTCCCTGGTGGCGCAAGGGGTTAAAGCACCTCACTATGTAGCAATCCGCAGCCTCGGCAGCATGAGTTCAATCCCTGGGTGGCTAGGAAGCAACCCACATGGCGAGGCAGAACTCTCCTGTCTCGTCTGCTGCTCCCCTCAGCAGTGTATTTCAGTCAGTCTGACTGTTCTGTTCCCCACTCTGTCTCTGGTGAATCCTCTCACCCCCCGCATCTCTGGCCTGCACCCCAGCTCTTGTAAGCATAAATAAATCTTTAAAAAAAAATAAAAAGAAAGTGTTGGTACTGAAACCCTCCACAGGACATAGCTCAGGTATGTCCTTAGACATGCTTTCCTCAATATTTAGTTAGGTCTTTTGATATCATTGAAGCAGTTGGAAAAAAGGGCAAAGCCAACTATCGAAGCTGACTCCTCAGTTCTGTGCTAGAGGCTCAGTCTCTCAGGCTGGCCTCTTCATAAACAAACAGTTCCAATGTGAAGATCTCTTTCAGGACACAAAACCCAATGAAAATATCCTGGTTTTCTTCCACAAAATATAATTTATATTAGTATGTTTTTCTAGACAGTTACAAATGTGTTTTAACAGAAAAAAAAAATGTACAGAAAATAACCTCTTCCCAAACTCTACTGTATGCCAAAGAGTTTGTGGACATTTTTTCAAGGATGCTTTGATTCACCAAGTAGTTTTTAAATAGCTTACTATATTATAAGCCTCACAACAAATCTTTAAGGTACATCTTATCTTTAAAATGTGGAAATTGAGACTCAAAGAAGTAAAATAGTTTACCCAAATCCGTGAAGATAAAACCATCAACACCAGTATTCCTATAGAGGATATTTATCCTGCCTTTTAAACAACCTAAGGAGAAAAGAATCTCCAGTGTTTATGGGTGTGAACTGATCTGGATACTATCTTTGGAAGGATTGTCCATCCTCCCATGTCCAGACTGTGTCTATTATGATATTATTTTACCCCAATACAGGAAAGACTGTCAGAATAAAGTAGATTTTGATATAGAAATTTAAAGAGAAAACTCAATGTCAGATTGAATGGGCTACTCTCCATAGGCAATGAAATAGCTTAAAGATGGATTATAAAAGAGGGAGAAAAATCTATACAAACATTATGTATTTCTAACTAAAAATTGATGAGAATTATATAAAATCATTTCCATTTCTGCTTTTATGACCAGTAAATCCAGAGTTAAATTTATTTAAGTGAATATATATTTGACTCCTGACTTAATTACAATGACATCTGCCTTCTCTAAATGGTCTACAAGCTATTTTCATCTTTATTTTAATTGTGTCCACTTTCTTTAAAGCTAATACATAATCTTTGAATATCTTCAAACATGCTAAATTTGGACCCTGCTATCATCATAGTAGATGAAGAATAGTCTAAAGTTAGATGTTAACAAAGCAATGCACAGAAAATTTGAGAGGAATAGATTAAGGTAATCTCCATTTGCACTGAAATGCATAAATTATGTTTCAGTGAATGTTCTCTATTAATCCACTATACAAATTATTTTTACATCCAATTTTTTTATAATTAATACTAACATTTGAGCATGAGTACTCTAAAGTACTGTTTTATTATTCAATAACATGAATATCCTAATAACATGTTATGGATCTTATCAATGCTTCATAAATAAAATTTCGTAAAGAATCTGGATGACAAACTTAAACACTGTTCTCTAATTCAACCTTAACTTTCTGAGAATTTTCATTGTCTGTTCCTTTTAAGTCAAAATTCCACCTGAAGTCATTTCATCACTGTCCAGGTCAAAATCAAATTCCATTTCCTACCCAATGTCATCACTTCCAACTTCTTCTTTGCACAAAAGTTTTAGGAACTTTTTACTAGTACAATTTTCATAGAAAGCAGTGTTAGACATAAAAGATAACTTCTGAAAATTTCCAGGTTTCCACAAAAGAGCTGATTTGTGACTGCCAATTTAGATATATTTTTAAATATATAACATTCAATTAAACATAAGCTATATTTTGAAATTTTGGTGCAATTGTCTGATGAATAAAAAAATTCACTAATGTGAAAAATGTTTTTACAAGATGTTACTTTTTTTCACATGCTTGAATTTCATAAATTTACTTCAAGATTAGTATTAAGACATTCTATTCCTTTGAGATAAACATAGATTCATTAAAAAAAACCTTCACCTAAAGATGTCTTTGTGAATACTGAATATCTGAATACTTTGACAGAGCCAATATAAATCTCTGGGGAAAAAATCATTCAAATTTTTATGTATCTACTCAACTTCTTTAAATATACAGGTGCTGTTAACTGCATTATTGTCTAATTACATAATTATCATTAATTTTTTACATTATTGTTGTTCAAAAAAGTAGATCAACTATAGCTGATTCATTGCTGGTCAGGAGTCAATTGGTAAAATTGCTTTGGAAAACTATTTATCATTATCTATTGAAGTTGACTATACACACAGCCTATGACCTAACAATTTCATTTCCAGGCATGTACCTCAATAGAAAAAGATGCACATTTCAACCAAAAGATTATCATTATCATCATTAGCATTAGTATGTGTGTCTAGCAGGTTAGACATTCAAATGTGACATTATCAAGCTCAGTCTTAGAATTGAAAAGCTTGCTATCATCTCTGCAATAACTTCTACTGTTCTGGAAAGGCTGATGATGCAGACTCAACATTAATTTGTTCAGAATCATTTCTGTGATGAGTATTCTCAAGATCAGAATGGTCAATTTAAGGGAGAGATCAATTATGAAATTTACCCTGGTATCTACTCTTCCATCTAGGATGCAATATTGAGATTTTATTTATTTTGTTTTTATTTCTTGTTTTTGGCACTGAGTTTGTTTTGATTTATAGTTTCCTTTTGTTGTGTTTTTTGCTATCTTGGTTGAGTTCAAGGGGCATGTGTATAAATTTTAACTTGATCTTGCCCATTTTGATAATTTTTGCCACACAGGGCAAAGACCTGATCTAGAGAAGTTACCAAAATTATTTTTCCTATATTCATTACATTTTCTAAAGCTACAAAAGTCTGTGATCATATGTGCTTTTTTCAGTCATAAATTCCATTCCTGGTCAGTCATCTATGTAGATATACAGAAACAGCAGCTGATTTTTATAAAAGTTTGACAGCATGTGGATTCATGATAAAGTTAGCAATGCTTCATTTTTACTAGCTGGTCAAGAGTAGATAATAATATGATGATTCTGAGAGAAGAAATATTTACAGAATAGAAAATAACACCCTTCAACTAAATATTCATATGATGAACCTGTATAATATGATGAACTGCTGGCCATTATCAGAAAAACAGTTGACCACACTCATTGTTCTTTTTCAGCCAAAGATAAACTCTTAACATACAACAGACTTTGTTAATACCTTGCTACACTCTCATATAATATGTTCTAAAAAGATGGAACAGCACCCATTATATGCTTAAAAACAGATTCTAGAGGGAAGGAATATTTTGTGCTTGCCGCAAAATAATACTGAAATAGATGGACTTTTATTTGTTTAAAAAAAGTTTTATTTGTTTAACCCTTACAGTGTATGTGTTTCCCAGCTAGTAATCTCTACAGCACTCTATGCCAAGGCAAGTGCTAAAATCAGTGTCTATACAATGAAGGTTGAGACACCAAGGAAGCTGAGAGAGAATTTGCTTAACTCTAAACCACTTTATCTCATTTCCTTATTTCCAGATCCGCATTTTCTAATGACGATGTAAGCACAAATATCTTTCCTAAGGTATCGTATAATACAAAGATATCAGAAATAAAATATAGGTGGGGCAACAATGTCAAAATTGCTTCTAAAAATATTCAGGAAGAATATTCTATTTTGCAATGTAAAGATATAATTTATGTGATTGTTTCAATGAAATTGACAAAAATCTTCTGGAAATTTTAAAACAAAATGTCCTGTGTATAGTTATTTTCTCATGTTGAAGAACAAAAACTTGAAAACATTTTGTGAATGGCCCCATCACAAGTACCTTATGAGAGCAGAACTAGAAAAAATATCCTATTTTTTGAAAGGAAGCATCTACTTAGTATCAGAAGGATGCAACATAGCACCAGTTGAATGATCTAGCAGATGACAGTACTGAGAAGGGATTGTTTCAGTTCTGTAAGGTCAAGCTTTGTAAAACTGATGACTATACTTTCAATAATAAAATTGAAAAATTATAAAAATAATTAACAGTTGGGTGCAACACAGATTTATTATTCTGTACTAGTGACAGGAATTTGGCCAATTATTGTCATCAACACAAGATCAGTGCACCAGACACAAGTTAAATGGAATCAGCTGGGTCACAAAAGGTGGACTAGGAAGTGGCAGAGGGTAAGAGAGGGTATTGTATTAAGTAAAGTGGTCAAGGTACCTTTGCCAGGGTGTCAGCCATGAAGATTCAAAGGACAGAGAATCTCATAGAGGAATGTCACAGAGAGAAAAAAAATGGTATACTCCAGAGAAAGGAGCCAGAAATATAAGCCCTATTTTAAAGACTTAGCAATTTTTCTGAAATGAGGAACCACCATCATGCCATGAACTGAGAACTGATATGAACTGACTTGTTAAAAGAGCACACTCTTCCTGTGGACTTGTTGCTAGGTTAGTGTGTAAAGTTAGACCCGGATATTCATAAAAGCACAAATATTTAAAATTTTCTTTTTACCTTTAAAAGCTAAATAGGTAACTTTCCTGGTGTTAAAATTGAAACACTAGGTCTCATGATAGGAGGGGGGGAATCCTATAAAGAATTTTATCCTGAGGTACTTTTTAGGCTTAAATAGTTAGCAGCCAACTGAATTCAGCACATTTTTAAGGACAAAATGAGTTTCAATAAATATTCCTATTTTGAAAAATAAATATTTTATCACAAAATAAAACCAAAATTGAAAATTCCCTAAAGCAAGAGCTTTACAAGTAAAGCCAACAAAGCAATTCTTTTCATAAATATCAGAACCCTAAACAGCTACGCCAGTTGCTAATTGTGAAGGTGCCACTCTATTCATTCACTTTCAAATTTCCTTTGAAATGATATTAACATTGAGGGTTGCTTATTTTGAGTATAAAAAATGAAAACCAACGCAGCCTTTAGTATTTGACATTCAGAGATTTGCAGCCACCTGAGATCTCTGTGTAAATATTTATGAGAAAAGGCTCCCTCCTAGTTTTTGTGGCATGTGCTTTTATTTGCCAAATCTCAGCTCTGGTTCTGAATTCCCTCTTGAGGACAAATCCTTCAGTCTTTTGAATTTAACATATATGCATTTTGCATCATTGTACCAAGAATCTTTACAAAGGTCCTTCAAATTATGATGACCTTGATATCACTCTTTTATCTCAGATGACAAAACAGAGGCACAAAAATGGGCAAATGCCAAAGTGACAGAAACATTTCAGAGGTAAATGATTCTTGTCCTTCTGAGATGAGGCCCATTAAACAAGTTTTATCAAGGAGACAGGAACAGAAAGTAGATTTTTAAATAAGTATATTGATGATGGGCACAAGTTTGCAGAGAACAGGATATTCACATAGCTTCGAAAAATCACCCCACCCCAAGATACTTACTTATTTCACTAATATGCATGTATAGAAAAATCATAAAATGTATATATGTATATATATGTGTGTGTGTGTGTATATATACAGGGGTCAGTAGTATCTGTGGTTTCAGCAGCCACTAGGAATTATGGGATGGATTCCCTGTGGATAGAGGGAATTACTGTAGTCTCTTTCCTCCCTCTGCTCAATACAAAATAATCATATATATTTGGTCCCATTATCCACTATTATCTCTGGACATTTAATTCCAGTTATCTTTTCTCCTGACTCTGAAAAAAAATTAAAAACAAAACAAAACAAAACACTCTCCCTTAAAACTCTTCTGTCTGCCAAACAGCAACATCTGGTAAATTATAGAACTTGGCAGTAAAATGTTCCCATTCCTATATGCATGTTCCTTTGAGGTGAAATTCTGATTTTATCCCACAGTGGACATTGTGTATCCCTCCATCACTTGAGTCTGGATGTCCTTGCTAATTGTTTTGACTAATAGAATGTGATAAGATGTAAAAAAGCCCAAGTCATCCTTCAGTTAGGGAGGTCCAGTTATCTTTAACAGTAGAGATTTTACAGCTATGCAAGCAGAGGCCCATAATTGTGAGTGAACCCAGGTGCACAATGTAGAATAGAGATTAGCTATCCCAACAGAGCCCAAAACAAATTGTTCACTCACAGAATCAAGAACAAATAAATGACTGGTCACGTCACCCAGTTTTATGGAGGTTTGTGATGCAGCAAAATTTACTGGTATAGCAATTTCATGCCTAGAAGTAAGATGCAGCTAGAAAATCGCTAATCAGGGGACATTGACTTTAGAGCTAGTTAGCAAGTAAAGTCTGGAAAAACAAGAAGGAAACTATTACCAAAGTTACTGAAAAATGATGAGAAAGCTTACATAACAGTTCAGAAAATGGTGACTTCTCTTACAGTGAAGGCATGCAATTGTAAAATTCTCACCTCTAGCATCTTGAAAGAAAGAATATGTACCTAATGAACCTGTGGATTGAACTATTAGCAAATAAAATGTTGAAATCATTAATTGGTCATGTTTAACTACATGTGACAAAAATGAAAGAAACTGTTCTAATTCAGAATCTGAGTTATGAGAAACTACAGACTAGAACATTATGGGTTGGAAATACAGTTCTTTCATAAAAGTCTAAAATCAGCAAAGTTTTTTTAAAGAAAGATAAAGCCTCAGACTAAGATCATACTGAGGAGGTAGCTATAAGACACTTTGTTAATACCTCAGAAATATCTGAGAGTGTGCATAATAAATCTTCTCATCTGATCAAAAATATGTCAAAATGGAGAAAGAACTATGTAAAAGTTTTTGGAGCTACTCTGTAATGAAGTTGATTATATGATGCACAAGAAACCCACAAAGTATTTAAAGGAACTACCACCACCTGAACTAAAAGATACTGAGATAGTAAAATTTGAAATGGGGCCTCTGGCTCTTCAAACTTTTATAGCTAAGGAGCAGACTGAAAAAGCTACACAATGAAAAAACATAGCCTATTTCTTACCTAAGAGGAGAAGCATTTCCAGAGGGCAGATCCTAAGAACAAAACATCATAACTAAGAGCCTCAGTGAATGTTAGACTAGGGGACCACTCCAAGGGAGCAGAATAGGCCTTAACCAAGGGATACCTACTCATAAGGGTCATAAAATCTTGTAATATATGTATGCAGAATCTCAGAATCGCTATGGTCTACCATTATCTTTTTCTCATTCTTCCTTTTGTGAATAGGAATCACTATCATAATCATTATGTGTCTGGATTATAATCTAGTGTATATGGAGCAGACAACTTTACATTTGCTCATTTTTATCCAGACCTGATACAAAATACATGATCATGGATTTTCATTATATTATGCTCAATTTAGCATATTTTTGATATTAACTATATCTTGTTTTTCAACCAAGAATATTAAGATTTTGTTAATGTTGTAGGTAAACTTTATGTCATCTTTAAGTCCTGTCAGACAACATTAAAACAATGCAAGACATCAAGAAAGGTTCCAGCTGTTGTTCCATTGCTAGTGGGAAGGTGCTGGACTGGAGGAGCTGCATAAGCTCTTTTAAATCTAAAATTCTTTGACTTGTTCTGCATGTCCATGCAAAATGACAGCCATGCCATAAAGAGAATACAATGTTTGCAATGAAGCAAACTATTATCAAGGCCTATCTTTATAGCCAGGGTGTTAGTTTGATAGTTGAAGTTTTATTTATTTGCTTGGTTTTTTGTTTGTTTTTTCTCTCCACCAACAAGAAGCTGAAGAGCACTAAAGTCTTGAATCTCAGTCAGTAGAGCTATTATAGACAGAAAAACACTGGAAAACAGAGACAGAATAGAGGCACTGTTGGGGCCATGAGATATATTTTCTTACCTTATACTAAGAGGAATGGAAGTAGAAACAAAAAAAAAAAGAAGAAGAAGAAGAAAAGAAGAAGAAAGAAAAACTGAGCTTTACACTTGGCTATTAAATATAAATAATGAAATAAATACATTATTAAATATAGATAATGAAAGGACACATTCCACAGAAATAGACAAACCTACAGTCATGTATTTCTCCGCCCTGACTGTGAAGTCACCAATTGAAAATACATATTTCCAAGAAGTAAATAAAACTCTTTTTTTCTCAGAGTTAAAAAAATAAATAAATTTTTTATATTATGTCTATAGGTTCAACATGTATCAACTTCAGATATTTTACCCTAATTATAGATATTTTAAGACCACAAGTTTCTAAATCACTCACATAAAACAGATCTTGATAAAACTTTCAAAAAAAAGTAAAGCAATTAAAACTCTCTTAATGCACAAACTTTTTTTGTATTAATGTCCCAACCTACTATAAATCTCATTATGTTTGACAGCTTAATGATAATAAAATCAAATTTCCAAACTTGTTTTCTTTTTTCTGTGTATTCCAAGACAATTCTAATGAGAGATATGAAAGATATAGAAATAAAATGTGTCAAAACTGAGAAAAATCATGTTCACTAGTTATGCCAATTATCAATTCTCTAGCTACTCTCTTTGTCATTTCTTTTCTATGATCATTATTACTTTGGATTTTTTAGACACATAATAACTTAATAAAAAATAGAATTATCATAATGATATTGAGTAATTGACTAAAATACCTGAGATACTGAAATTGGTATATTCAACCAGAGCAAAATTTTAGACTTACCTAAGAATAAATAACAAATTTAAGAAAATTAGATTCAAGGCATATACACATGGTAATATACCATCATTCCTTGGCTGATTACCAACTCTAGCGATCTGTGCTTTCATTTAAGCCTCTACCTAATCCAATAGCATATTTGCTACACTTTAGTAGCATAACATTATCAAGAAGGCTTATTAATAAACTACCTTCCAATGTCTCACATAAATCACTAGAAAAATGTGTATACTTATAAAGAAATATTCTAGTTAAATTCTTCTTATTTTTGTTGCTATCAGTACAACCCAAAACCAAAATTAAAACCCTGACATCCAAACAAGAAGTAACAATTCTATATTCAAGGATTTTCCTGAGTATATTTACTGAGAGACATTTTATTTATTATATGTGCTTTGTACCTATCCACCATTTCTCTGGTGTTGGTTGTTTGGAAATTTACTCAAAAATTGTTAATTGGGCCTCCCCGGTGGCGCAGCGGGTTTAGCACAGTGCTGTGGAGCTGTCCGCAACCTCTGCAGTGCAGGTTCAATTCTCAGCCGGCCACGGAGATTCCCACATGGCACGGCTGACCTCTCCTGTCACGCCCGATGCTCCCCTTGGCAGTGTATTTTGGTCCGTCTGCCTGTTCTGCTCCCCACTCGCTCTGTCTCTGGTGAATCCTCTCATCCTCCCACACCTCTGGCCTGTACCCCAACTACTGTATAAATAAAAAATAAATCTTAAAAAAAAAATTTCTAATTACTTCACTGATGTCTGTAATGTGATTTGGACCATTGGGAAAACCATTATTGTGGTATTATTTACGTGTTCAGTCAGCTATTCTTTACTAACTGCCTAAAATGCAGTGGGCATGGTACTAAGCAATGGAAATACAATGTTAATCACACAAGATCTGGTTTCAAAATTCTCAATTTATGTTCTTAAGAGTATATACAATTAAAAAAGACAATAATGTTGGAAGAAGTGCTGATTTTATGATATCAACTGGGACCCAAGATCAAAGAATTTTCTCTGGCAATGTGATGTTTATACTGAGATATTAATAATTTAAGGAATAAGGAAGTTAAGGGATCAGGTAACAGTTGGGGAAAAACAGTAATAAATTCCAAGCAATAGGAAACATATTTTAGCAGGACAGGAGGCAAGATTAGTTGAATAAGCTAATGGTCAGGGAACATGGAAACATGAATCTATCAGAACAAACCAAGACTAAAATATTGAGGGTCATGTACACCATGCTAAAAACATCATCATATGCCAAGTAAGAGTACTGAGTGACTTCATTCAGATGGATAATATAATTAAATTTACATTTTCACAATATTTTGTACATCAATTTCTTCATATGCAAAAGAGTTAATATGGTCCTTTGCATCTATAATATTCTTTGAGACAAATTAGGAATCTTGGCATATTTGTTTAGGAATCTATGTACAGAGCTTCCTGAACTTATGATGGGGATGCATATCATAACTAACAAGTAATACATCAAAAATGCACATAATACATCTAACCTCCCAAATTTCATAAGTTAGCCTAGCCTACGCATTGGAGCAAAGAAAGTTTGTTCAATAAATGGTGCTGGGAAAACTGGGTTGCTACATGCAAAAGAATGAAGCTTGACCACTACCTCACACTATACACAAAAATCAACTCAAAATGGATTAAAGAACTAGACATAAGACCTGAAACCATAAAATACATAGAAGGAAATATAGGTGAAACACTATGTGATTTGCATATCAAAGACATCTTTACAGACACATCACCCAAAGCAGTGATAGTGAAGGCAAAGATAAACAGCTGGGACTACATCAAATTAAAGAGCTTCTGCACAGCCAAAGAGACAATAACAAAAACAAAGAGAAACCCCACCGACTGGGAGAACATTTTTGCACCCAACACTAATGATAAAGGACTGATCACAAAAATCTGCAAAGAGCTGATGAGACTCAACAACAACAAAGAAAATAACCCAGTCAAAAAATGGGCAGAAGAGCTAAAAAGAAACTTCTCTGAAGAGGAAATGCAAATGGCCAACAGACATATGAAAAAATGTTCAACATCACTTGTAATCAGAGAAATGCAAATCAAAACTACCATGAGATACCATCTTACACCAGTGAGAATGGCACATATTAAAAAAACTAGCAACAACAAATGTTGGCGAGGTTGTGGAGAAAAAGGAACTCTCCTGCACTGCTGGTGGGAATGCAAACTGGTCCAACCACACTGGAGAGCTGTGTGGAGATTTCTGGACCTACTAAACATAGAGCTTCCATATGATCCAGCAATTCCACTCCTAGGTATTTACCCAAAGGACACAGAATCATCCATTCCAAAGAACACCTGCACCCCTATGTTTATAGCAGCACTATTTACAATAGCTAAGCTTTGGAAACAGCCCAAATGCCCAAAAATAGATGACTGGATCAAGAAGATGTGGTCCATATATACCATGGAATATTACTCAGCATTCAAAAAAGATAAACACATGCAATTTGCAGCAACATGGATGGCGCTGGAAGGGATCATGCTCAGCGAAATAAGCCAAAAAGAAAAAGAAAAATACCGGATGGTCTCACTCATAGCAGGAATCTAGAAAACTTAAATAAGGGATCAGGAAAATGAATAACTATAAGAAAGTGAAAATCAAAATCAACAAAAAACTATGAACCAGAGACACTTTTTGAGGGGTGGGGGCCGGGAGGGGAGGGATTGGGGTCAGAATGGGGCATGTGCAGTTGGATGGGGGAATATAAAAATAAAATTTATTATTTAAATAAAAAGAAAAAGAAAAAGAAAAAAAAAAGAAATGGAAAAAAAATAAATAAGTTAGCCTAGCCTACTCAGACAATTATATTAGCTACAGTTGGGCAAAAATCATCTAACATAAAGCTAATTTTATTTAAAAAGTTGAATATCTCATGTAATTTATTGAATTCTGTGGAGTATTGGCAGTGTACCCTCTTGAGCTCATGGCTGAATGGGAGCTGAGTTGTTGTCCTGCCTACCACAGGAGAGAACACTGCATATTGCTCTAGGAAAAGATCAACATTCAAAATTTGGAGTATGATTTCTACTGCATACATATTGCTTCTTCACCATTGTAATGCTGAAGTCCTTAAGCTGAATTGTAAGTTGGGGGTCATTTTTATTTGACTAATTATCATTCCAAAGGACCTTTGGCTTGGGTAACAAAATCCATTACTGAAGAACATCTGTAGAGAACTAAGTCTGGAAAAGGACAGGGACTTATCCCCTGCCTTCCTTGGGCAAAATCACATAATGACACAACAGTGGACCTGTGCAAAAGATGTATCTAGGCCTCCATACATGCTAACACCCCCTCAACTTCCCCCCTGCTATCAAAACTCCCTATTTTATAGCAGGGCATTTGTTACAACTGATGAATATACAGCAATACATCATGATCATCCAATATCCTTAATTTACATTATGATTTACTCTTGCTGTTGTACACTCTGTGTCTGGACAGATATATAGTGACATAAATCCATTGTTATAGTATCACAGAGTATTTTTACTACTCTAAAATTCCTCAGTGCTCTGCTCTCTGATTACCACCAATTCATTAGTGGAGGAACTCACTCTAGCGTGAAGTGTCTGGATCCATACCCTAAAATCTTAACTCTATATGTTAATGTTTCTCTCAGATCCAGTTTGAAAAATATCAAGAAAATTTCTTTATGGTTCCCTTTGGCTTATTCCCTTTGGCTTATTTACCTATAGACTGGATTCAGAGATCCAGAGTCAAATAAGAGCATGAATATTCCACTGGAAATTCAGAGTGAACATGTGGAAATCATCTCACAGAAGCGGGTGGGATGTCGGGGCCCCAGCACTCCCTGCTCTAATATGCAGGGGTTGTGTGGCAGCTGCTTAAACACTTTGAGGGTAAGAAAATCACTTCTTCCAGGTACACATATTCGGAAATATTTTTGAAATTTTCCATCTGTGCTTTTTGTGAGATAGGAGATGTTGTTTCGTTAATTGAAGCACACATCAGACTTAGAATTCTTTACTTTCTTAAGATCTTAGAAATGGCAAATCAAACTCTAAGAGCAGCAGGGCTGAGGGATTTGGAGAGCTCTTATGGTGCATTTGTTGCCAGGGGAACTAAAAATGAAAAGACCAACAGTGTAGTCTTTCCAAGCATTTGAACTCCAAGAGTTTTGTTTGTGAGGAATTTGTTTTATTTTTTTTTTCTAAATAAAGGCTCAAAGCAAAGTAATTGAGCTACCTTGGCTTAAATAAATAGAGATAGAAAATAGAACTGAGTTGATCTTTCCTGAATGTTAGGATACTGGGGATGCAGTGAGTTCTAGGTACTCTTCTGCAAGGAAAGTGGTATTACCTCCCAGTCTGTTTGGGGGGCAAAGAGCGCAGGAAAGATGAACTTGGATAAATGGAAATCAGTTGGCAGTTAGCAGAGAAATGTGCGTGTTGGAGCAACACCTTGAATTTACCTTCCAAGTGTGTGTGCGTGTGTAGTCTTGATTCTTTGATATTTCCCCAAAAGCAAGATGTTTCTCTGTGTTTTTAAACAGGGTCAGGAATAGAAAAAAAAATGAAGTGAGATTTATTTTTACCTGTAGCCCTAGGTAAGCACTAAACCACAATGGGAAGACCTTGATGGAGTCTGGGTTTTGACAGTTTACCAAGTAGCTTTCTTGCTCTGTTGTTTATGGATACAATATGCTAGATATTGTTCTAAATATAGTTATGCAATTATATAATTAGCTACATATAGTGACAGATTTAATCCTCAAAGTAACCCTTTGAATGTTATTTTTTTCACCTCAGAGATAAGAAATCATACAGAGTCTAAGTACATGCCCAAGTCAGATTTATGGTAAATAAAACCAGACTTCAAATTCCAGTGATGTGACACCCAGCCCTTCCCACTCAGCACTATATTGTCTTTCAGTAGCGCATATTTATTGAGCACTTACCACATAGAAGATAGCATTTTATGTACTTTTCACGTTATCTGTCATAACCTGGTGATATCATGAGTTTAACTGTGAGGATTCACAGGGTAAAAAGAAATGAATGCAAGACGTTCTTATAACTCTATTCATTCTTTTCCTACTTCAGGGGAACTTTATGGAGTAAACCTTGTATACCTGAAATAGACAACTAATATTTTCCTGTTACAGAATATTTTAGCCATGATTTTTAAATTTACAATTTTATATTATAAAACACTACTATAATTTTAATATTATATATAATAATTTTAAAAATATATCCTAATAATAACAGTATCAGGCATTATTTATTATAACTTTCATTTCTAGTATTCAGAGTTCTTCCCAAACTACCTGCAATACAGTACTATTATATTCCTCAGTGAGTCATTGGACAGAGGTCCAGACATAGGACAAGGTCGTCAGGATTACATTGATATTGTGGTCACAAATCCAAGCAAGCATGTAATTGCTCTAAGATTCTGGTTCAGAAAAGCCCTAACTTCCTAGCCTTTCTTACTCTCTTTTTTCCTAACCTAACTGTACTTTTTGCTTATGACAGTGAGCTAAATCATGCTCGAGTGCTCTTATGGTTCCATATAAATCCTTCTCCTCACAATGCAGAGATGTGTGAGAATGGCTGTCATTTGTTAGGCATTAATTATGCACAGGAAATTCACTAAGTGCCCTATGTATACCATCTGAAAACCGTCACAAACTACTATGGCACATATATACTCTTCCCAGTTCTGTCCAAAGGAGCCAAGGCTCAAAAAGCAGAAGTATTTCCTAAGGTCCCGCAACTACTTTTTCTACCATCAAATTCATTTGTCCCCATATTTTCTCTTCGATTCTGAAGAAATGACTGTATTTTCCTTACTCCTAGGGAGAACCCGCCATCTATTCTGTGCCTCATCTTCTCTCACCACCTCAAGGCTTTACTTACAAACATATGCTCCCTTTTCCTGCTGTACCAACAATTTCTCTTAGACAAATTCCCCTTCACACACAGGCATGTTATGGAGTCTTAGAGTATTTCATCTTTTTTAAAAAAGATCTCCTTGCACTCCATGTCCTGCCTACCCCCATGTCTCTGCTCACCTATAGGGGTAGATATTTTCCAAGATTTGATAAAGACTCACCCCACTTCTTTGCGTCCCTTTCTCTATGTTATTCCAGCCAAGCTTCTCCCTGCCACTTCAGTGACCCTTATTACCTTGAACTAGCTACAGTCAAGCCCACTAGCACCTTTATATCTGAATATACTAATAATATATTAGTTGAAACATCAACTAATCTGTAATACAACTTCCATCAAACAGCAAACCAGCTGCCATCTGAGCATAGGTGGAGTTTTAGTTGTGCTAGTCTATTTCTATCCTTATAATAATACCCCTCTTTTAGTCATTATAACTTTATATAGAAATTCCAGATATCTGATGGAATAAATATTTCTTTCAGCTTCCTTTTTTTTGCCTTTTCCTTCTCTTTCTCTACTGCCTTCTCCTCCTTATTCCCTTTCAAATACCATTTGGTCAAATTTCACTGCTTCCAAAATAACTTTAGGACATGCTTTTAAAGTTTCATGAAGATTCTTGTAAAAATTTTAGTTGGAATTGGATTAAATATAAAGATTAATATGGGGAGCTTCTTTGCTATTTCTGTGATTTTGTTGTCAAGAAAAGAACCTATTATCTGAATAATATGACATTCCTCATATCAAATCCATATCTTCTCTTTTACTTTTGATCAATCATACTAGAATATTCTTAGGTTCTATTATTCTGCTCAAATAATAGGATCATTTATAGTGATTTCACTGATGTCCTCTTTTCATAATAATCTTTTGTCTATTTTAACTGTTATTATTTATCTGACTTTATTAGTTGAATACAATCTTACTAATTTTATCTTTTTTTGGCAAAGTATACAATTAAGATTATATATTCCTATCTTGATATTTTATTCTCATCCCACAAAATTTGATATGTAATCTGTTCACTTTATTTCAGCCCTAAATAATTTATAATGTCCTTCACAATCTTTACTCAAATTATTAAAAACATAAAATATACTTTCCAACATGATCTTTCTAATTTTATATTCTAATTATATTATCTAATTATATTTATAACTAGTGACATTGTGATATCAAAAGCATGATCATGGGATACAATTGTCTGCACTCAAATCCTGGGTCAGCAAAGTCATTTTCCCTCAGGAAGGGAGTGGATTAGAGTTGCCATGAGTATTACAGACACAATTAAGATACACAGAAAAGAATGATTTGCAACAGGGAAAAAGCATTTCCCCAAAACTCAAGTCAGCCGGGTGATCTACATTGCTAATTCTAGAGCTGCACGTAAAATCTCTTTTCTCACTGCCTTCTGTTTCTTCAGAGAGGCTGGAATGGATGAGGGTAGAGAGACAAAGCAGGCAGCATATCCTAGTTCTGACTAAGACTCCTCAGTGTGCGGCAGGGAAACACACACGCGATGCCTGTGAACAGAATTTCCCCTTAATGAGGATTTCTTTTCTCCCCACCAGTTCTCTCCTAGAACACAAGCCTGTCAGCTGCAAGAAAAACTGAGCTGAGGAAAATCATTTCACCACCCAGAGGAAGAAGGGGAATTTCTAGCAAGGGAAAAAAAAATATTCAAGTGAATAAAATTCTGAATTTTTTGGAAAAGTGAGTCTGTTCTTTATTGTTTGGAAATCAGCTTATTGGGAATATAACATACTGCTCATACCCAAAGATTCTGTCTTTTCCTACCAATAACTGTGATGCAGAGGTGGGAGCAGGATACAGCAGGGGTAAAAGACAGGAAACTTCTTTATGTGTATGTAAGAATAGGTAGGTGGAGAGCTGTGAGGAGAGTTTCTTTGCAGGGAACAAATGGAGTGATATATCTTTTTTTTTTAAAGATTTATTTATTTATGCATATAAGAGCTAGGGTTCAGGCCAGAGGTGCAGGGGGTGAGAGGATTCACCAGAGACAGAGTGGGGAACAGAACAGGCAGACTGACTGAAATCCACTGCTGAGGGGAGCAGCGGGCAAGACAGGAGAGGTTTGCCTCGCCTGTGGGTAGCTCCCTGGCCAGGGATCGAACTCATGCTGCAGAGGCTGCAGATTGCTTCATAAATTGCATCTTAACCCCTCATGCCACCAGGGAGGCCCCTGGAGTAATACATCTTAATTCTCTTATTTAGAGTCTACATCTCTCTCTCTCTCTGTCTCTGTTTCTCTGTCTGTCTCTCTCTCTCTCTTTCACACACACACACACACACACCCCTACCTGTGTCTGAGAAAGAAATGTAGGTTGGAGGAGTCAATCTTTTTAAACATGTAATTGAGGAACTTTGGACCACTCACGGAATTTCATATGTGTAATTTGAGTTTGGGAAGCAGAGCAGATGTGCCTGATCCTCGTGAGAAATCCAGAAGTAATGAGAGCTACTTAGTGAGCCTGGTCATGTGAGCTACTTAGTGAAGAATCAGCAGCTGGAGATGTCAGTCCTGTGCTCCCTGTGCTTCAAAGTCAGAATAAAGTGTGCATTTCCTATGGCCAGATTGCATGTCATGAAATAAAGAGAGCCATTGTCCAAGCTTGCAGCCTTGTCTGAAAGAGGACAGCCTGGAGGTCAAAAGAATTCCAGTGGAGACATCCAAGTGGATTACTCTTCCAGAGGCCGTCAGCATCCAGAGGAAAACATCATCCACATCTAAAGACCTGGGGGGAAAGCCTCTAAAATATGTGCAAAACTGTTCTATTTATCAGACCCAAAATATACACAACTGTTTTATCATATTGCCAAGTCAGCAAAAACATCCACATGCCTTTGCTCTTCACTCTTCCAAGCTCTAACCCATTATACTTTAGGGTAAAGAGAATAGGGAAAGAAAAGTAAAAAGCCAGCCACTTTCCTCTCCACAAATCAGATGTCCTCCATATACGGTAATGCTTCAAAAACTAATATGAGCATATTTTACAAAGTAATATAAAGGCAATGGGCTTTCAAAAATAGGATGAGAAACAGATTTATAGGGGGGAAATCACCCCAAAAAACAAATTTTAAGATGAGTCTTAACCATCATTGTTAAAATTTAATTCTTTTTAATTCAAGGTGATCCCAAGGACAATAAGGAATAATTTCAGTCTGTAAAAATATCTCAGAGCATCATTTTGGAAGAGCAAGCTCTATTGTACTCTTTAAAGAATAACCATAGCAGAAAGGATCTGCACCCCTTTTGGCAATATAGATTATCCACCTACCTGAAAGGTGATTAAAATTTTAAATGCTGGCGTGGCAGACCTCTCCTGTCTCGCCCACTGCTCCCCTCAGCAGTGGATTTCTATCAGTCTGCCTGTTCTGTTCCCCACTCTGTCTCTGGTGAATCCTCTCACCCTCCCGCACATCTGGCCTGTACCCCAGCTCTTGTATAAAAATAAATCTTTAAAAAAAATGTGAACAAGTTAGCATCTACTGAATCTTTTCAGAATGTGAGAATAAAGGAGTAAACAATAAAAGAACATAATGCCTTAATCCATGAGCTAAGAAATCTTCATTAAGTCATGGGGGACTTCAGTCTGAGAAAAAGCCTATTAAAAGTTTTGAGTTCTTTTGACAGAGGGGATGCATTAAATATAAGGGATTACTGTAATTTTCTTCCTTTTCTATAGAATCTAGGACCTGTCGTTTATTAGCTTGATTTTTTTATTGTAGGAATGAAAAAGAAATGACCACTTTTCTTCCTTCATTAGATGTCGGCTCTCCAGAGAAAAGCATCCTAATCCTTTCTCACCCACTCTGTATGGCTCTCCATTCCTATTCATTTCCCTGCGAGAAATCTTAAACTCCAGCAGGGCTCAGTAATGATAGCGGACTTAGGTGGTGAGAGATTTCATGGACATGACACAGACCAAGACCTCACACCCCAGACTTTAGACTGAGAGGAGGGACAGGCTCTCCTGCCTCATGAAAGAGCATTGTAAGGGGCACTGCCCTCCCTGGCCCAGCTTCAGGACCAACTTTATCACCTCTGGCCTGGGTTTATCTCTCAGGGGTTAATGGGGACATGGGGCCAAGAGTTTTTTTGAAAAAGTCATCACGCCTACGACTGACTGAGGCCAAGATGGTAAGAGTCTCTCCACATACAAACTTGAAAAGAAACACAATCCAAGAGCTTAGAATGACACAATCAAGTTTGTTTAATACTATTGGAGCATGGGAGGAGGAAGGAGAATAAATTGCAATTGGTAGGAAAACACAAGTAAAATGGCTTGATTGCTTAAATGGACAGATTGCTGCTGCTTTGCTTAAAGTAGCAGGAGCAGCATGGGGAAGATTTCACACTACAAATATTCCTGGTCACCTTTATCTTTTTTTAATCTTAACCCAGTTTGTTTTTTTTTAATTTTATTTTATATATATTTTTACAACATTTTTCATTTTTGTAGAATGTATGCATTTTCATCTTGGTTATAGTCCCCATGCAATTCCCCACCCCCCTGTGTTTTGATCCTACTCCCTGACCCCCACCCCTGTAGTGTGTCTCTGGTTTATAGTTGCTCATTGATTTTAATTTGTACTTTATTATAATTAGTCTTTTTCCTGGTCCCTTATTTAGGTTTTCTAAATTCCTGCTAAGAGTGAGACCATCCGGTATTTTTCTTTTTCTTTCTGGCTTATTTTGCTGAGCATGATCCCTTCTGACTCCATCCATGTTGCTGCAAATGGCATGAGTTTATCTTTTTTGAATGCTGAATAATATTCCATGGTGTATATGGACCACATCTTCTTGATCCAGTCATCTACTTTTGGGCATTTGTGTTGTTCCATAGCTTAGCTATTGTAAATAGTGCTGCTAAAAACATAGAGGTGCAGGTGCCCTTTGCAATTTATGTTTCTGTGTCCTTTGGGTAAATACCTAGGAGTGGGAATTGCTGGATCCTAGTTACCTTTAGATATCATCAGCACTTCTCAGGAAGAGAAAGGCACTCTTGGAATTGAAGAAACAAAGTGGATTCAATAGACGAATCCACTGAACTTTATGAGGTACAGTGAGTCCACCAGTGCTACAAGACCAGCAGCTCCTTTGGTGGGTTAACAATTGTAAATCATAATACATAAAATATTCTTGTGTCCCTATTCTTAAACACATGTGGATGTATATCAGGGGTTAAATCTTAGAAGGAACTATATCAAAGCATGGGCAAATTTTTAATAATCAAAGAAATTTTACCAACTGATCCTTCCTACAGTTTAACCTGAAGAAACCGGGGCAGAGCGAGAGGAGGTTACCTAGTTAGAACTGAATACATTTTGACTTAATAATGAATATCATTGGGAAGTAAGGACCTTAGTCAAACTTGGTGAAATCTTAAAAATAAGTTTCCTTTCTACTTTTCAACTCTTTCTCTGCATCTTGCTAAGGTGACTGCCTTTGCTGCAGAATCTTAAAATAGATCCTTTTCCACTTCCAGAAACTTTGATTTTTGTTCTAATATATATTTTTTCCACCTGTTCCTTTGGCATTCATGGGTGTCAGTGTAATATACTTGGATGAAAAGACTTAAAAGTCACACATGCTATCTCACCTATCAATAGTGTACTTCTCAAAATGAGAGCATTAGAGTTAAACTGCCCCTGTTAGGCCTGCTACTATGAAAAACACAACAAAAAAGAATCCTGGAGTCTTTGAAAAGCATCTTTGATAGATTTTGCAAGTTCCAATTTTTATTTTCTTGAGAAATATTACCACATTCCCTTGGAGTCACCAGTAGGCATAGTTACCAGTAAATCCAAGCAGCCACTGTCTCTACTTGAGGCAAATGGTCAAATTGTAGGCAACCAATTGTGCAAAATGACTATTTTTTCTGAGAACAAGCAGCTGAAGTTTGGTTCTTGATAACAGGATGCCAAAGTGTAGAAAAATGGCATTGGTTTATTAGAACATGGCGCTTGTCCTCAAAGGAACACTGAGACTTCTCTGGGAGGTATCCTTGGATTGAGAAGAGGCAGAAGAATGAAAAGATTGGATTCCTGACTCCAAATTTAAGCATTGATTTATTTAATTCTCTTAAATTGTATGCCCTTGAGCAATTGATGTGTTTCATTTTCTCTGCTTCAGTTTCCCCACGTATGAAACTGGGATAATATGCCTGAAGGATGTAGGGAGCCTGGCTCTTCTAGAACACAGGAAACTTGACCTGCTGCTGTTGGCAGGAAGCAGCAGCTACACCAATAGTGAAGGGTGGCACTGTTGTGATCCCCTTAACAGAAGTGGGGAGCTAGGTGCAGTAACATCAAATGCCTAAAACTACAACTCTACCATTTAGTAAGTAGACCTGGAGGCTATAGTCCAGGTGAACTGGCTAACACGTAAATGGAAATAATTAAACTACATAAAGCTTAGCTGATTATCTGATAAATAAATTCTGATGATTTTTAATGGCATGATTAAAACCATACACAATCTTGGACATATCACTGAACATATCACTGAACCTCCTATCACTGAACCTCAAAGCTGACATCAAATGGAAAAATACCTTTTGGCATGCTCATCACAAAGATCTATGCAAGCTTCTAAACCCAAGGCATGGGGCCTAGAATATGGTAGGCAATGCATGGTCATCATCAATTTTAGCAACAGGGTAACAGAAGCAGAGAGATAGGCAGTGATAGTTGCACAGTGATGGGGAACAGAAGCAGAGACATGGAAGCAAGCAGCAGGGGTGGTCTCACAGCGGCTGTGGATGTGGGCCACAGTTGTCACCCAAGCACTCTGCTCGCTCTCCAAGATCTTTTCTTCAAAGCCCAGCCCTAAGACATCTATTCATTGAAGCCTCTGAGATGCATGGCAGTTGTTCTAACTACATCTATTTTCCTTTAAAAAAAAGCAAAAAACTACATCTATTTTCCCAGGGAAACACCATCTTGCTTCATCCTCTGTGGGTACTGGTTAAGCAGAGGTAAAGGATGAAGCCACAAGCCCTTGTTTCTCCAGTGTTGTTTATAAGCTAGTTATGCCTCATTGGTGTGAATCATCCTTTGCCAGCAGACACTCCTACACTCCACCCGGATCCTGGGGCATTCCTTCCTACCCTTAAAGAATCGACATAGGGACAAATTCTTGCACAAATGTTCTCCCTGCCTTACTCCCTCCTGTACTGAGTTATGAGCTGTGATGGTTTTACATGTCAGTTTGGTCTGGCCACAGTCCTCAGTTTTTCAGTTAGACATGCTTTTAGGTGTTACTACCAAGGTATTTTTTAGATATGTAATAACTGAAGTTCCCTATCAGTGGAACTTAAGTAAGGAAAATTATCTTAAATAATCCGGTGGGTCTGATACAATCAGTTGAAAGACCTTAGCAGCAGCGAGATTTGCCTACAAAAGAAGGAATTCTACCTGTGGCCAGGAAATGGGCTTTGAAGTCACCTAACTTCCTGCCAGACCTGCTGTAGGCAGGTATTAGATTTTCCCAGCCAGTCCTGACAATCGAGTAAGCCAATTCTTTGCAATATGTACATACATACATATGATGAATAAATCAATGGCTGCAACAATCAGTGAATATTAATCCTTCTTTGGTTGAATTCTCACAGATACAGCTGCCTCTGGGATGTTATTTCTAACATGGCACATATTACTCTCTAATTATAATCATTTCTAATACAATTACTATTTGGACAAACAATAGATAACTTGATAGTGAACACCTGCTAGGTAGAAAACCCTCAATAGAGATTTTCCTAAACAACCTAATTCATTGTCTTAAGAAAATGTCCTGTAACTGCTTGTCCCTCCCCCAACCTCTCAACCTCAGAGCCCTCAGGATGTTTATTGAAGGCTACTGATTTTTGACAGTATTTTGCATTGTTGATTATCTGTTATATTAATCTCCAGCAATATTATTTACTCCTTGTCTATTTGTGCATAATATAAGATTTCTCACCTCAGGTTAGCTCACCATAATTTTCCCACTGCCAAAGCACCAGCATGGCTGCCTAGAATAAGCCTCACATTCCTCAGCCAAAAAAAAAGTTTGAAAATAAATAAAGTTGACTGTATTCTGTTGTATTAATAAATGAATAAATAAATGTCCTGTAAGGATTAAGTCTTCCTGTGTCCACATCAGGTAAACACTAGCTTAGGTTCTGTTTCTCACTGACAGTGGACTCTGGGAAGTCATCTGATGTTTTTAAGTTTTAGTGTCCTGTCTTAATCTACTTAGGCTACAGCAAAAAAAAAAAAAAAAAATCACAGACTGGGTGGTTTACACATTTATTTCTCAAGGTCTGAGGCCAGGAAGTCCAAGATCAAAGCAAAGGCAGACTCAGTGTCCGGCAGGAGCTCACAACCTGGTCGGTAGACAGCCATCCCCTCACTGTGTCCTCACATGATGGAAGAAGAGTCTGGACAGTTTACTGGGCTTTCTTTTATGTGGGCACCAATCCCACTGGTAAGGGCTCCACCATCATGCCCTACACCCCAAAGACCCTGCCTCCTAAGAGCCTCACATCTGGAGTAAAGATTGAACACATGACTTTGGAAAGGGACGTAAACTTTCAGTCCATGCCATTTATCTCCCTTTCTGCAAAAAGGTAAAGATAGTAGCTCTGTGGTACCCACCATATAAAGTTGTTTTTCAAAATAGAGAAGTAAGTACATATTATCATCCCTTAAAAATGTAATAAATATTTGCAATCTTGCTCTCAACTGAAACTTAGAAACTCAGTAGCCTTCCCTTAAGAAATAGCCAACCAAATATTTAAAAACTAGTCTTCCTAGTCTTCCTACTGTTGTCTCATTCCTGACACTCAGATGACTTGGGAAAAAGCAAATGCGTTTGATTGTGGTGCCCACTGACCTAAGTCTCTGCAGCGGACAGCTGATAATAAGGGAGCCCAGTGAAATCATTACCTCCGGCTTTTCATAAAACTACCAAATCCATACAGGAACACACAGTAATTTGCACCATCGACCCTTCCCTGAAAAAAAGCAGGAATGATAAACCACCACCACCAAGGACACATACCTATGTGGCCCTAGCCTTTCAAAGCACTTTGATATGAACGATCTTCCTTGATCCTCAAAGCAATCCTGTAATGCACACAGAGCATCAGCAGGCTCTCATGGGTAGTTGATGAAGCAAGTTATTGTCTATCAGTCTATCTATTATATAAAGGAATTCAGAATCCATGTATCCATGTAGCCCAGATCAGATACTGGGGGACCTCCCTCATATAGACTTTATTTGCTGGAGACTTCCATGATAGCTTAGATCTTATATACTCAAAAAGGTTTTTTGGAGTTAAAAAATACAGGGACAAAAACATTTTCTTTTCAAATCCCAACTCCACCATTATGAGTTGTACACCTTTGCACAGTGCACTTAACCTTACTGAGCCCCAATTTCTTTAACAGTAAAGTTGGCGACAGTAATACCTCCCTTAGAGGATTGTGAGGATTGCAAGTAATAACACAGGAAGTGGCTCATAGAACTCTTCCAAGAAATGTTAGGTACATTGCCTTGCTTTCTAGAAGCCATTGCACCATGTAAGAACAGACTGACCCAAATGCTTTCTCCCCAACTGAATTCATTAGGGATACATAGACTGGTATGTCCAGCAAAAATAGCCCAACAGTGAATAAAGGATTAGGGTAACCTTCTGGATTCATGCTATAGAAAAAGTCATGGTTACTGAGTCTTTTTCATCATAACAACTTTTGTCTGTGATTAAGGAAAGCAAAGTGTACCTGTGTTTTCCTTTCATCAATATGAGTGTTAAATCAGTTTCTACGCTTTCCAATTTTTATATTTATGCTTAAGATTTTTCCATTATAAGTAGTAAATACCTGATTTTTTTTCTAGTCTGAAAATAATTGGTATTTTAGCCATCAAAATACGTTTAGAATTTGTCCATGCATTGACAAAGCCTTCAAAGCCAGCCCTTCACTGCTTCCTGCAATTTGGATCTTCGATAAAAGATCATATTCCTTTTCTCTAGAGGTCAGCATTAGAATGTCTTTTAGTGTGATCTGACGGTGACAAGCACTGCCTTGTTCTTCCATTATTGTTATGCTGTTTTATTTTTTATGTGTTTATTCATGAGCTTGAAATGTCTTTTTGATGTCTGTTCCTGAATTTATAAAGATGAGCAATGCAGAGAGATAGCCCGAGGCTGGAATGAGTTCACATTTGGAAACTTTGTGATGGAAGCTGGAATCCTGTGGGGATTGGGGAGACGAAATACCTAGAAAGCCCCTCCACTGCCTTCATCAGGAGGCACCTGATCTGCTCCTGACAATAGGTGCACACCCCGGATGGTGTGGAATGTGCTGTGAAGGAGGCTGGAGAAGAGCACTGTGCACCCCCTTTTTTCTGCTCCCCATTTCATGTCCTTGCCAGGCTCTTCCTCCCCGTCGACAGCAGCCCCAGGACTGAGGGGAAGAGCAGCATCAGGAGTGATTCTATGGAGTGGAGGGAAAAAGGAGGGAGCACTTAAAATATCATGAATGTCCCAAATAGAAGTTGTCAGGTGAACTAGAGATAAGAGAAATCAGGAAAGGGGAGCCACCTATATGGTGCAGCAGACCTCACCTGACTCGCCTGCTGCTCCCCTCCCTTCAGTACATCTTCCTGTCTGTTCCCCACTCTCTCTGGTGAATCCCCTCACCCCACACCTTTAGCCTGTACCCCAGTTCTTGCATACATAAATAAATAAATCTTTTTTAAAAAATCAAGTAAGAGAAAAACTGAAAAGAGAAGAAACTTGAGGTGAGGAGCGGTAGTTACACTTTCCACCATTCTGGAAGAAAATGGTTTGTCTGCATGGATCAGAGGTGGATGAGCTCCACCCTGTGACAGAATGTGCAGCTGGATGCTTGGGAGAAATAAATCAACATGGCCCCTACCCTCTGGGTTAGACAGATATTATAAGCAGCCAACTCCACAAATTTCTAAACTAACACCAAACAATAAAAATAGCAATGAATTTCCTAAGATGAAAAACCCTTTCCTTTTTCTATTTCAAAAGCCTTAATATCTTTCTAAAACATCTAAGCAATTGTTATATTGTAAAAGATTCAATAGATTTTTGAAATGATTAATATGTCCATGTTACTAGGTTATCAACACAAGTACCAAATTTTGGTGCACAGGAATGTGAAAGTCAAAGATTCTACTCAGACTGAAATGATATTGGAAAAGGTTATTTAAAAGATATTTGTCATTACTTTGTTGTCATGAGCTGTTTTATTATAAAAAAGATGAAAATTAATTCCATCCATTAACTATCTTCTACAACACACAAATAGGAAGTGAATTAATTCAAAGGACTAGAAATTAGTAAGAAACCAAGAAATAAAAATGCCTTGAATCTCTTGAAAACTTTTAATCAATGAAACAGAAGATCCTCAAACAATACTTTTGTCAAAGAGAAATCAAAGTGAATGGGCCTCCCTGGTGGTGCAGGGGTAACAAGATGCAGCACTATGAAGCTATCCACAGCCACTACAGCAGGAGTTCAATCCCCAGCCAGGGAGCCAGCCACATGGTGCAGCAGACCTCACCTGACTCGCCTGCTGCTCCCCTCCCTTCAGTACATCTTCCTGTTCTGTTCCCCACTCTCTCTGGTGACTCCCCTTACCTCCACACCTCTAGCCTGTACCCCAGTTCTTGCATGCATAAATAAATAAATCTTTTTTAAAAAATCAAAGTGAAAATTTCAGAACTCCTATAAAATATTGATAATACACCACTGAAGAGTTACATCCTAAACAGACTTCAAAGAAAAATGCATTCAAGTCTTAAATGCTTCCTTTGTTTAAAAAATTACGTGGGGCCTCCCTGGTGGTGCTAGGGTTAGGACGCAACCTATGAAGTGGTCCATGGCCAATGCATCACAAGTTCGATTCCTGGCCAGCCAGGGAGCAACCCACATGGCACAGCAGACCTCTCCTGTCTCGCCCGCTGCTCTCCACAGCAATGTACTTCAGTCAGTCTGACTGTTCTGTTCCCTGCTCTGTCTCTGGTGGATCCTCTTACCTCCCACACCTCTGGCCTGTACCCCAGTTCTTGTACACATAAATAAATAAATCTTTTAAAAAAATAAAAATAAAAAATTATGTATCAATCATCCAACTGAAGAAATTAATAATGAAAAACAATAGATACTAAGGGAATAAGCGAGATTAATTAGAATAAAATTTGATGGGTTTATTAGAAAAACTCTACAAAATATCAACACCATGGTACATGTTGCAAGTAATTTTAAAATTTATGGAATGGATTTAGGGGGAAAAACCCCAAATATATAAATAAAATATTAAAAGACTGATAAAACCAAAGTTTTAGAAAAAAAAAATATAAAGACTCTCTTTGCTAAGTGTCCACAAAGACACAGAAGAATAAAAATATATCCTGAGAAAGTATAATTTGGGTGTCATCTTAATAAGTTATGCTTCAATATTAAGGAATCTAGTTAAATGTTCCCTCCTATTAGTAAATATAAAGGTATAAATCTTATGACCAAAGTCATAGAATGTGTAGAATACTTAGAAAGTTTCAACAAGTATCCAGATTACAAATTAGAGAAACATTTCACTCAGTCCTAAAGTATACATGCTTCATGTGGAAATACTTTAAATTTGCCCGTTTAAGTTAGGGATAACCCAAAGATGCCCAATATTACTAATTTCACTTAACATTTAACGTTGTTATTGAAAGACTACCTATAAAATTGAAAAAGAAGATAAATTAAAGGTTAAGCTAGTGGAAAGAAAAAAATTAAATACTACTACTTGCCAGTGATATCATCACGTATTTTCAAAGCACAGAGAATATGCTGAAAAACCATCACAAGCATCAAAAATAAGATTATTACAGGTAAATGGAACGAAATGTTAAACTTGACAAATATTCAATTTTAAAAAGCTGTGCCATGAATATTAGACTAAGCATATTTTAATATAAAATCAATATTAGAGACAAATGACCAGCATGTATTGATTAAATCATTCTAAACGTCCTAGCTTAAGTAAAATATTAGAGGTTAGTAGCTCTCTAAGTTCAGGACATTTTTGTAAAAATATTTATGTTGAAATTCCTCAAAGAAAATCCATGTTGTTATAGCTCAAAGTCTCTAGATCCTGTCTTTCCTCATCACCCCATTTCTTCAAAACAACTGGCTTAATGAAGCAACACAAAGTTCTTCATGACCAATTATTTCATTACCAAACATTCCATTTCTCTTTCTGCTAGCTTCGTTGTTCCAATGTATGTTCCAATGTGTGCCTAAATCTAATCAACTTCGGTATACCAGAGAATTAGGAAAGAAACTACTAAAGTTCACTGATTAAATATAAATTGTAAATTCCGGGATGTGCAAATGAGGCAGCCTGAAAGAGGATGAGGGGGAACGTGCTATGACCATCAACCCTCAGGGTTGATTTTATTTATTTATTTTAAAGATCCATCCATTTATGCATACAAGAGCTGGGGTACAGGCCAGAGGTGCGGGGTGTGAAAGGATTCACCAGAGACAGAGTGGGGAGCAGAACAGGCAGACTGGCTGAAATACACTTCTGAGGGGAGCAGCGGGCGAGAGAGGAGAGGTCTGCTGTGCCATGTAGGTAGCTCCCTGGCCGGCCAGGGATCGAACTAATCTTGCAGAGGCTGCAGACTGCTCCATAGTGCGGTGCTTAACCCCTTGAGCCACCAGGGAGGCCCCCCAGGGTTGATTTTAGACACAGACCCAAAGCACCTTTTCTACCTGCTCCAATAGAAACTTGGTCCCATGTAATGAAGGTGGGCTTATTTATGGTAATGTGGAAGGAGTAGAGAAAAGTCATACTTTTGAAATAATTGAAGGTGACTTACACAGGATTACAGAGGGAAGTTTGGATCATGCCACTAAATGAGAATTCAAAGATTTCTCCTCTGAAGGTAAAGAATATGGCTCCAATGAATGAAAGGAGCTTTGGCAAAAAAAGACCTTCTAGCAATCAAAAAAGATAAACTCATGCCATTCGCAACAGCATGAATGGAGCTGGAAAGGATTATGCTCAGTGAATTAAATCAGAAGGAAAAAGAAAAATATAGTATGGTTTCACTTACAGGAGAAATATAAGGGAACCAAATAAGGAATCAGAGGGGGGAAAAAAAGACAAAATTTTCACAGGCAGCTGTAAATCCAAGATTCAGCAGAGGAGGCAGAGGGAGAGAGATTAAAACAGGGGCAGGAAGAGCAAAAGAGACTATGGTGATGGTGCATGGGTAACTGGGTGGAGGGACTACACCTGAGAGAGAAAATCAAACATTGTACAAAAATGAACAATGATGTTGAATATATATACACATACATATATATATATTTTTAAAATGGACATTCCAGGGAGCTGACCCATATATGGAACAGCAGACCTCTCCTATCTCGCCAGCTGCTCCCCCCAGCAGTATATTTCAGTAGATCTGACTGTTCTGCTCCCCACTCTGTCTCTGGTGAATACTCTCACCCCCTGCATCTCCGGCCAACACCCCATTTCTTCCATGCAAAAATAAAAAGTAAAAAAAAAAAAGATCAAAAACCATTGTGATAAAAGGAACTGAGGCTTCAAGGTGGGTACCTGTAGAAAGCACTAACTATGGCACCTAAGCCTCAAGAATGAATAAGGTAATTATTTATTCACAATCTTTTCACATGTGATTTTAGCCCATTATGAAAATGGGAAAAGATGTCTGTGGTGGCATGAATCAACTGTATGGTACATGCAGAATTAGCACACCCGAGATCACACTGGCCATTCATTGTACTGAATGGACAAAGTTCATTATTTTAAGATGGACAAACTATTCAAAGTTATAAAGTCTTTATTTGTGTTGTTTTTCTCTACAGTCCCTGAAAGAAATTTTACTAGAAGATAAAATATGAAAAAAAAATACAATGATACAAAAATCTGCTCATGACATGGGTTAAGAATATATATAAATGATGTAATTTAAGCTGAGACTCTAAACAAAATACAACATGTTGTATCAAGCAGCTACATCTCTGGAATATAATAATCTGTAGTTGTACTTTATAAAACATTATTTATAAATTATTATACTGAACATCAAGGAATAATTCTCTTGGTAACCCTGGCTGAAGCTAAGTATTAGTTGGCATTTGTAACTGAAGATAAGTGACAACATCTTGCTTTTGCACAAAGACTAAACCTCTGACTCTATCCTGGAATATTCAGTGATTCTAAGTAATTAATTTGAACCCCCAATGTTACCCACATCAGTTGTTCTTCCATAGAAAGGAGAAATGAATAAGGTGAGACCTATAATATTTTCTATCTAAAAGATACTTTCAGGACTGCAGAGTAAAAAAGAAAACCAAACAAAATGTTGATATCACATCCTTCTGGGGACACGGACACACACACACACACACCACTTTTTAAAAAGCTAGCATTTTATATATATATTGTTCTGTATTTTGCTTTTTCACTTAGGACTTGAGTTTGTTTTATATCCTCAGGGAAGGGAAAAGTCATCTGGACAAAGTGTGTCAATATTGAGACGATTTCTTTTACACCTAAGTACTAGGAACAGATTACCAACTAGAATGATTGCCCTGAAAATAACAGACATAACAAAGATGGCAGTTTGCAATGTTGACTGTAAACCACTTATGCCTTAGAAGGTGAGTTTTCAACGACAAAATGCTGTTACTATGGATATGACCAGTCTGTCATGGAGAAGAGTGGACACGGAGGTGAGAGGGAGTATTGAGTGAATCTCCGCTAAAACACAGTGTGTTTTTTATTCTAATTCCTATAAGGATCCTTTTGATAACTGTAACATTATTGCTAGCAGCCAAAGCGGAGAGAAGAAAAAACTATATTTATGTCAAAAGATGGAAAACTATCAATATTTGAAATGGGAAGTAAAATGAAGCAAAGCAATATTTAGCCTGAAAAAAAAAGTTGAAAGATCATGGACTTTCTCCATTGGAGAGAGTGGTCAATGAAAACCAAATCTTATTCTTTTTCAGTTGGCATCAGCTAGCTTTCTCAGTCTTTTAAGTTTTGAAATAAAAGGCCATTTCATCAGAGTGGCAAACAGTGATGTTATTTTTATTACCTTAGACATTAGACCCAATTTTTACAATAAAATGAGCAGGGATCACAGTAAGGGAGCTGCCAGGAACTTCACCCTGATTTATGTAAACTTATCAGCATCTCCACTGATAGGGAAGATGATGCAAATACAATGCTTTTAATAAGACAAATATGAACGTGAAATAAGTCAGATGGAGTAAAACAAATACTGGATAGCATCACGTATATGAGGCATAGAGTGAAACCAAGCAAAGGAGCAGATGAAGCCAAACCCTAGAAACTAGCCAGAAGCTACCAGACGGGAGGTGTGAGAACAGAAGCTGAAGCTGCCAGAGGGGAGGTGTGAGAACAACATGGAAAGAGAGCACAATAGACTATGGGAATGGAGTGTGGGTGACTTTGGTGGTGGGTGTGGTATAGTACCAACACATGAGGGAGCTCCTATACCTCTAAAACACAGTATAAACCAATACTACCTCAATCAATAAGAGGGGGTGGGTTTATGACATGCAGGATGATTCATTTTTCTGTCATAGTTTTAATTTTTTCCTACAAATTTGGAAAGTTGGACTAGATCAGAAAATTGTGACTCATGCCCCCCACCCAGCCTGCCACATGCATTCACATTCAGTTTTTCTTGGAACACAGCCACACTCATTTGTGAGCATGGTATTTGTGGCTGCTTTTGTGACCCATCATCAAAGGTGAACTGTTGTTCCGCAGGCCATATGGCTATCAAGCCAAAAATATCTGCTGAAGTTTGCAAACTCCTGAAGTAGATAATAATAAATGATAAGGTTTCACATTTATGGAGACCTGCTATGTGCCATATGCTAGTTAACAACTTTGTATACTTTATATATGTAAAAATGAGTAAAATGAGTGCTGAACTTTAGTGATATTGATCTAAGGTCAGGTGTGACTAGTTCAAAGTCCACACTCAAACGATAAAGGCACTGTCTAGTTATTGAATGTGTGTAGCATGTAAATGTCAAAGACTTAAGAAATAAAACACAGATTTGTAAAAAAAAAAAAAACTATTTGAGGATGAACATAATGTCTTCCTTTTTGTTGCCCTTGTCTACATCAAATCTGTAGTCTTCAAGGAGCTTAATATTATGTTGAGATAAAAATGAACAATTATAATCTGAATGATAAAAACAGGTATATTATGGAATACTCCTCTAAATGACATAAGAAAAATAGAATGTGCTGTTTCGGGGGGGAAATCAAAGTTGAAACTATCCAGATGCCTCTGAGTAAAGGAATAAGCAGGAATGAACTTGCCTTTGCTGCAGAAGCTGATTTCCAAAGTACAGGTTGACATTCCAGTTTCTTTTCCAAGTCATGTAATAGATACTGTCTTGCATCTAGAAAGAGCTTGGTATATAAATTCAAATTACTCTTTCTGCAAACATTCTCCTAAACAAAGGATTTGCTTTCTAACTAGAAAACATAGTGATCTATTCCTCTGGTCACACCTCTTTCAAAACACTTGCTTGAATAATTTCTAACTTTTTGTAGTAAATCTCCAGGCAATCTCAGAAAGATCATTTTAAACCCTAACCAGCAAATGTATTGAGTGATGTCATATAGGTATTTGTTAGAGTAAGTGATCCCCAGAACAACTAATGGAAACTAGGAAATGCTAGGTTAGTTTTACACATCTATCACTTTGAAACTACTCATAAACTACAAATGAATGTAGATATTTGTCTTTGCAATTGTAGTAGCCCTTCAGTAACTCAAAAAGTGTTTACCTTTTCACACTAACCAACTCAGCCCATCTCTTATTACACAGGCACATGTGCCCATGATGTCCTAGGAAGATTCAGATAGAGGCAATCCACTCTCTTCTGTCCTACTTCCAGAATTTATTTTTTTATAAACTAGCCAGTGTAGGAATAAAGGTCAATGGTGATAAAAGTACTGTAAGTCATGGATGGAGAAAGTATGGTGAGAGGTCAGCCACAGAGTAAGGATAGGCTGGGGTCATCAGAATTTATTATCTTGGGACTCCCCTGGTGGCACAGCAGTTGAGCGCTGGGCTGCAAAGCTGCCCGCAGCCTCTGCAGCACTGGTTCGATCCCCGGCCACCAGCGAGGGACCCACATGGTGCACAGACCTCTCCTGCCGCGCCCACTGCTCCCCTCAGCAGTGTATTTCGTCGGTCTGCCTGTTCTGTTCCCCACTCTGGCTCTGGTGAATTCTCACACCCTCCCATGCTTCTGGCTGTATCCAGTGCTTGTATAAATAAATAAATCTTTAAAAAAAAAGTGAAAAGAACATTATAAAAAAACGAATTTATTATCTTGAAAGCGTAGGGGCCACATTCTACTACAAATGTGGAGTGGGGGCAGGAAGAGAAATCAAATAATAAACAACAGCAACAAACAGAACTTTGCAAATGATTGACATAGGAAGCCAGTGTACCAAGTGACAATACCTTTCATGTGACTATTCAAATGTGAGAAAATGGGCTTACATTTGAATAGTAGTATGAGAGGTTGCCAATCTTATTATCCTGAAGCAGTGTCTTATTTAAGGAAATAAGATACAACCAGGTACCACATACACATATTGTTTAAAAATATGTCTCATATTTTTAGAATGTTTAGATTAGCTTCAATCTTATATATCTTCAAAATCGAGTTCTTATCTCTCAGACCCACATACTAACCAAATAATTTCAGAGTCCTTATAACAAAATGGCATTCTCCATTCACTGCATTTAACTTTGAAAACTGAAACCATCTGCATCCATACAACTTTGACTATGGGGACTGATATCTGAAATCACTTGTGTCAACATAACTTTCCTATTTGTTCCAGGAGATTCTTGGCCATGAAGTTAAGGCTGTAAATCAATAAATAACTTCACTATTGGTTGGTTCCAGGAATTTACTAAAAGCCAATACATTTGATGAATAGTTTGCTCATCTGGGCAAATAATGCCTGTTCTAGGAACAATGGGTTGTTCACATGGTCAAACAGCTCATTTATCAAACAGCTGTTTATTTATCAAACTTCCTTCAACACTCTTGCTTTGCTGTATCTGCCAAATTAAAAATGCACATCTTAAACTTTACCAACTCCAATCACATATCTGCCCTTGAAAGAACAACCTTAAACCACTTGATCCCAGAGCCCAAATTCCTGCCAATATACACCCCTGCCCTCTCCTGTCTGAGAAACAACCAAGACTATCAACATGATGTGCTCTCTTACTATACAAGGTTAAATTACCTCAGTTTTGTTTGATTAACAGATTATTCTGGCTGTCTTTTGAGAAGCTGATAATCAATTCTTCCCCTTATATCAAACTATGATCTGCAATATCCCCTCATCTCCAAATAGATGAAATTCTATTGAGTTAGATGATTGGGGCATTCTCTCTCCAATCATTAAGATCTCAGATGTCAGATTAAGAATACAGAAAATAAGAAAATATAGTTTACACATAATAAATTTGTGTTCAGTCACAGTTTACATAAAATAAACAAATCTTAAATATACAGCATAATAAATTGCTTCTATTTGTATACATTCATGAATTCAACAAATGTATGTAAAGATATTATCACTACTGCAGAAGATTCCACTGAGTCCCTTTCCAGTTAATACCTAACAGCAAGCATTATTGTGGCTCTTATCACCACATCCTACAATTGCCTGATCTTGAAATCAATACAAATGAGGTTGTACAATATGAACACTTTTATATCTGTCTTCTTTCATTCAATATTATATTCATCCATGTGAATTTATCAGAATGTTATTTTTTGTAGTGGAGCATTCCTAATATGAATATACGAAACATATTTATCCATTTCTAATAATAGGGTGCCATAAATATTCTTGAACACATTTTTCATGGACATATGCACTTAATTCTCTTGTGTGTATACCTAGGAATGGGATTCCTAAATCATAGGGTTGGTGTTATCTCTAATTTTAGTAGATAGCCAAAAAAATTTTCAAGGTGGTTAAAATAATTAAACATTCCATCAACAACATATGAGAATTTCCATTACTCTACATTCTTGACATTTGTAATTAACTTTTTTTTTTTTAATTTTGCTGTGCTTGTGGTTTTGTAGTGGTTTTTAATCATGGTTTGAATTTCCATTTCTCTGATGAATAATGATGAACACCTTTAAATGTGCTTATTGGTACTGCTTCAAGTTTTTGCCACATTTTACACTGAATTCTTTAATTTGTAGAATTTTGTTATTCTGGATATGGGTCCTTTGTAATAAATACTTTGAAAATATTTCCTTTTTACTTACCTTTTACCTTTCTTAATGATGTACTTGTGTTTTATTTTCTTTTTTTTAAAGATTTATTTATTTATGCATACAAGAGCTAGGGTACAGGCCAGAGATGTGGGGGGTGAGAGGATCTACCAGAGACATTGTGGGGAACAGAGCAGGCAGAATGACTGAAATACACTGCTGAGGGAAGCAGCAGGCGAGACAGGAGAGGTCTGCCTCACCATGTGGTTTTCTCCCTGGACGGTCGGGGATCAAACTCGTGCTGCAGAGGCTGTGGATTGCTTCATAGTGTGGTGCTTAACCCCTTGCGCCACCAGGGAGGCCCTTTAATATTTTTTTTATTAAAGTAGCATTGGGTTATGACACTGTATATATTGAGAAATATATAGGAGGTTTTTGGATAAATAGATCAATTCATCTTTTTTAACTTTTATGGTTAGTGCTTTTTGAATCATGTTCAGTAATTTTGACCAACCCCAAATTTATGAAATTATTCTGTTTTTCTCTGAAAGCTTTATTGTTTTACCTTCAGGAATATGTTTGTGATTCTTACTGAATTAATTTTGTGGACGATATGAATCAGAATATCCCCAAAACTTTCTTGCTTCTGCTTCCAATGCAAATGAATAAGCCCTTCTTTAACTAATATATAATAGTAAGATTGGGGTCTTCTTTGTGTAACCATAGTTTTAATATCTTCAATGATTTTTAGAAGGCCTGCTTTAGAATTGTATGATTATAATTTATATGTGTAATTGAGACAAAGCCAACAAATACACTCATGAAAATGAAGCCAACATAACCTAAACTTGTAGTATAGGGATTCAGATAACCTGAGACATTTAAACTACCAAGTCTGAAGACTGCCTTTTCTTAAAAGCCCCTTATGGAGTTCCTTAATGCAGTCATTTACATTAGGTCAAAGTTTTGTTCTTAGACAAAGTGTTATTTAAACCCAAATCAAGACTCTTTCTTTGATAATCAACAACCATGTGTCTCATTTACTTTATGCCACTCAATAAAAAAAAAAAGTCACACAAATTTGTCCATTCAACTGAAATGAGACAAAATCTAGAGAATCTGCCTAAATTGCCCTGTGTCTACTGAAAACTATAAAAGTAAAATGAAAGATAATAGAAAGCTGGTTTTGAGGTTTATTCAGTCATTTGAAATGGAGGGTGATTCTTATAGCGAGTTACCCAGAGGTAGATATCACAACTTCTGAACTGTTATAACCCAGAACCTTTGAAAATGACCAAATATGGTTGATCAGAAAAATATAACTAACCCAAATAACCCACACTATAGCTGTTTTCTCACAGGTCCTAATTCTTTACTAAATATATATTTAATAACATCTACTCTGGGGACTTGAAACTGAAGAAGAAAGGCAAGGTCTGGAGTTTGTTGAGCTTTAGCTACAGTTGAGTAAATAGATCAAATCACATACCCGAAAAAAAAAAAAAAAAACTGTAAGTCCTAACAAGTACAATGAAGGACAGAAAATGCTTGGGCAGGGAATGAGAGGGGCTAGTCAAACCTTCAGATAAGAGTAGATGATCAGGGAAGGTTTCTAGAAAGATGCACAGAGTATCCAGAGAAAAATGAAGCCAGACTACAACCATCAAATCCAATTCACATGTATATTTCACACTCGAGAAGTGGGAATACAAACAGGAGAGAGTAATATTATTTATTTTGTTTACTTACCTGCTCTTGGAATCCTGTATATTCTTACAAGACTGTGAGTGAACACCAAGGTGACCTCAGTAATTATCAACAAAAGACCCATGAATGCCACTATCACCTGAAATCCTCTAAGTCTCCTGGCAAGTAATCATAATACAGTAAGGTAACTGATCCATGTGGGACACACAAGTCTATAGAAAGAGTCCCCGTGTGTCTATGTAGTGAAAGGAGGAATTAACTTGGACAAAGAGGGATTCAGGTCATAACAGCCCTTCTATAGAATGCAATAGCCAATGGGTAGCCACTGGGAAAAAAAAAACTGGGCAGAATGGCACAAGTAACTGTAAAATTTATTACATTACATAAACATCAATTCTATTTTTATTTATAAAATAGAATTCATAAATAACCTAAATGCCCCAAAACAGAATAGACCAAAAAGTAGTGTGTGTGTATACATATATATATATATGTATGTATGTATGTATACACACATATATATATACATATATATGTATACACACACACTACCTTTTGGTCTATGCTGTTATATATATACATATATATATATATGTACACACACACACATCGAATACTACTCAGCACTCAAAAAGGATAAACACATGCCATTTGCAACAACATGGATGAAGCTAGAGGGATTATGCTAAGCAAAATAAGTCAGAAGGAAAAAGAAAAATAGTGAAAGATTTCAATTATAGAAAAACCAAACAAAAGGTCAGGGGAAAACAAGACAATACTTGTAAGCTGACCATAGACTTGAGGCAAACATCAAGGAGGAGGGAGGGAGAGGGAAGAACACATGGGACTATGGTGATGGTTCATGGGTGCTAGGTGATGGGCAAACTATACAGGCACTATACATGAAGGAAGAAAAATGATGGAAAAAAATAAATTAAAAATAAAATAAAATGCATCCCTGGTAAGCAACAGACTCTCAGATCACAGCCTAAAAGATAATGATGAAGATTCCATAGAGAGTTTTTGACCTTGCAGACTTTCCTTTGGCTGACCTGAACTCATGGATCATAAATTATTCCAATTTCACTGTAATCTCTCTGGCTGAAGTTTATTTTAACTTTCACCACTGATGTGGTTTTTTTATTTAATGATATACCATCCAAAAATACAACATATTCCTCAAACAGACAGAGCCTTGGTTTATTCCACAAATAATTCTACTTGAGGAGATTCTGAAAAACAAACTCTAAGTGTTTCAAACAGAAAAAAATGTAATCCTGCTAAATCATTCACAAGTTAAAGAAGAAATTGTGGTGGACATTTTTTACAAGTGTCAGCAAACACTACATATCAAAATATGTGGAAAGCATCAGTTGCTTGCAGGAAATTATAGTCTTAAATCAGAGGAAATTACAGTCTTAAGTGCCTATGTTAGAAAACTTCGAATCCTCAAAATTGATAAACTAAGTATTCAACCTAAGAAGTTAGGTGGTCTACTCTAAGTCATCAATAAATTCAAATAAAAGGAAAGCGATAATAAATATAAAGTTCAGGGCCTCCTTAGTAGTGCAAGGTGTTAAGTCTCAGCAAAGTGAAGCTATTAGTAGAATCCCCAGCCAGGGAGGTGACCACATGGCACAGCAGACCTCTCCTGTCTTGCCCACTACTCCCCTCAGCAGTATGTTCCAGTATGTCTGCCTGTTCTGCTCCCCACTCTGTCTCTGGTGAATCATCTCACTCCATGCATAAACAAATAAAAGAAGTCTTTTTTTTTTTTTTTAAAGATTTATTTATTTATTTTATTTTATACAAGCACTGGGTACAGTCAGAAGTGCGGGAAGGTGAGAGAATTCACCAGAGCCAGAGCGGGGAGCAGAGCAGGCAGAAGGACCGAAGTACACTGCTGAGGGGAGCAGCGGGCGGCAGGAGAGGTCTGCGCGCCATGCGGGACCCTCCTCCAGTGGCCGGGGAGCAGCCGGGGATCGAACCGGCGCTGCAGAGGCTGTGGGTAGCTTCGCAACCCAGCGCTCAACCACCGCACCACTGGGGAGGCCCAAAAAGAAGTCTTTTTTAAAAAAAAGTTCATAAAATTTTTTAAAAGATCAGAAAAAATACTGGTTCTTTTATTAAAATGATTACAAAATAAACTTACCCATGTCAATTATGTTTGAGAGAAGAGAGTAGAAGCAATGTCATGAATGGAAAGGGACTACAACCACAGATATCATAAAGAATAAAAGATGAGGGAACAGCATTAACAATTCTATGCTATTACTAAAAAAATGTAATTTACCAAGACAAAATTAAGTTTGAATCATATATCATCACTAATGAAATTGAAGCAGTGATCAAAAACTCTTTCTGAATATGTAACACCAGACTTTCTTAATTTTAAAAGATAAATTCTACCAAACTTTCAACAAATTTATGTATTTCTTTATCTAGAAAATAAAAAGGGAAGGCTACTCTTCCATTAAAAATATAAGCCCTTTGGGTAAATACCTAGGAGTGGAATTGCTGGATCATATGGAAGCTCTATCTTTAGTAGGCTGAGGAATCTCCACACAGCTCTCCATAGTGGTTGGACCAGTTTGCACTCCCACCAACAGTGCAGAAGAGTTCCTTTTTCTCCACACCCTCGCCAAAATTTGCTGTTGCTAGTTTTTTTAATATGTGCCATTCTCACTGGTGTAAGATGGTATCTCATGGTAGTTTTGATTTGCATTTCCCTGATTGCAAGTGATGTTGAACATTTTTTCATATGGCTATTGGCAAACAACTATAAACTAGAGACACACCCGGGGGTGGGGAGGAAAAGGGAGTAGGATCAAAACAAGCGTGGTGGGAATTGTACGGGGACTGTAACCAAAATGAAAATGTATACATTGTTACAAAAATGAAAAATTATGTAACAAATATATAAACTAATCAAATATATATAAAAATATGTATATTGATACCAAAACCAGAAAAAGGATTGTGGGTCTATTTGACTCATAAATATAGAACCAAAATTCTTTTTAAAAAGACAGAGAGGAAGAAAGGAAGGGACAGAAGGAAGGAGGGAAGAAGAAAGACAAGAGTGCATTTAATAACATACTAGGAATAAACTGGGTTTATTCCAGGTATGCAAAAATATTTTATATTATAAAATCCATTAATGCAATTTTCCATAGTAACAGTAAAAAATATGTAATCATCTTAATAGATGCAGAATTGTGATAAAATCTAAAATTCATTCATGATAATAAGTTCTGTATAAATTAGGCATAGAAAGGAAATCCATGACCTGATTTTTTAAAAGTATCTATAAAAAACATACATTATGCTAAGGTACTAGCCTTAAAATCAAGAGCTCTGCAAGAAATATATTTATCACAACTCCCAATCAACATGTATTGAACATTCTAACTGGTACAATTAGGAAAGTAAAAGAAACAAAAGTCACATGTATTAGAAAGATGGTCAAAAACTGTCATTATTTGGAGATATCATTTAACCGCAAACCTCAGAAAATTTGGTAGAAATAATAGCTGAATTTAGCAAGGTAGATGGAAATAACCTTAACACAAAAGTCAGGTAATTTCTGTCTCCAGCAGTAAAAATATAGAAAACATAATTTAAAAAAAAAAAAAGAATTCCACTTACAATTCTAACAAATAAATATTGAGTGCATAAAAGTAAGTCTAAAATATGATGCTCAATATCTGTACAGGAAAAAAATTATAAACTCTATGAAGACACATTAAAGATTATCTAAATAAGAGATATAAACCATATTTGTGAACATGAGACTTAACATAAAAATACTAATTCTCAACAACTTCCTGAAAGTGTTTTCTATAGAACTTTCTAAAGGTTATTTTCCATTCATATGACAAATCGTATGTCCTAGCACAGCCAGGACAATTTTGAAGAAAATCAAGAGGGAAAGATTCTTTCTACCATATATATTGATCGATTATGAAACCACAGAACTCATGGAGAGATAATACAACCACATGTGGATCCATCATTGGTTTGACAGACATATTATGTAAGGTGAGTAGGGAAAGCAGAGACTGGTCAATAATGTAAAGCAGGAGAAAAAAAAAAATCATCCATACAGAAAAAAGATGAAATTGTAGCCCTACCTCACAACACACTATACAAAAATCTATATATAGAAATTAGGACCTATCAAAAATTAAAATTGAAACTCAGCAGGAAGTACATGGTTTTTTTTTTTTTAGTTTATGGGATATAGAAGATTTCATGATGTTTACTATAAAATTTTTAAAAATCATAAATTATGTTACATTACAATTATTCACTTTGGTCACCAAAAAAAAAAAAAAACAACAACTGAGTTTTTTCAGAAGGTGAAAATAAAAAAATATATTTACAACATACACAATGGACAAAAAAATAAATATCAAGATGCAATACAATATGAACTGCTATCATGAACAAATAAAATTGTAGAAAAATATGCCAAAGAGATGCTAGACTCCATCACAGAATAGGATCCATATAAATGGATAAAAATATGCAGATATGTTCACTATGTTGGAGCTATGAAAATAAGACCATAATGAGACACCATTTTGCATCCTTCAAGTGATAAAAATTAAGACATTTGAACATTCCAAGATCCACAGGATCACTAATATTTTGCTAGTAGGGATATAAATAAACAAACCACTTTAGAATATAGCTTAATTTATAGCCCAACACTGAATATTAATATATTAAAAGGCTCAGCAATTCAACTGCAATTAGAAACACAAGAGGGTCTCTTGTAAAAGAAGATCTATTCCAGAACATTAATAGCAGTGCCATTCACAGTGCTAAAATCCTGGCTCTAACCCAACTGCCCATTGGAGACTGGAGAAACAAAATGTGCTATATTCACATGATAAGATATTATACTGCAGTGAAAATGAATTAATAACAATATTTCTGGCAGCCAACCAAATATATCTCAGTCACATATAAGCAAAATTCCTCATCAAACAATTACATGAAACATTCTGCCCTATTTTAAAAGCTAAAAATAACTACATTAGGCATAATACTTTAGGGACAAATAGGCAACAAAATTGAAAGCAGAGCCTCCCCAGTGGCGCAGCAGGTTGAGTGCAGCGCTGTGAACCTGTCTGCAGCCTCTGCAGTGCTGGTTCAAATCCCGACCAGCCAGGGAGATAACCCACACGGCGCAGCAGACCTCTCCTGTCTCGCCCGCTGCTCCCCTCAGCAGTGTATTTTGCTCAGTCTGCCTGTTCTGCTCCCTGCTCTGTCTCTGGTGAATTCTCCCACCCTACCATGCCTCTGGCCTATACCCCAGTTCTTGTATAAATAAATAATAAATCTAAAAAAAAAAAAAAACTGAAAGCAAAGGAATAAACACCACAGTCAGAATAAGGAGTAGACCATAGAGTTGGAAGGAGATTATTTTCCAGGGTCCTAGTTTCTGTTGTACATGGCAGGTTCACAGATGCTTGTTACATTGGGAACAATAATTAATTAGATATAAAATGTCGGGCATACATTGACCAAAGAGAAGGGTATATCAAAAAAAGGGGGACAAAAAGTACTTCTTAAAAGCTCAGTTGAAACTAATCTTGATAGCAGCAGATGAACAGGCAGGATTGCAACAGTGCAGCAAATGACAATCACTAATCATGACTGGTGATGGAGATCTGTTCAGAAGCTACTTCAGTGTCTAAGGAATTTTACCACAAAAGTTTTTTGCTCAGTGAAGCTGCCCTCACTTGCCATATGCACTTCGAAGAGCCCAGTTTATGACCATTTAAATAATTTATACACAAAAAGTAAAGCAAAGCATGAAATCTTTAAGGCATCTTAAATCATATTAAGGTTTCATAAGCATAATAAAATAATTTCAGAAGTAATTACACACCATGGGGGTGAGTGAAGTCTAGCTAATGAGTTATGATGCCTATATCTCCTCTTAGTTCTCTATCCATGAGTCTGCATTTTAGAAAGTTAAGCAAAGGAGAAGTTAAGCTAAGTCCTCAAATTCTTTTCTTGGTCGAATGGACTGCCTGCCAAATAGATGTTTGACATGAAACAAAAAGTAAAATTGTATTTTTCCAAATACTTCTTTTTCCTTGTAGATAGGGAGAATGTCCTTGTTTATTTTATCAAGTTCATCAGCATCTGAGAATGTTACAGACTAACAACAAAGCTGTCATGGAGGAAATAATCCTAGTCAATTGACTTCAGATGATTCAATCTATCATGTTATCTTCTCCAAGGGAGTGAAATGGTGACACCACAGGAGTCTAAGCAGCAGTTTTATCCGAAGGGAGAAGGACTATTTCAATGATGGCAGAAACCTGCATAGATGGGTCAGAAAGCAATTTAGACTCTCCCTTTATCACAGTGCGCTGATCCACGATAAAGTTATACTGCTTTTCAAATTAGCACATAACATTTAAGTATGCACTTGGCAGAGAATACTAGAGATTCATCCTGATCAGGTGACACAAATTGATGACTTTAAGCCACACATTTGAATGGAAAGGAAAAGTAACTTCCTAAGTCTAAGGAAAAAGGAAAGAATCATAGTCTGATACAAAAACATGATATCAGGGATATACACTGACATCATTGACAATGAAGAATCAGCAGAAAAATAGGGTGACAAGTCAAGATCAACCATCCATATATATCCCTAAAGTAACTGTGGATCATGGGTGTCGTGAGGCTGGGAGAACAAGGAAACATACCTGAGGGGAAAAATCTAATACTATCCAAAAATTAACAAAGATATAAGTTAATTAATTAATTAAAAAGAGAAATGATGAGGGCTTAGATTGGGATTGCAGTTCTGAAGATGTAAGAAGTCAAGTTCAAGTTGTGTGTGAGAAGTAGGGTAGATACATACCATTTGGAAAGGCTTGGTCTTGCTAAGATGTAAGAAGATGAGAGGAAGCAAGAACAGTGCTAGACATTTGTCTGAAGCAACTACGTAGGGGCAGTAGTTTGTGGTGTTTGAAGTGTTAGAAGATCTCTGTGAAGTCAAATACATACTCATATACCTGGATATGGATCGCCAACAACTTCCCCTCCAGCCAACTCCTAAGACAGCTTTATTCCCTGTCCAGAAGCAGGGGCTGATACCAAGAACTATAATATTGTGTCCTGTCCACCAGCTTAGACTTTCCCCAACTTCTGGAACTTTCTTCCATATGTCCTCTGTGGCACCATCACACACTTCAGGGGATGTGCCCTCCTAATGTGCCCAGGCCCTGCCCACACAGGTCAGCCCAAAGAACATTTTAAAGACAAAAGAATCCTAGTACTCAGAACAAATATTTTCCAAATTTGCATCATTATTAAAATAACTTGTCCAAGATGTGAAGTCAGAACTTTGCCCAGATCAACTGAATCAGAATCTCCCAGAGAGAAAACTATAACCCTGTCCTTTCTTTGTTGCCCTAAGTTATACCAAAGATGAGCTAAGTTTGGGAAACAGTGATCTTGACCAGAGCTCTAATTACAAAAGAGGCACAAAAAGCCCAAAGGAATTAAGCCATTTCCAAAAGAAGCAGCAGTGCGCCTCCTGCAATCGAGAAAGACTTTTCTCTTTGCTCTCTTCTTTCAACTTTCCTCATTTCACTTCCAATAGATAGAAGTGACATGTTTTTGATCAATCTCCAAGAGGACTGCTCATACTTCCTAATCATGTCTCCCAGGAGAAGTGACTTTGGAAACCTAACAGAGTCTCAGGAACTGCTCTTTCCTTTCCTCGTGAACGGCTCACCTTGAAACAGTGGCAACCACTCCACACCGGGAAAATTATTTCTTCTTAATTGGGACCATCTAGAGAGGCTTGGAACCATAGAGGCTCTCTTTGCCAAGTTTAAAAAAGAGGCGTCCTTTTGTCCTTATTATTTCCTGGATGATACATGTGATCTGAAGGCTCGCACACACCACAGGGTCCTGGTTGACATCAGCAGGCATTATGCATGTAAAAGGGCAGCAGGAGTGGCTCATTATCTCCAGCCCAAGCAGAGAGAAACGCAATAATCATCGTTCTCTGCTTTTCTTGAAGCTTTTAACTGGTGTGGGAAACATAAGTAACCTCAGAACTTGGGTGAGAGTGAGTAACACCTCTTTCAATTGGCAGGTGGGGCTCCAGGCCTGCTTGACTGAGTATAGGTATGAGGGTAATGGAACCGTTGAATGTGGAAACTATGCTTCTCTCTAAAACTGGAGTGATTGATTTGGCTTTGCAGACAGTAACTCCCCAATAATTCCCAATACACCTAAACTCTTAAGGAAGTGCAGAATTTATGCACCCATAGATATCAAAAGTACATATGGCAAAAAGAAAGGTTGATGAGAAAAAGTGCATCATAAAGTCAGAAGACTTGGTTTATCAAGTATTTCACTCTTTTTCCTGCTGGAAACACTACTGTAATTGATGGAACTTAACATCACAGGCCCCATGAATCCAGTTAGGTCTCAATTATCTGTTCCGAAAAGAGGGAGCTGGCACAGATCTTTAAAAGAGAAAAGACACATGTGGATCAAAGCATTGGCTTTGCTTCTCTCCACCAGGCAGTGCCATCATCACTCTGGGTCTTTCTTTCTTCATGTTTCCATTCTGATGCCACCAAGGAGAGTCATTCATCAGGTTTGCTTTGCTAAATTAAAAATTATAAGAAATGTGCTATTTTCTTCTAACAATGTGCTATTTTCTTCTAAAAATACTTCCCTTGTGTACTTTCTCAAGCTACCTATGAACACCATTTTTAAATTTTACTCTGCTCTACCTCTCCAATTTTTCCAAGGGAAAGATCCTTTTAAGATCTTTCCTGACCATCATCCTTTCAAAACGATTTCTTTTTATTGAAAACTTGATTTCAAGGATAGGATTTATAATGGCTATTTTCAGGGTGCAGGAGAAAATTCCCCCGCCCATCTGGGTTCTTCTCAGACTGAGAATTAGACAAGTTAGCATCAGACAAGTTAGTAGGAAGAAAAGACCAAATGTAAATACATATGTATGGAGAATCTACATGGCTACAAAATCTGAATACATAAACCGAGGTCTATGTTCTGAGCTAAGGAATGGGATGGGGGTCTGCAACATCACGGGGAGAGGCTGGGGTCTCAGATGACGAGGAATGCATGCCTTCATATGACAAAGATCTCTTCCATGAAGAGGTTATTTCTGGAGATGACCTAAAATCTGGGTAATCTGCATTATTTAAAGTGAAGGCAACAATTTCTTTCAAGGTGTGCAGGACCTCTGTTGGCCTTAGTTCCACGTACCAAGGTGATACAAATTGGAATAAGCTGATCTGAATATTTTGGGGGAAGCTGACCCTAAAATATCTCAAACAATTTCGGCCCCTCCCTGAACCTTTTCCATCAGCAGTACTCCTTTCAAACCCAATTGGGTCAGGCCAGTTACTCCACCCATTAAAATAAAGAACAAAATCCTACAGAAGTGGAGATGACAAAAAAAAAATCACAATTTGTCTAAGTAATTCAGAGAGAGCATTGGTTGAATTTTTGTCTTTGTATTCTAAACCTTGGTAAGTATTCTGTCCCCTTGCCTTGCTGCCCGTAAGCAAACTTCTTTTCTGTTTTATTTTGTTTTGTTGTCTAGCTTCTGAAATGTACTTTGGCCACAGTCTTTTCAAATGAAGTAAAAGACCAGAAGAGGCCTGCCTGCCCCTTAATTCCCTGGAGCTGTTTCCAGAGTGTTGCTGATTCACCGCTGGTTATCACCATCCCTCCTACTTTCTCTGTTGGAAGCCCAGGCCACTCAGCTACACACCCACTCGGTATGTTCACAGTGATATCACCCACCCCCTACTGTAAAAATGCATTTCATCCCCTTAATTCAAGATCACACACGTGTGTATGAAGAGAGAGCTAAAAATGAAAGCATCTCACCTTCTCCTGTAGGTGGTAAAGTCGAAGAATCAAAGCCAAGAAGGAAAATCAGTATTATTCCCCATGCTTCAGACTGGGTTTCCAATCTACTATTGTTATCAGCTATCTCTCATTCTACCTAACCACACTGGCCCCTGAGCAAGATTATTCCTTTCAGACAAAGACTGTGACTTACACCTCTTTGCATCATATTTATTTATGCATAGAAGAACTGGGGTGTAGGCCAGAGTGTTGGGGGTTGGAGGATTCACCAGAGACAGAGTGGGGAGCAGAACAAGCAGACCTACTGAAATACACTGCTGAGGGGAGCAGCGGACAAGACAGGAGAGGTCTGCTCCACCAAGTGGGTCAGCTCCCTAGGGGAATCAAACTCAGGCCAATGTGCTCAGGCCTTGCCACCCAGGTGATAGTGCTGATACTGAACCCTTAAACCACTAGGGAAGCATGCTGTGAGAAGAATCTTTAAAGGACTAAACCAGAAGGTGGAAATAATGTTATCCTTCAACCTACAGGGCCTATGCCCAGTAGACTGGCATCCTGTAAATAAGTCAGTCAGTCTGCAAGAGATGATTTGACCCTAATTTTAACTCTAAAGAGGAAATGTCCACAGAGAAAGTCAAAGCATGTAATGTGGTCTCTGATTCCTTCTGATTTTGTATTTCCTGAACAGGTACCCTGAGAGGTAAAACTTGTTTTAAAAGCACTTAAAGTGCTACTTGTAAACTTTAGAGGGTGGTGATTTTCTTTATTCTCTGGGATTCCTGTGGTGGTAAATGTGGCGACCAAAGGATTCAAAAGTTTTAGTTGATCTTTGCATTTCTCCTGAATATGCACAAATGTTGAGGGACCTTTTTATTTAAATGCAACTGCTTTACACCTACATTCCTTACAGTGTACTTGTGGGAAACTTTTTTGTACATTTTTGTTTCCCAGAACCTAATCAATAGTGGGTACTTAGTAGGTCAGAGAGATTTCTTTCCTGACTGCTTTGGTATATAAATGTGGTTTGTAATAAATTGGTGAGGTCATCATAAAAGGCAAAACACAATTTATCACATGTTTTTCAAAGATATCCAGTACCATGCATAATATTCACAATGTCAGAAATTAATTCTGCTCTAACACCTACCAAAAAAAAAACAACTTATATTAGCATAGAGATAATGTTCAAAGTGCCCACATGTTCCTGAATACCTCATACAGCTTTGTTCTAGAAAAAAAAAATTATTTGCAGAAAGTAACTTAATCTGAAAAAGCTAGTTTGGCATGTAACTATGATGATGTATATCCTTGACTACATTCAAGTTCACAGAACACAGTATATATTTTCTTTTCTGGAATAACTTAGCATTGTTTTGCCCCAAGCATCCCTGAAAATACTTGGGTGTTATTTGAAAATCATTTTTGAGATTCTGTAGGCAGTTTTTTGCAAGACTTTTCCAATTGTCTCTATTGTCCACATTATGCTTAGCTCCTTTCTTTTCTTATCACATACCCCAGCTATAATTTTCATGATTCTCCCACAACCCACCCCAACAGGTGTCTAAGCCAGTCAGTTCCATTTCCTAGAGTTTCCAGACTTCTGGGAGATTTAGAGATTGTTTAATCTCGCCAAAAAAAAAGAGATGAGAAAACTGAGCCTAAAGAAGTAAGGCAAGTTATTCTGGGGATAAAGTTGGTTCATGAAGAACCATACTTTAATCTGTGTCTTCTGACTCAAAGGTGAGTGTCCGTTTTACAATACACAAAGAAGTCCATATTTCCCATAGGAACCAATCAGTTTAGTCAAGGCTTATTTTCCTAGCCACCTTTAAAGAATGTTTCTTTTGACTCTTTCTCAGACTATTATGCAGAGATATGCAGACTATGAATCATTTATTAACCCCTGGAAATCAATCTATGATTTTCTTCAACTTATGATTATTGATTTTTTTAAATTTGTAAATTATTTCTGTCCCACACTCACTTCCTCCCACCCATACTAAGAACGTGCTATTAAATACTGATTCTTTTGCTCTTTTGTTCATTTATTCATGTATTCTGTATTTCCTATATTGATATATAAATTCACTCATTCACCCATTCAACATTAATATATCATTTGATTTTTGCCCATGTGTTCCCAAACACTAAAGAGATGCTTGCTTGCTTGTTTGTTTGTTTAGATTCCAAGGAGGTCATCAAGCAATCCAGTTTCACTCCTTCCATGCATTATGGTTTTTAGTAGTAACGTGGACAAGTTTTAGAAAGCTGTATAAATAGAGAAAGGGAGAAAAATTAAATGGGAAGGTATGAACAGGACTTTTACCAAAAATTAGCATTTATTTCTTAAATATGAGTGGTTTACAAATAGTTTAATTTGATGACTGTCAGATAAATTCTACTACTTCTTTGTAGTGATTACAGTTTTCTTGGAGACTGACAAAACTCAAGCTGGTAAACAGATATTTAGACTGATTGAAATTCATTTCTATTTCAAGCACAGCATTTGGTCCCCTTCTTGCAATAAATAACTAATTAAATATTAGAATGATTAGATAAATAGGTAGGTAGGTACAGAGATATAATTTTTTAAGGGATTTTTGGCCAGAGCTGCAGGTAGATGCCTTTCTCTTTGCCATTTTCCAGTTATCAATCGATTCTTCTTTAAATGTCGAATGTGAGAGATTACTATAGTGTCTGGGAAGGTGCTCAGGTGAAACTGCCAAGAGGCACTTGGGTAGCTGACAGCCTCCAGCTGCCCTCCTATGGATGGAGGTGCCACAGCATTTCTGTCTATACCATGTTCTCCCAGGTGGGTTGCTTTCTATGACTGGCTGAGCACAGCGGTGGCCTGAGCTGCACAATTCCTGTCCAACGCAGCTGCCTCAGACGGGCAACCTCTATAACTTCCAACAGGCTGGCCAAACCTCGGAAGCTGCAAGGCTTCTGAGACTCCTTCCTCATTACCCATCCATTCTTCTGTCTCTCCTTTCACCAGAGTCATGCCGGCACTAAGGCCAAAAGTCTCCTCACTGTTTCTATTTACCTCCCCACTTTATTTAGCACTGCAGAAGACAAATATCAATAGAAGAAGCTTTTACACAAAGCAACATTAATATTCATCAATATCATCCCCACTGGTTTCTATGATGTTTCTTAATAAGCTCCCCTTCTAATTTCAAAGTTCTGAGTAACAAAGACTATATCTGTAGCCCATCCATCTTAGGAAAGAAAAAAATCATCTGTAGCCAAGTCTTGTGGGTATGAGATGATTACTACTACCTAAGAGGGGAGGTGTCTGGTTGATGGACAGTGATTGTGTCCATTTACAGCTTTTCTCGATTGAGGGATCCTAGAGGCAAGATTTTTCTGTTGTGTTATAGAAATGTTACAAGGGAGAAAGCATGACTAATCTCTCTAAACAAAGAACAAGATATGAGTGACACACACACACATATACACGCACACACACACACTCTCTCACATGTATTCAGCTTCTGTTTTTTCCCTTGTCATAATTATATAAACCCCATTTTAGAATGAGATGGTAAAGGTCTGGCAGACCCCAGGAAACACCTGTAATGCTCTAGGGATAAAGAATGAACTAAGTTGTACCCCTCCTCAAATTCACACGGTGAAGCCTTAACCCTCGCTATGAATGTACTGGAAACAGGGCCTTTAAGTAAATGATTAAGGTTAAATGAGAGAATGGGATTGGGCCCTAATCTGATAGGGGTGGCAACCTTATAAGTAGAGGAAAAGAGAAAAAAGGCCCATGATCGTTTATCCTATGACAGGCCCTTAAAGAAGATGAATTTGATGATTGTCCTTAAAGTTTGTCCTAGTCAGGTCAGGCTGCCATAGCAAAGTATCAGAGGCTGACTAACTTAAACAACAGACATTTATTTCTTATAATTCTGGATACTGGGAAGTCCAAGATAAAAATTCTGGCTAGGTATGATGTACTCATTCTCTATTTACAAAGAATTTTCTAAACTTGTCCGCATCATGACTAAAAATAGTAACACATAAAAGGAATGAAACCCAATCTCTCGATAACCTCCTCCTTGAACTCCAAGCAAACAAACAAGCATCTTTCTCTACCATGTGAACACAAAGCGAGAAGCCAGTCTTCTACAAGTCAAAATAACGAATGTAAGATAATAAAAATATGTTGTTTTAAGTCGCTAACTTTGTGGTACAGGAAATGAAAGCCTGGTGGACTAACCAACTGTAATAAACATGAGCTTTATTTGGGATGTTTGTCAAATGTTGATTTCTAGGTTCCACTCCCCCAAAATGCTAATGTGAGGTGGGTGTTTATAAGGTTAAGAACATGCCTTCCTAGTGAATACATCCCCCTCTCTCCATAATTCTGATCCCAATGTTCTACCAACTACTCTCTGAGTAATAGTAAATGAAATCAGACCTACCAATACATCTCAGGAGGGACAAGAAACCCTGGCACAATCTGGGATCATGTTGCAACCAACCCTCTGGCACTTTCAGGAAAGTGCCATCCCAGGAAAGGTGCATGAAACACCAAGTTCTGTGTCATCTTTCACAGCAAGCTTCCAATGTAAGCTTCTATCTGGACACTATTGGTTGTGTCCTGTTGCCTTCCAAAAGATGTTAAAATTAAGGAAGCACAATATAAAATAATCCTGGTTTTGCAATTCAGAGACCTCGATCAATTGGGAAACCTCAAACAAACATGTGTCACTCCCTACCTAGATGTACAGCACTGGATGAGATGCTTCTTATCCATGTGACTCAGTTTCCCCATATGTAAAGTGAGAATTTTTAACAAACAATTATTAATGTAAAGGTCTCTTTTCCCCTTTGGGGTCTATATTTTCCTGGGAATATTATATCCTTCAAAGTGAGTCACAGGTACACTCAGAATATACCTCGTTTTAACAAATAGTTTTTTACAACCACATCCTGCCTCCAAAGCCAATCTAAGTTGAAGCCTAGTGGCTGACCTTACTGAAAGAAGGCAAGAATATTGAGTTTTGAGTTTGCCACACTCCCCACAAAGGCAATGGGCAGCCCAAGGCAGCTCAGTCCCTAAAATGCTACCAGAGAATATGCTTTTCAGAGTGAATTTCTTTTTTAAAAGATTTACTTATTTATGCATACAAGAACTAGGGTATAAGCCAGAGGTGTGGCCTGGAGAGGGAGAGGGAGGTGAGATGATTCACCAGAGACAGAGTGGGGAGCAGAACAGGAGGGGATCTACTGAAATACACTGCTGAGGGGAGCAGTGGGTAAGACAGGCGAGGTCTGCTGCGTCATGTGGGTTAACTCCCTGGAAGGTTGGGATTGAACCCCTGTTGCAGTGGCTGGCAGTAGCCCGATAACACTGTCTTTAACCCCTGTGCCACCAGGGAGGCCCCAAAATAGATTTCTGATGGGATCCAACACTGAAGATGTACACAGGGGCACCCATATCTATGCTTTTTACCTGCCAACTTCCTACTTCAGGTATTGCCTCTGTAGGGCTTGCTTCCCCACCAGCCAGACACACATTTTCAGTTATTCCAAGGCTTAAAAGCCATCCTCTAGTCACTCAGTTCCTGTTTCCCCTTTCTTTCTATGGCCAGTATCATCATTCTTATCAGTTCTTTGACTTGTATCACTCCTAAAACAAGTCAAGTGACCCTTTTTCTCCCATCTGAATGGGTCCTGGAGCATTTGGCTTACTTCATCAGGCAGGTGAAGGGTTGTTATCACATCTCATTAGGGAGATTATAGTAGGGTTAAAATTATGCACTCTGGAATCAGTAAAGATATCGGTTCAAATTCTGGATCTATCAATTACTGTATATGCAGCCTTAGTAAAGCTACTCAACTTCTCTTTACCCTGGGTTTCCTTATTTGCAGGAGGAAGATGAGAATTCCTAACAAAGATCATTATAACATGAATGGCAATTTTATAAGAGGTCTGGCACTGAAGATGGTAGCTTTTATTTTTATTCTTATTCTTATCAATGAAATAATGCATGTTCAGAGTTGGGGGATCCTACATGGCTCAAAAGCACATCCTATAAGGACTTGTATTATCTGGAATATTGGACATGGAGAAATATATAGGAAACAGGATAGTTGTCATTAAATATATAAAGAAAACAATGAATTGTACATTTTGTCTATCTGCTGAGATCAGAACAAAAGTCAATAGAGGATTTCTTCTCAACATAGCACATAATTTTCTGACTACCCGGACTGTGTGGAAATGCAATGGACTCCCTTAAGACTGAGTGCCTCATGGCTAAAAGAATTCAAAGGAGCCTGACCAGCCCTTTGCTGGGAATGCTATATAAAGATTCAAGCATGGGATGAACTACTGGATTTTTATGGCACTTAAAATACTTTCTAAGATTGAAATTCTATGGTTCCATGATCATTACCATCCCCAAAAGGGGATGCAAGAGGAAATTTTTTAAAGATGAAACAGAAAACCAATCGATTTGGCTACCAGCAAGCATTCTTAAGAGAGACAGATGGGCTAAAAATGTTTACATTATCAGTAAAACAAGGATTGGGGATTGCAGCTTTTGGACTCTTCCCTTTTACCATGGTTCTTAAATGTGGTTTTCACAGTTATTGTCCTACAATCTCAAATTCATTATATAAAACCTAAGTGAGTAAAGAGATTGTGAGACTCTTTAAAATGTAAACTCAGGGCCTCCCCGGTGGCACAGCGGTTGAGCGCTGGGTTGCGAAGCTGCCCTCAGCCTCTGCAGTGTCGGTTCGATCCCCGGCTGCAACCCGGTCACCAGAGGAAGGTCCCACATGGCACGAAGACCTCTCCTGCCGCCCGCTGCTCCCCTCAGCAGTGTACTTCGGTCCTTCTGCCTGCTCTGCTCCCCGTTCTGGCTCTGGTGGATTCTCTCACCCTCCCGCGTTTCTGACTGTACCCAGTGCTTGTATAAACAAAACAAACAAACAAATAAATAAATAAAACATGCCTCTATAAATAAATAAATAAATAATAAAAGTAGAAAAAAATTAAAAAATAAAATGTAAACTCAATGGCAAAGCCCATTTCATGAAATTATGTTTACTTAATTATCTAACACTTAGAGATAGTTAAAACAGGTAGGCCATCTTCTTTCTAGATGAGAGATCATAAAAATAGATATGATGAATGATAATGAGTATCTAAGGTGGCAAAGTGTCAGGTCCAGTAAGCTACTAAGTTTCAAGGATGTGTCCATGCAAATGTTTTGAAATCTTAATAAAGGTTAGCAGATTACTCTTTCACTAGATTTTTCTCTTTCTCTTCAAGACTCAAGAATATCTCATGGAAACAAGAAATTAGCAATCTCATAATTGAAATTATAGGCATTTTGGAAAACATTATTCATGAGGAAATGTTTAATACAAGCCTGAGTATATATGTCTGAGTGTGTAACTGCACAAACACAAGTACACACTCACACACCTGCTCAAGCTTCTGCTTCTCACCCTTGAAACATGGTTTATACAAACTATGTTTTATAATGAAAAGGTCAAGGTCATGCATGTCTCAGGAAACTGTCAAGAGCACACTATGGACTGAACTGCATCCCCTCCCAATGCATATGGTGAAGAGCCTAAACCCTCCCTATGACAGCATCAGGGCCCTTAAGGAAGACATTAAGGATAAATGAGGGGTGGGATGGGACACAAATATGATTGGATTGGTGCCTTTATAAGAGGAAGAGAGAGGAGGCCCTTGAGCATCTCCCTGGTGGCACAAGTGTTTAAGCACCAATTGAGGCAATCCGCAGCCTCTGCAGCACGAGTTCGATCCCTGACCGGCCAGAGAGAAACCCATATGGCGCAGCAGACCTCTCCAGTCTCACCTGGTGCTACCCTCATGGGTGTATTTTGGTTGGTCTGCCTGTTCTGTTCTCCACTCTGTCTCTGGTGGTTCCTCTCAACCCCCACATTTCTGGCCTGTACCCCAGCCCTTGTATGCATAAATAATCTTTAAAAAAAAAAAAAAAGAAGATGGATTTGGCCACTGTCCTGACAGTCTGTATTAGACAGCTCAGGCTGCTATAACACATACTGCACCTCAAATCCTGTCATGAAACTAAAAGTGTTTGATTTGCTTTTAGGCCATAACATCAATGCCAGAATGGAAGTTCAGTGTGAAATTCTAATCACTTTTCTAAATACAGCAATCCACTGTTTGTAAAGGGCTTTCATAACTACACTACTTTACCCTCATTCTAGCCCTATTGAACCAAGCAAGGCAAAATCCCAAGGTCAATTGCTTTCTTCCACCATACCAGAGCATTCTGTGACCAACACACATACATAAAACAATATGCTCCACATAGAAAACACTCAAGATCTAATCATCCAAAGATGCTGATTTTTTTTAAATTTCAGACAGGATCATAGCTAAGTGCTATCCACACTCAGAATATCATGAAAATAAAATCCACAAATAAATCATGAATCCACAGCATCTACCAATAGCCATTCAAAAGGTTTTCTGTCACTCATGAAAGTGTATTTACCTCTGAAAGTAGAATGTGATTCTCTGCAGGATCTATTTAAGCAAATGAGAATGACTCCAATGCAATGGTTGGGTGATAAGGTGCACATTTAGTTTCTAAAACCCTTTAAAAAGAATGTGCATGCAATCAACATGAAATAAAAATCCATCCATTATGCCCTGATACTATCAGCAAATGGCACTATAAATAGCACCTAATAAAAGGATCTGAACAAAGCCTATGGCCAGGAAACAGTTGAGCTGGGCCCCAAATCATCTAAATTCTATTTAGGAGATTAGATTGAAACCAATTTAATCCTTAAACAGAGGGACTAACATTAGACCTTAACAGAGATAACAAGACACAGTGATAAATGGCGTCAGAGGCAACCAATAAGCCTAAGAGGACTGGAAAAGTCTACGAGTCATCCAATTTGCTGCTTTTCCAGGTAAATCACTAATGGCCACAGATTGGCTCTACCACAGCTATTTGGTTGGTTTGACTCATGTCTGAACCCATGAAGCTTCACAAAATGAATGGAACCTGGGAAAGCTCAACTCTGCCTAAATCTCTAGACCAGTTCTCTGCTACATGCTTAAGACAAGAGCCAAAATCTAAACCACACACTTTTTCAAAGATGCTTTTCCTCTCAAAGTAAAAGTTTGTATACCACAGCATTAAGCCTTCACTACTATTAAAAATAATACCACCTAACATTTATGGAGCACATACAATGTACAGGAATCAAAACTCAGCCCACGGAGAAAAGAGAAGAATTTAAGGTGCAGGCAGGTGACTGGGGTTCTAAAGAGCAAAAATGTTAAGGCATGAGCCAAAAAGAAAAGAGTGGCATCCTTTTCTTTTACTATTAAAGAAAAACTTTAGTTTTCAGTCATGGCAGCAGCCAGCAATCTGGGGGAGCTGTGAGAAGCAGCTGTTCAGCAGCAGCCTCTGAACGCATGGGAGAACCAGGACACACAATAAGGCAGGCTGCCTGCCTGCTACTGGTTATAATGTTCTGGAATGCTTTTTGTTTGTGTGAAGGAATTTACAACCCAGTGATTCACACTGCAAAGCTTATACTTATCTCTTTGCAACGCCTGCCAGCTCCTGGCGGCTTCCCATTCTCTAACTCAGATGTCAAGAGAAAAGGGGGAATAAAGTCCAATAATAAGAACTTGAAGACAAACCACTATATTTAGATATAGATATAACGCCCTGTCTATAGCAGTAGTGTCCATGAGGGACAAAGCTGCTTAATCTTTCTCACTTTGTATACTTCCAAATCCCATTTCATTTTGCATCCAGTGTGCTTTGTACAAATGCCAATCCCCTCCAATTCAGCCCTGATGTCAAGTGACAAAGGGAAATACTCCCACTTGAACTCTCTCCTTTTCAGTCTTTTTGCTTCAAGTCTCCTTCAAATAAAGACTTTGCCTCTAATTCCCGGCTTGAGACCACTTTCTTACATGACACATAGTCTCGTGTGGCCAAGTCGTTTAAAAAAAAAAAAAAGGCAATGCCTAGTTTCCCCCCCCCCCATGATGTAAATTAGAGAGTAGCAGCCCATCAGGGTCCTCCAACGAAGCCACCCGCTGAGTGAGGAACTATTGGATTTCCATCTGTGTGTCTCATACCATTGGTGGCTATTGTTTAAATAAACATTACTTTGTATTGCGTTTTTAAAAAAATTCAATACATGTTGATGCCTGGTTAAAAGGAAAGAAAATTGCAGTATTAAAAGACTAGTATTTTCAGAGTCTTGTGATGTAAATTGCTAATTTAAAACCCAAAATATTGTTAAAGTGTCTTTATTTAATAGCAGGTGATTGCAAGCTGTAATTTGCAAGCTGGAGATGCAGATGGTAATGTTTTTCCTCCCTTTTCAGCAGTGCAGTACAGTATTTACTGCAGATCAAGGCAGGCACAGAACAGCCAACTGTGAAAGAGAGCACTGTGGAAGAAGATGAACCACAAAGTTCCACAGATGAAAATGGTTTATGAGATGTGCTCAGGCCTGAGCTGAGTCACTTCTCTTCCTTAACCTGGAGGGGGCTGCCTCAGTAAAAGGTACCTCCACCTGTCTGCCAGGATTCTGCCTAGGTCAAAACATGTGAGTGAGAGGTATCTGAGGCTTCATTTATTGGTTCTTTGGTTGGAAAGAACCCAGGCAAGAGAGGACATGCAGGGAGAGGGAGGCCAGAAGAAAACATAAGACACCCAGTTCAATTTGAAGCTCAGATAAACAAAGGAAAGGTTGTAAGTGTAATTATATGCTGAAGTACATAAGGCACACTCTTACTAATGAGTTACTGCACAAATAAAGTCAAGTCGAGGGCTCAAAGAAGACAGTCTCCCCAGGTCTTTAGGTAATAGACCGAAATTAGATAAAGAAATAATGTAATTAACAAGAGTTCACTTGGATAACAGGAATGAGGAAAGAACTTCAAAATCAAGTAAAGATAAAAGCAAACTTTTTCAATTTGCCATGGGAGGAAGGTAGTAATTGGTGGAGATGGACAGGTTTATATGTTGGGGTGCTCCTTGGAGCAATGAGAGATTTGGGTGCCCACTAGGAGTCAGAGATGGGTACTAAGATTTTTTTTCAGATTCCCTAAGTGTCATGGGAGAGAATTAATAAAAGCGAGGCATGAGCATCATTTCATGGAAAGAATTCAGGCTTTCGATCCATGCCAATATGAGATGTCTGGAGCTGCAACAGCCATTTCTACCCACAGAGGCAAAAACGGAACATAAAAGATGCAGCATACAGAGATGAAAAAAATCCTGGGCCTGGGCCACCACTGAGCTGCTAAATCGGCCAGCCCTGGGGTAACTCTGCCCCATATCCTATTAGGAAGGAGTATAATTGCCATCATGTTTAAGCTTCTTGAGTTGGAAAGACGTAAGTCACTTGCAGTTCAGAGCACCCAAAATGTCCTGTGCTACAAGGACACTGGGCTTCTGGACAGAAGACTGGAAAGCTCTACAAGGTGCTGGAGGCAATTCTGGCATTTGGTGATGTAATTAAAAGGCAAGAAAATAGAGTTGGGGAAATGGAAATTGAGTCCTAACTCAATCACTAAATAACTCCATGACCTTGGGTAAGGCACATCATCTCAGTCCAAAACTGGCCTAAAAACTGTCAGGGTTAAACTAAGAAAAGTTGTCAGCCACACCAGACCTGCAGGGTGTTGTTTTTCATTGAGAGAGGTTCCTGGTCACTGAGCTCGTTCTGCAGCTTGTGCCCCCTTATCTCCTCTTACATCTTCACCAATTTCCTGGGTCATTCAAGTTCAGGGCCCCCCATTTAAAGCCACTCCTTCCTGTGGTATGACTTGCTGCTACTGTGTTGTGTGGCTCTGGTAGAAATGCCATGTGGATCAACAATCAGCCTCAGGATCTCACTATTCTGCAAGCACTTTTGTCTGCACCAATGAATTGCATTCTAATTAGAATACCAAAGACCAGTTCAGAGACATCCACTGTTAACATTACCAATTTTCACTTTCAAGGAACATCTGATGTATCCTTTAAATACAGAATGCATGAACGCTAAGCTTGCATATCTCATTCCATCCCGCTCAACTTCTTATTAACGCTTATTTGAAGAAAAATAAAAATGACTCCCCCTCATCTACTTAGGGGTATTATATAAGCTACTTAAATATAGTATTCTCTAGTGCCATCTAGGGGATTTCTGACCCAAAAAAAAAAAAAAAAATCATCTGCTCAGCTGAAAGAGAAAAACAAGCACTAAGAAATCAGCTGTGACTTGCAAAATAATTTCTTAAACATATTGAGGGTGTTTGGGTAATCTTTTATTTCACAGTTTGGATAGCTGAACAAGGTCACACATGGTGCTGCAACTGGGGAATGCATAAATGAGTAAAATATATGACAGCGTGCCCGTGCTTTGTAGCCTAATACTTAACAAACACAACCTTGAGAGAAAAAAATTCGCCCTATTTAAATCAATTCTTTTTCCTAAAATCAAATCGAACAAGATATGTTAATTTTTAAATGTGGTTTTGGATACCCAGTGTCTACATATTAATCATGTGCATGTAAAAATCCCAGCAAGTGTCCGTTGAAGCTAAAGAGAAAACCAAAGACCAACAGACATTGACCTTGTTCACCTTTGGCGCTGGTCCTACCAGGTAGAAGTCACTCCCAAGCATTCCTTTTACTATCTGAGTTCAGTAGCCCCATGTGCTGCAACACATGTGCTGCAGGTTTCTCCAGCTCGTGAAAGTATTTCTGTTTGGTATGACGTGAGAGGTTACTTGGAGGGTCTGTGAACACTGTTACCGTTCATTTATTTGGGATAATTTTTTAACTTTCCAGATCCCAAAATAACCTACTATAAGATACCAAATGGGAATGCTCTACTTTCAGATAGCTGGGGAGACCCATGTGACCCAGTGCAGTGGTCTGTGTTGCCCTGACAAGCACATTTTTGGAAAGGTCATGTTCTGGAATGGCCCTGTGCTGGCCACTTTTCACACAGGTCATTGTCTGTAACCCTTCCCCCAAAGCCTCTGATACCTATAAATATTTAATTCCCCTTTTAAAGAGAAGAAAGCTGTGGCAAAGCTAAGTAGAATGTCTTCTCCATGGCAATACAATAAAAAAGTGAATAAATAGGATTTCCAACCCACATTGCACCCCAGCTTCAAGCCCTGTGTTTCTTCCATTCAAGCAGGGTTTCAAATGTATCATTTAAATATGACCATTAAATATCTTAGACACTATTTCAACCAAGAGGAAAATGCACAGTAGGCTGAACCACATGAAATTCCTGATAGGCAACCATTTTTAACCTACAAAAAGTACTTACATGTGAGTCAACACAATACATTCCCAAATTCTAGGCTGCTTCCCTTGAAGGCTGGTGAAAGGAAGAAGTAGCTTTTGTTATGTACAGTTTCATCTACCCTGAGTATTTTCATAGTCTTTTAGAGACTGTAGACATCAATTCAACTGCATTACCCCCAACAATGTAACTTCCTCATGTATATGTCTGTGCACATAAAGGACAAGCTTCCTAAACAACACCTCCAGGATGTACTGATCTTATTTATACCCAAGGTATCCTGTGACAGTAGGCACTGTCAGTTGGAGGCAGTTCCAATACCATTTGGTCAGAGCCACTTTGTTTCACATCTCACTTGAATAAATGTTTTCTTGATTCGTTCATTTCGCTAAAATAAGTCTCCATGCTAAAGTCAATAGAGGAAGTTGATGGAGGTGCTCAGGAATCAGTGATGGGTGGGTAGATATTTTAGAATGTATTAATAATGAGGCTCAGGCCTTACTATTTTGCAAAACTGGAAAGTATTGGATGTTTAGCAACTGCTCTCAAGCAACTCTGATGTAACCTTCAATGGACTTGCAAAGGCCATGGTAAGATGATCAAGGTTTATTGGTTCCCAATCCAATAAAGCTAATGACTTCCGCTTAATATACAGGCAAAGTCTGACTTGTTTGAAACAAGGATTTTACAATTTACTTTGTCCTGAAATATTTTGTCTCTATTCTTGATTTTCTAATATAACAGGCACAAAAGTAATTAATGTATGAACACTTACACTTTCTTTCCTTTGTTCAATCCATACCCTATCTACCACTAAGAAAACAGAAAATCTAGGGGAAAATATAGAAAAGAGGGTGAGGATAGAAAAAAAAAGACTCACAGAAATGTGTGTAGAGAAGAGCAAAAAGGGCAAATGCAGCCTTTGACAATAAGTAAAGAAATCAATGTGATCATGTTTCAAAAAAGCTTTATCTACAGGGGCCTCCCCAGTGGCACAGCGGTTGAGCGCTGGGTTGCAAAGCTGCCGGCCAGTTCGATCCCCAGCTGCTCCCCAGCCACCTGGGAGGGTCCTGCATGGCCGCTGCTCCCCTCAGCAGTGTACTTCGGTCCCTCTGCCTGCTCTGCTCCCCGCTCTGGCTCTGGTGAATTCTCTCACCCTCCCGCGCTTCTGACTGTACCCAGTGCTTGTATAAATAAATAAATAAATCTTTAAAAAAAAAAAAAAGCTTTATCTACATAAACAGGAGACACTTCAGATTCAACCCTCTGGTCATTAGTATTATGATTCTTTCCCTAGATTATAGAAGTTCTCTTCTGGGCTATTGCGAACAGTTGACTAAAGGAGGAAAATCAGATCACAAGGAATAGGCAGACATTTTTAATAACAAACAAATGGCATATGTCACTGCTGTCCACCCCACTGGCCAGAACATGGACTATCTAAGTCTAAGGAAGCCTGGAAACTATCTTTTTCTTTTCCCAGGAGGAAAAGAAAGTGGAGTGTTGTGAACTCACAGCATACTATGCCAAAAAGACTTTTTTTCAATGGTGCTGGAGAGGGTCCTATGAGATAATGAGTATGCAAAGCTACTGTGTAAATTATGACTTGTTATGCAAATGTTGAGTGCTATTTTTATTATAATTACTATATGTAAAGAGTCTATGAATACCTCACCACCAGGGAGTGGTAGCGCCTTTAAAAAGAAGAGAGTTTATGGACAAAAAAATGAACATTTTTGGATCAAGCAGACTGCAACTTTTGTTTTATGAGGAGGGACAATCAAGATACTTTCCTTCAATTTAAGAGCTTGAAACACCCAGAAATTTCTTCTTTTCCATGGTAGTGAGAACTTTGTATGCAAACAACTGAAGCATTTTTCAGGTTATCTCAACAGTCAGATTATTTGCTGCAAAGATGAAGTTTACTGAGGATACCATTCAATGCCAAAAACAATAAGGTGGAGACATAAGAATGAAGCTATTCATAGTATAAACTAATTAACTAGAAATCCATGTTTAATATTATCCAAGAGTAAAGTGTTGTGCTGGGGAGACAGGACACAATAGAAAGCATATAAACCAATCACAAGCAATTCTCAATGTGTTCCCTTCAACCAGAATTTGAAGGTCTCACGCCTAAACTATGAAATGTTAGAGGCTACGTCTGAGTATTTTTTTCAACAGTCTTTCACAGAGTGGCATGAGCAACACAATTATTCCACTAATTTCAAAAACTTCTCTTCTGTTTGTATCTTATTAATAGTAGAAATAAGCATAGAGAAAACGAAAATGTGAAAGATTAGAATGAATTACATCAAATAAGGGATAAAGCTGAGATAATTCATTTATTTAAGTTTTAGCAAAGTGACAAATTGAAGGGACTTCCCAAGAGACAATTAATCATCCAAGACTTCTTATTTAAACAAATCAAGTGAATCAGACATTTAAAGGGATTTATGAGACCTTTGGAGTTTGGGAAGTATAGAGCCAAGGGGTTTGCAAGCCATTGCATGTTGGCTGATGGGGATGATGGTCCCTTGCTAGGAGTGGTCACCTGGGTAGGTATCTCTGTCTGCAGATTATACACAATCTCCCCCAAAACTTCTAAATAGTGGGTGGTCCATGGAGAAGGAATGCATAACGCTCAGTTTGTCCAAGTCTGTCCCAGCTCACCCATGTTCCCCAACATAATCATGGATCACATTGTCATTCACTCATCACACTGTCCCCAGTTTGGTCAATACATTATGCAGATTTTCTGTCAATAGATATGTATCTGTGGCTTGTTAACAGAACTTGGCAAAAGGGTACTATTGTCACCTCTTAATGGCCAGAGTCTGTGCTCAGAATTTCAAAATGCACAGAGATCTGAGCACAGAACGTGAAGTCCATGCTGGGTCCATGTTCCCTCTAATCCTTGTAGATTTCTGTTTCCCTATGACCTCAGAAGTGTAGCCCAAGGGCTGAAGCCAGTGCCACATCCAGGCAGTGATGTCCACAGAAGAAAAAAAAAGAGACTCACTCCCCACGGCACGCTCTTTATTTTATTTATGTATGTGTTGTGCATTTATTTTTGAAGAATGCATGCTCTTTATTACTATTAATGAGGCTTGTAATCCCCTGACTATAGTTTTCTCCCTGAACCTGAACAAACGTAATTCTTAGAGTCAGAGTCTGTAGCTCTTTAACAGCAATGAAACTTCTCCAAGGAGCCCCTGAGAATCCTTTCCCCTCACATACCTTTGACTGGATTCCATATCTTTTCTTTACATATAACTCAAAAGGCAAATGAAGGGCTTCCCTGGTGGCGCAAGGCATTAAGACACATCACTATGAAGCTATCTGCAGCCACTGCAGCATGAGTTCGAACCCTGGCCAGGGAGGTGACCCTTATTATGTGCCAGGAAAATTGCCAAGTACTTGGGACTGAAAATAATGAAAAAATATCCCACTGCTGCCTGAACTCCTGAGTTCACCAGGCAGGATTGAAAGGTAAACATTGACCTATTTCCTGATTCTAAGGTGTGCTCTACTGCAACATCAGATATATGCCTTGATTATAAAATACATATAAACTTCAGAATTGCTCTAACCTGGAGGAAAAGACTGTCAGCAAAGGAGCGATCTACAAGCCCAGCACAGGTTCTGGCGCAGAGGCACAAACACCTTACGCAGGTGCCCACAGGTGAGCAAAGGGGAGGCAGAGGCTATGCCAAAGGGAGGTGACATTGTAAAAATGAATACTGAAAAGGGACTTGAGCTTTCCAGGTAGAGAGAGGAAAATCCAGGAAGAAAGACCAACATGATGAGATGGAGAGGCAGAAAACGGCAGAGACGAATCACATCAGTGTAGCTTGAGGTCAGCCTCCTCATGGCAGAGAGGGGCTCCTCATGGCAGAAGAAGGAGGGAGGGTCAAAGGGAGAAAGAATAGTGACGGGGTGAAAGAGAAAGAGGATGGCAGAGAGGAGGAGGAGAGAGAAAAGAGGGGGAAGAAGAGATTGGGATGAGTAACATACAATCTAGCAATTTCTCACATTAAGTATTCACACCCCCAATTATTTATTAAACTGCTGCAACAAACCCCCCAGGGTGAGAGTCCCAGATCCTCTTCTTTTTTTTTTTTAAAGATTTAGTTATGCATGCATGCAAGAACTAGGGTACAGATCAGATGTGTGGGAGGGTGAGAGGATTTACCAGAGACAGAGTGGGAAACAGAACAGGCAGACTGACTGAAATACACTGCTGAGCGGAGCAGTGGGCAAAACAGGAGAGGTCTGCCACGCCATGTGGGTATCTCCACAGCTGGTGGGGATCGAACCGGCACTGCAGAGGCTGAGGACAGCTTCACAGAGCTGCGCTCAGCCACCTGCGCCACAGGGGAGGCCCCAGATCCTCCTTTGGCAGGCCTGGCTGTGTCATTTCACTTTTCTCGGCCTCACCCCCATTCTCTGTAAATGGGGAGAGAATACAAGATCCACCTTAGGAGGAGTTCACAGGATTAGGGGCATGCTGCCCAGGGGCACAGAGCTCACGCTGGACATGTGGCAAGCATCCAGTGATCTAACAGGCTAAAGAAACAGAGAAGGATTCCACTCTTCAGTCTTGACATTGTAGGAAACACTTTTCTTAGGCACTAGATATGCCCCCTGAGGCAGACAAGGTGAAGAGCCGGAGAGACTGTGACCACGAATGTAAAAACAAAGCACTGCACAGTCACCCCTGGGTGTCTGCAGGGGGTTGGCACCAGGACCCCTCAGAGACCAAAATCCACGAATGCTCAAGTCCCTTACACAAAGGGACTGTGTCGTATTTGCATATAAACTACACACCTTCTCTCAGATACTTTAAATCACCTCTAGACCACTTGTATCACCTAATGCAATGGAAATGCTATGTAAATAGTTGTCACACTGTATTGCTTCAGGAATAATGACAATTTTAAAAGTCTGTACATGTTCAGCACAGACTCAGCCATTGTCGGCCTAACTACATCGCACATATTTTGACATGCAGTAGGGTGACTCTGCAGATGCAGAGACCCAGATGTGGATGGCCTCCTTGATCTGGTTTCTACAACCACTTCTATGAAAAGACAGGGGTGAGTCTGCAAACAGCGGAGGAGAGATGGCATAGCCAGAGGACTATGTGCTGCTCTAGTGGGTAATGCCTGGAAGTGGAGAGAGCCCTAAGGTGAAGACCCTGAAATAAGGAGGTTAGTGTACACTTTTCCCTTGAAGGTGCCTGCAAATGGGAGTCTCACAAGTGAATTCCACTCAGTGGGGTGTGAGGGAATCAAATTGAGATGTCTCATCAAAACAGTTGACCTCACCCCATTCTTGGTGCATGAGGGGCACTGAAGGGAACTCTGTATGTTTCTGGGCCCCTAAATGGACAGGCATAAGGCTACTGGAGTCCAGCCATGCATAAGGAGACCCTTAGGGCTGGCAGAGCCTAAAGGGGAAAATGACAGCTCCCCAACACAGGAAGCAGAAGGATGGTAGTGGAGGTGGGGTACATGGTTTATTGCATAATCCAAGACCACATTTCCAGCGGTGCACCCCAACTTTAAAAGGTCCCAATAAAGGGGGAGAATGTCCCAGCCCCCTACCAGCTCCCACTTCTTGCTGCATCAACCTGGAACAGTACCCACATTGGGTCCCAACCTACCGATATGTGGAAAATAGTAACCCACAGAAATCCCAGAAAGGAAACTCACATGTAAATCTCCCTCCTGCTAACCCATATGGGGAGAAGGCAAAGAAGGGCTAGAGATTTAAATCTCACTGAATATCAACACCAAAGACACTAAGCTTTAAACCAATCTTTGTAACCCTAGATTATGTTTTCTGCAGTCTGTGTCTGAGCGGGCCGCTCTAACAGAACACCACAGACAGAGGCTGGTGAACATCTCTTATCATTCTGGAGGTTGGGAAATGGGAGCTCAAGATGCCAGAGGATCTGGTGTCAGGACTGTAGAAGACTGTGTTCTCCTTGTAACCTCTGTGATGGAGAAGAGCAGGAACAAGCAAGCTCTCATGTCTCTCCTTAGAAACCCACCAGGCCCATGTATACGGGCTGCACTGCCATAACCTAATTACCTTCCAAAGGCTCATTGTCAAGTACTGTCACAGACTGGGTGTAAACAGTCTGTAATATACTATAAGGGGTGTTGGATGGACTCATGAGCGAGAATACCCCAGTTGTACACACTCTAGTTGTTCCCCGAGTTGAGAAAGTTAGAGTAACGCCTAATATTTATTGAATCCTTGACTTTTCCAGGCATTAGGTGAAACACCTATGAGGATCATCAAGTTTAATCCTCCTAAGTAGACAGGTGCTGCTGATATTTCTGTTTCACAGGTGAAAAAGCAGAAGTGAAAATCCCATGCTCTTACTGTACGTACTCGGAGTAGAGGTAATAGTTAAAAGAGGAGGAATAACAAGCTATTTGATTGTGTTTTATGAAAGAAGGTACAAAGATGACTACGATGAGGCATGAGCATAAATACCACCTAATACTCAATGAAACACCAGCCAATGAAAACGTATTTCCCCACGCCCGGGGGTCTGTCCGCCTACCTGCATAAGGACAGAACTGTTTTGCTCCCAGCAGATGTGTGATGAGGCTGGGTCAGCATCTGTCTTTCTCATTCAAGGGGCAGCCCTCCTCACCCTAAGATTCTGCTCTGGACTTGAGATTCTAGATGACCAGCTAGGTCATCTTACACCCACATATACAGAGTAACTTCATTTCCCTGTGCCTTTCCATTGTGTACAAGAGGTGAGGGCAGAGAAAGCCAACATGTCAGCTTTGTGACTACAACCAAGGACGAGTGACAGAACACCTAACATCTGCATGGGTAGGTAGCTATTTTCATCATCCTAACAGCCTCACTTTCTTGGTTACCTGAGCAGTTAAAAAGCAAAAGCGTCCTTTCTGACACATAAAAGGTACAGGCAAGGATTCAAATCGTTTCTCCTCCCAAGGCATTTTACTAACAGCGTCTTGAAAATCAAAGCACCTGTAAAGATACAAAGAAGTCAATTTCTAGTCAGAAGATATAAAACTCCCTACCTGAGTGGGTTATTATCCTGATGAAGCTGTTCCAAGGATCAAATCCTTTCCCTAAAACAATGAAAACAGCATTTTAACTTTTTATATATTTCCAACTTTGCTCTTTTCAAAAAGGAAGTAAGATTGTCAAGAAATGAAAGCCACATGTATGGTGAAAAAAAAAATTTTTAAAGAATGAAACATAAAATCAGAAAAGAAAAAGGCATCAACTTGCCCTTCCAAAGACCACGCAGAGCTCAGTACCTTCCAGTCAAAGCTGGATCTGAGCATGGTATCATCAGAAGTAAAAGTACTTGTATTGTTTGCAGGAATTTATAGTTTTAAAGAATCTTCACCTATATTTTTGTTCCATTTTATAGATTAAGGAAACTGATGCCTGAAAAGTGAAACTCCCAGAACAGGTGTCTTAAGTCTTGGTTCAACACTTTTCTGTTACACCCCAGCCTCTACCATCCCCAATGGGGTAGAATTTTAAATCAGAAAAGAACTTTAAAGGTTATCAACTCCACCCTTTACAGAAGTTCTGAATAATGCACGCTGTCAATATTGTCATAGTATTAGATTTAATAAAATAATGTTGAAATTTATAATCACCAGTGGTATATGCTTGACAACCCAGCACTTTCCTTCAGGTTCGAGACAGGCTTTTTTATGAAGCAGAAGTAACTAGAAGGTCAAATTACGGATGGGGGCATAACCTAGATCCATTTTACTTTGCTCATTTTGGTCATCAAGAGTCTAACAAGATTCACATCATTATCACTGATAAGTCATGAATTAGGCATTTTTTTTTAACTCTCCATAGTTAAATAATGCTTAGCAACATCATTTTCCAGAAGCACTTCTCTTGCAGTCATGATTAGCCTTTTCTAATGATTCTGCTCAGCTAGGATTTTTAGTGTTTTTTAATTGCATATTTTATGATATTTTAATTTTATGTTTATTCATTATTAATCATCTTTATTATATTTTAATTGTCAATGCAGTATCCTAACCAGGGAGAGGGAACACTTCACAAATAAGAATATTAATTTATATGCCTTAAAATAATAATTAGGATTTTAATAAAATTACTTCCCTTAATAGGTCTCTGTGGAATGCAAATCCCCCACCCTCTCCTGGACTAATGAGATACGAGGAGGTGAATATCATTAAGCACTGTGCTCACTTTCAACCAAAAAATTTTAAGCAAAAATAGTAAACCTCCAAAATATTTACCTAAAGGCAAGTTGCTGATTCTGCCTAAAAAGCAGTCGAGAACTGCATACAGATAATAAAATGTGAATCTTTGTCTCTCAGTCTGGTGTCTGTTGGAATATGAACACCACGGTGGCACTACTGATCTTATTATGGCCTTCCCTGCTACTTGGTACTTGACTTGCACCCATATTGGAAAAGGACTTGCTCTCAGAACATGATGACAAGAAAAATCCTGAGCTTCAGGGCTGTTCGAGGTGTCTTGCACCTAAGGATATCCTTGGCTGCTGGAAACAGCAAGTGAGCCTCACGGGGTCTCGCCACAAGAGGAGGGCATGCTGGTTCAGTCCTACAAAATGGAAGAATTGGAGGACACTATCCAAGCCATGGTGGCGAGCCACACAGAAAAAGATGGCAGCCAAGGAAGTTGAGCATGGCTGACGCTATTAACAAGACTGTGTTAAAGGCTCTTGGATTTGCCACTGAGTTCTACTTGTATGTCAGGAACACAAAAAAGAAATTGTGTATGTGTGTTTGAGTAAACGTACTAGTTTGTTTTGCTGTCAAGATTACTTTTAATACCATCCATTGATGTACAGCTTTCTTGTCGCTTGACAGTTTTAATAATCTCCTTCCATGTTGTAATCAGCAGCGGTAATTTTTGGAGTTGGCATTTCCTCTTCTGGGCAGAGGATGCTACAACCATTATGCAATTAACCTAATATTGTTCCAGCATCATTTTAAAATAGTTTTCTTATAATGCCTTTGTGAGCATATCTGTTATGGTAGGGTTTCAAAGTGTTCTTGTAAATTATGTTAATTTTCTGAATGCAGAATCTATAAAAATCCTTCAGAAAAGAAATACAAAAGTCAGGAAATCTCCCCATGTAGGTGGAGGGGTTTTGTTTGTTTTGTTTTAATTAACTGCTAAGACAATTCCTTTCACACTTCTCTCGTGTTATTCTTCGCGGTCTCTGAGAATGAACCAATTCACTTCAATAATATCAGACATCATTCTATTTACCAGACCAAGCTTATGAGAGCATGACTGCTAGAAGTGACTAGTCAGAAAAAAGAAAAGCAACTCTCATGAGCTCTCAATTAGTGGCATGTATCGTACCACCCCTCACCTGCACGTGCATGTACACACACACACACACACACACACACCTTGCATCTAGCTACACTTCCAAACATTTTTAGAAAAGCTTTTGGAGACTGATTATGAGAATGAATGCATCTCACTCGCTAACAGACTCGTTAAAATATTATTGTAAAACTTATTATCTAGTCCAATTCCCATGAGGTCTTGAAACCCAGACCAAGGAGAACCACAGAAAAATTTATATATTGAAGCTAGAAGAAAAAAAAAAAAAAAAACACTCAGACCCCATGGCTTCCAATCCTCATTTTATCAATCAAACAGCCAAGTCTAACAAGGATGTCATGAATGAAAGCTGATTCTAGCACGCCAGTAACCAAAGGAAAAAATCTGGCAGGAGCAGAGCCGACCTGTAAGATCAGGGGGTGAGTGTGGGGAGTAAAATTCTCCTGCAAGGTGGCAGCAGTGAAGGACAACTCCAAAGCACAGCAGGTTGATTTTTTTTTCTTTCCATGAATCAATCATGAACTCTTAGAGGGAACTGATTGATTAAAAGTTCTTTACGGGGGCCTACCTGGTGGCCCAGGCAGTTGAGCGCCACACTGTGAAGCTGGCCACAGCCTCTGCAGAGTGAGTTCGATCCTGACCAGCTGGTAAGAATCCCACATGGCGTGGCAGACCTCTCCTGCCTTGTCTGCTGCTAGCCTCAGCAGTGTATTTCATCAGTCTGCCTGTTCTGCTCCCCGCTCTGTCTCTGGTAAGTCCTCTCACCTTCCCACGAATCTGGCCTATACCTCGGTTCTTGTATAACTACATAAAAATAAATTAGGATATTATTAAAATAAAAAGTTCTTTACAGGCAACAGAAATATACATCAACAGCAACAGATAACTTGAATTCTGAGAATTAAATGATAAAGTCAACATAAGTTAAGAGAGAGAAAATATGCAAAGAATGCCTTCAATACAAAATAGCTGGAGTCAACAAGCAAGAAAAGCAAAACGGATATTAGACAATAAAAGGTACTTGATTAAAGAATGAGTGAGCCAAGGAGAAGGGATGGGGAAGGGGCCCTTGGATCTTAAGAAAACCCAACCCTCAGAGCCCAGCTAAGAGACAGCTAGCTGGGAAGCTTCCTCATGACCTTGGGACCTCCAGTGCTCTGTGCCTCTTGTGGAGAAGGTACCCTCTGCTGTCTTAGCCCATTGTCACTAAACATTCATATTCTAAAACTAACTCAATGATCTCATTCTGTGCTCACCAGGCAACATTCTAATTTTCAATTTACTTCCAGAACAGATTTGTCCACATTCTAGTCTAGTTATTTTGGCAGCTAAAATTATCTTGGTAAATCCCTCAAATTGGCATTCCGGTTGATACTTCCTTGTTTGTGTGTTTGTTTAATGTGAGTTTAACTGAATCTAGTGAAATAACTGGAAAAATCAAACTCTATCTGAACAGTTTAGGCCTAAAACTGCCTAAGGATCCTTTGCCATTTATCCCACTTAGCTGTGTCTTTCTCTCAGTATTGTTGGTTCTCCATTTTCTGTCCACTTCCATCACACTGGGGTTCCCACTTACACCTGCCTCTTCCATTAATCCCTGGTGTCCTGGCTTAGATGCACCTCATTCCTCCAGTTTTGAGGCTGTGGATCTCTCCAGTACCCAATTCTGAATGATGAGACCCCTCACTCCTATGCCCCACCCTGTACCATTCCTCTCCCTGCTTTCATCTCATCAGAGCAGTAGATCAGCTATCAGGGGACACAGCTTTCAGGCAAGAAGTAGCAAAAGTAACATATTTTTGAGACCCTGAGATCTCCCCATTTTGTTGCTTTTTCTTCAACTTCTCCCCCAGACTTAGCCAAAATACTTTCTCTGAACCCCAGAAATCTCCTCACTTTAGCCCACACTGAAACCTGCAGCAGCCCTCTGTTACTTTTGTCTCAGGAAAGTGCCTGGCACCTACGTCTCATATGGGCCTGCGATCCAGAGTCTGGGTGACAGTTTTAAAGACTTTCATCGAATAACCATGACCTCTCAGGAAAACTGTCTTGTGCAGTCCTTCAAAGCTGGAAAGCACCTGAGAGGTCATTTCCATAACCCAGCCATTTCTGATTCCATATACTCAGTGAGACCTCGTCAAGATCACATATGGTAGAAATGAGGCTTGAAACTCTTCTGGAAATAAATCTAATGGGGATTTGTTTCCATTTCACCAGTCCTTTTGTAAGTTCAGCCACAGTAAGGATTTAATTTTAAAAGATTGTTAGAAAAGAACCTTCTGAAAACACCAACCTCAATAGAAGTCTTCCAGTGTTGTTGGGGTGTAGGAATGATTAAGACATCTTTCATTTGCATCAAGTTCAGTTGAAAGAATGTGAGACACAATCTAACACCTAAGAAGAAATCTTGCCTGAGCATGAGACCCTCAAGAGGAAGGTGTGGAAGCTGGAGACAGCAGCCTGTCCGTGGTCTTGGGACATCTGGAAACAGGTGGGGCTACATAGGCCTGGTTCTACACCTGAACAGTCCAGTATATGAATTGAAGGACAAAATTCTCATTTTTAGTTAAACTAGTTTGGTTTATGTCTTTTGCACCTGAAGCCAGAAAAGGACTTAATACAAAGATGGCATTTTCATGTGTCTTGGGATAAAGTTATGACACAATGGAGTGAAAATGGCAGAGGAAAAGCTAACAAATAAGCTGAGCACTCCAGGAAGCACTGAGGCAGATGTGTGGCTTATGAAGGAAGCAAGGCCTTCTGAATGATCCAGTTTTCTCATCTGAAAACTGGAAATAGTACCTCCCTCCCAGTGTCATCATGAGGCCTAAATTAATTTATTAATGTAAAACAATTAGATCTATGCCTGGCACTCCAATATCTATATAATTGTGTGCATTTTACATTAGACAGAATTAGAAATGAAAGTTAAAATGTAGTTTATGGAAAACTTCACTTGGGCCACAAACAAGTTGGGAGACATCCTATTTCCTGGCCCAGCACAAGAACTTCGGGGATTGTGGGGGGAGACAGTGGCATTAATTCAAGTACTTACTTCCTCGGCAATGAGAATCAGAGGCGACAAGTTACCTGACTAAAGTAAGTGCCTGTTAGTATGTGTGTGTCCATGTGTCCATCATAGCTTCATGTTTTGAATTCTAGAAGAATCAAGATGCTGTTTCATGCTGTGGAAGTTACTGTCATAACACTGTCAATTCACTTCTTCAATCCAAAGTCCAAAAAAAGGGATGATGACCCATCGGTCTCATAATTTTAGTACAACGGTCTTGCCATGCTTTTTGTTTTTGAGGGAATCTCATTCCCAGGCAAAGCACACGCTGAAAAAGAAATGAACAAACTTCTCCCCTTAGAAAAACACTCACTTGTGGCAATGAACTTCTTTTGAACTCTGTCTCTTCCTTGTTGTGATGTGAATAGACCTTGCAATTAATTATCAGCATGAATAATATATGACAGTGAGCCCAAGAAATAAGTCAAAGGTTCCAAAGAGTTTTATTCCCAGTTTCACACAGGGGTGTTCTTACAAACACAAATTCCATTTGAAACAAGTCAGCACATTTGGGGATAGAATCTAGAATCTTTTTGGTGCTGGCCTTCTCACAGTTGGCTCATTAGTGAACAACTCATGCAATCAATAAGTTACCCACGGAGAAAGAAGTGTCTCTTATCTCTGCCTTTATATGCTCAAGGATCTCAGAAATATTGATAAAACTATACTCCTTCCTCTCTTCCCCTCACGTTCTCACCCCCCTTTCTCCCTCCCCACCCCCATAGTGCTCTCTCCTTCTTCAGCCTGTGCCCCACAATAATTAATAATTGGAATAGAGTCAAGTCATGCCAATGTGTATTCTTTCGCAGCCCAAATGTGTCTCTTGGTTACCTTGTCTTCCTCTCTTACCATGAGCTAACGGCTCTCATTTAAGTGACAGGACTTTTTAATAATAGGTTGAAGCTTGCAGCAATTTCAAGATTTTAGGTAGGATGTGCAATATCATAAGACATGATAAATATTCAGTTAAGGATACAGGTCGAAGTTCCACTGGGGAAACAGACTGGGCTAAAACAATGGACATTATGACATTTGTGCTGTTAAAATGGTGATGCTCATTTTTTTCTGGCATGATTTCTGGGTGTCCTGTTTTTTTTTTTTTTTTCATTTTTCCTTATTAATGACCAGGAAGCCAGCACAGCCATAGCAAACTCAGATTAATTTGTTCGACCTGCTGAATCAAATGCACTGTTAGTGAATGAACAGTAGACCTGTAATGTACATGAATAATTTTGGCTTTTCACTGGGATCCACGACAGTCTAGTGCATCTCTTGCTACTCTGTGTGATGGGAGGGCAGAGTGGATGTAATTGCTTCCTCCTTGGGCATGTCTGCTAAGTAGCCTTCCTGGTGTTGCCTGCCCAGGGTGCCAAGCCTCTCAGCCTCCCAGAGGTGGGGAAACCACTGTATTCTGTTGCTTTCCTTGAAAAATGAAATAGTCAAAAAAGACACAACAAACACATACTCCTCCTTCAGTATTCTCAGGGCAGATTGACAGAGTTCGAGCTCCACAAGGTGGGGTCCAAGTTTCAGGTACTAACTGCACCTCATTTCAATTCTGGGCTATCATTTCCTCACCTGCAAAATGGACCTAATAACCTCTACCTTTCAAGGTTCTGGGGAGAATTTTTGTCACAGAGTGATATAAGATGAACCTAGGAAATAGCAATTACTGGCTTAAAAAAAAAAAAAACAGAACATGAAAGAATGACTAAAGTAAAAGTACTCCTGAAGACATAGATAACAGCAATGCTATTATCACTATTACTATTAAGTGGTTTCATTAATACAGTCAAAATGTAGATAGATCTAAGTGATTTTATACACAGGTTTTGTTCAAGGTGACTGGTTTTGTTCAAGGTCTCTGAACTGTCCAAACAATAAGACAGTACTGCTGCCCACTTCCTGGCAGGAAGAGCTCCCCCATAACACAGCTGTCTGTGGGACTAGGAGGTTTTTCCTGCATCAGGAGGGCCTGCAATCACCCACAGGTCCCCAACCTACAAGAAGATAGTTCTTCCACACAACCTCACAAACAGCAGCACCCAAGTGCAAGTGGGTTGCAAGTGAAATATCTATCCTCTCCCCCGATACCACTCCAGCTTGACAAGCCCATGCTTCCTTGGGAGATTTTTCTGTCTTCATCTTTTTGGGCAACTATAACAAAATACCACACGATGGGTAATTTACAAAAGTATACACATTTATCTCTCAAACTACGGAGGCTAGAATTCAAGATCAAGACACCAGAATTGTCAAATTCTAGTAAGAATTATCTTTCTGCTACACAGACTACACTTTCTCCAGGTGTTTTCACATGGTAGAAGTGGTAAAGCATCTTGGGGGGACTCTTTCTTAACAACACTAACCCCATTTATGAGGGCACCACCCTTATGACCTAGTCACCTCCCAAAGGCCCTGCCTGCCTGATACCATCACATGGTATGATTTCAACATATGGATTATGTAGGGACACAAACACTCAGATCATGGAGCCTCCTAAGACAATGTCTTAGGGGACACAATGTCTGCCTTGAGACGTATCCTTATAGGTTGCTCCGCAGAGAACTCTGGCCCCAAATCACCTTTCCTCCTAAGAGGAGGAGATTTCAGGGCAGAGTATTTTCTTGCTAACCCTTGTTTTGTGAATTTCCTAATTAAAGGCTGCCCTGTGATATGATTGAATTTATCTAAAACCTATTACATGATTGTCTAAAACTCCAAATTCTTTTTTTTTTTAATCAACCTAAAGATCCATCCATGAGTTCTAGTCACTAAATGGGCACTGTCTGTTCTCCATGCAGAGCTATCTACTGACCCCAAGAGGCGGTTTTGTTGTTATTACAGTTATTCCATATCTTTAGTAGATAGGAAAATTGATACAATAGATTTGGTAGAACAGAACATAAATTTATCCTCAATAGTCTCTGTGTCATCCATTAAGAATAAATTCTAAACCAGGCACTCTACTAGACTCTTTATAGACAGATTTTTGAACAAAATTCTCAGACTTACCCTCTGATAAGAGAACTGAGGTTCAGAGAGGTTAAATAACTTGCCTGAGGTCACACAGCTAGTGAGTGATGAAGAAGAGTTTTGAACTTGGTTCTGCTCTCCTAATCATAAGTTATCCTGCTTCCTAAACAACTTGAATAGCCAAAGGGAAACAAAGAACAGATGAATTGGCCTGGACTCAACACCAGCACATTTAGTTATTTTTCTCCAGTCACTAAAAGAGAGCCCCAAGGGCCTGAGTGTCTGCATGTGTCTCTGTAAATGACTCATATATTTCCAGGGAGTGACTTAGTCATTAAGGAAGAAAACAAGCAGAGTAGCTCTAGACACACAAATCATGCTCCAAAGTATCCTTGTCCACTGATCAGTGCCTCTAAAGCCCATATTTAAAGGCCTGTCATATTCAAAATACTGCAAGTACAAAGAGTTTGTATATAGTAACCAGAGGGAAGAATAAAGGCAGAATTTCTGAAGTATAGCAAAGTCTAAAAATCATGCAAATGAAATAAAATAATATTTTTCGAGTTTTGCATGAGCCTGTTTTCATAGACATTAAAATATTTACTGTTTTAGAAGCCTAAGGCACAGCTTTCCTAAAACAGCTTTAAAAAAAAAAGCAAAGAAATAATAAATGAGTAAGTGCTATAAATCATTTGAATGTGCTTTATAAATTCCATTAATACTACCATCAACTGTAAAGTTATTGATCTAAAAGAAGGTAAAAATGGAATTTGTTCACAACCAACTGTATGCTAGGTACTGTTTGATAATGTAATCCCATTTAATCTTCAAAGAGTGAGTGAACATTTGTATTTATTTCTGATTTGCCCTCATCTGATCTCCCCTCCTTTGTTTAAGTAATTCTTCTCCTAATGAGTCTGCCTCTTACTTTGGAAGCTGCATCCCGTAAAGCCAAAGCTAGAATGTGCTCCAGCTTCAGGCAGCCCTGAAGTCTGGCTCAGAGTTTGAACAAGGAACCAGTGAGAGAAAGCAGCAGCAAAGCCACTCATAGCCATGATAGTGCCTCTTCCAGATCAAACTGTATTTCTTTCTGCACCCCCTTCAGGCCTGGTTCCCCAACACTTCAGTGGCCCTCTCAATCTACCCCATTTCTGATGAAGTCAGAAGCCAGAGTTGGCTTCTCCTTAAAACTCAACCCCTGATTGATCCCCCTTACAAGCGTCTATCCTTGTATGACCATGTGTTTTCTATGACTAAGCAAACTGAGCTCAAGATAGCCCATTACCTTCCCAGATCTCCCAGCATATAAGGAACGTGCTCAGCGACTGGCTTGTGGGCAATGGAATTTCTATGTGTTTTGACAATAATTGCCCCATGGTACTCAAAGTTTGCCTGAGCATCACCTTGTGAAATTGCATGTCCAGATGTCCAGGTGTAAAGGAAGGCAGTTACCTGCTGACCCCTTCCCTGAAGTTGCAATTAGTAAGATTGAGTTGTTAAGTAAATTCACTTATTTTAGGAAAGCAAATTCATAGCCTGTCTCTTCTAGCAAAGCACTCTGACTATCTCAAGTAGAAGTGAGTAACTCATGCAATACTATGTTTTGATATTGATATTGTTGTATTTCTTCAAAAGTGGCTACCTGGGGCCCTTGTAAGGAGCTTAGTCCCAAGAGATGCAGGAAGCTTTGTCTGATCACCCACACCAAATGAGGGGTGAAAGGTGAGAAAAGTTTCTCCCTTTGTGTCCCAAGATTTGGGAAATCTGTGGGTTTCCTGAATGGGGGGGCTGAGCATCACAAGACTGGGATTTGTCATTGTCATGATACAATGTAAGCACCAAGAGGAAAAGGTCATTGCCAAACATGAGATTGTCACTTGTGCTCTTAGAAAATCTCCTTAATTGATAGGTCATGCTCAACAGAGACTAAAGAAGTCCAGATTTGGACCTTCAAATCCTCCTACCCTCCTTTGTCACACATCTAAATAAGGAGACTTGGTTGGTATACGGCGACTTAAGTGGCATTCCAAATATTAACAATGGGGGCTGGCCTACTGGTTGGCAGGAAAGCTTGCCTCAAAATGAAAATAGACACAAGGCCACCACTGAGAGCACTGCACAGCTTCCAGAGCCTTTGACAGATCTTTGCCAGATTTGGGCAGGATCCACTGGTGGGCTTCAATGAAATTTTCACGTACCAGTGAGGTAAGGCTTTATCACCCCATACATTTGTAAATCTTGAACACAGAGGCCTGGAGATCCTGGTCATCTTCAGGATGTGGGTTTAGAGTCAATCTCTCTGGATTCAAGCTGCCTCTGCTATTTGCTAGTCATAACTCTTGCCCAATTACTTAGTTTTTCAAATGTCTCCATTTCCTCATCCATAAAATGAGAATCATAATAGTACTTAGCACATAGGGTTACTTTGATGAATAAATGAAATCATCTCTGTGAATGTCCTTAGTATCATTCGGAGTTAAGTGTTTAGATATCACATGTCCATAAATCTCCATTTATCTTTTGGCTTGTAGCAAAAGATGAGTTAACTAAATTCTAGCAGCTTTTATGGATAGCCCTGTCTGGCCCACACCGAAAATCACAGCATGGCCAGGTCATTTCACTTCCCCACAACTCATTCCCATGTGGATAAAAATAGCTAGTGATCGAAAACAGTAAGTCTCACAGATTTGAGGTAAAGATGAAATGCAAAAAATGTCAAAATTTCGCAAAGTGGCTAAAAATTGACTGTGGTGAATAAAAAAAACTTTTCAAAGACAAAAACTGGACTTTTTGCTGTTTCTTAAGCATGCCCATCATATTCCACCTCAGGGCCTTTGCCCATGCTGTGCTCTATGTCTGGGACTCTCTTTCACCAGTAGTGTTTCACTCCATTTGGAAGACCACTTTTGTAGAAGGATTTCCCCCAGTCCTCTCCAAGTTAATTACTAACATACACATACATACACACGCACACACACATTACGTCCAGCTCATCATTCTGCATTATTTTATGAAACCCACTGATTATATATTTTATTTGTTTTTGGTTTACTTGTACCCCTCCTTTATCCCACTGAAATATAAACTCCTTAAAGATGGGGATTTGTTAAGCCCTGTTTCCATGGGAGCTAGAGTAGTTGGCACATAGTAGTTGCTCCATGAATATTTACTTAATTCATTAAACAATGAATTCAATCTTGTTGATTCTATTATGGTGCCAGTTAACACTAGGGCTGAAACCCTCTACTCTTCAATCTCAAGACTTCAGAGTGGCCAGACTTGGGGAAGGTCAGCCCGGGTCACTCATCTGCATGCTATGCCCCTAGCACAGCTTCTCACACCAGATCAGTCACAATTACTGATCTGCTCAGCCCTGGGGATGTCTCGGCCTTCACCTCCAGTCTACATTAGTATTTTCTGAGTATCCTGGATTCTAAACAAATAGTATCCTTTTCCATGTGGGTCTTAATGTGGAAAAGTTTCAGGAACAGTACTCCATGGTGTTGAGGTGACCCAGAAAAGCGCCTCAGAAACTCATGATATAGTGTAAGGGTGGAGACCAGAGACCTGACCCCCAGTTTCCTTGGATACAATATCACCAATTCTTCATTACTTTATGTCATAAACACGCAAGAATTGCAATGTGCAAGAAATGGCTCCACAGTAGCTTAAATCAAGATCTGCAGGATTTACGTATAGAGGTAGATTATATCCTTGGGGACACCCTATCCAGACCCTCCAGTAAAATAATAGCAATGCCCCATTTCTCATTGACCACATTCCTTTAAATCACAGATTATCCTGCAGAAGGAAATGCCTGCGTCCCTGGCACCAGAGAGAGAATGAGTTTATCAGCCAAGGAAGGTAACAGAAGCCAGGGCCTTAGGACTATGACAGGACAGGAAAGCTTCCAGAGAGATAGAAAGGCTGCTGCAGAGACCACTGGCTGGTCCCCACACGCCTAAGCTCACATTGGTCCTTGGATAATGTTGCCTAATTTGCCCTACTCTGCCCCTAACAGAGCAGTTAGGCCAAAGCCGTTCATGAGCTGGTAACCAACACTGCTTCCTACAAAATCATTCTTCATGCATCCCGCCAGTGAAACAGATTTTCAATGGCCTCCATCTGTGGGATATTGCGATCCATTCAGGAGTAAATTTCCAGTGCAGGGCGGCATAATGATTCCCATTAATGTTGATATTATTCATGCAGCTAAAACCCACATGCCCCTAGCTAGAACACTCCCCTGTAGAGGCTGCAGCCCTTATCTACTCAGAAATCCTTTATTACAGGTAGGGAATGTGTTTGCTCTGCACAGGAGCATGATGCACTATAATAAGACTACCTCATTGTGCCTTTAAATCCTTTGAAACACCAGGGGGGATTTTTATGTGTACATTTAATCAAGAGCCCAGATTTCTACTTCTGAGCATCCTGCTACCAGGGCAGGTGACAGGAAGTGGGACTCACAAACTTCATGTTAGGAGAGTCTCATACCTTGAAATACACTCACATGAAACAGTTCATCTAGATGTTTAGGGATAGGGGGCACCTCTACCCAGTAGAGATCAGTTGCACCCCCACCCCCAGTTGTGGTGAGCAAAGTTTCGGGATCAAGTAAAACACCCAGAGTGCTCTGGAATTTGTAGAGACAGGGATAATGAGATGAGAAAAGGGGATGTGTAAAAGGGTGGAAGAGGGACCTAGCAATAAACCCCACCTACATGGAACAATGGGTTGAATACCTGGGAATACTTTTCTTGGAGCTGGATAGACCTGGGGTCTCATTCTGGCTCTGCTACCCCTAGTTTGGGGCCATAGACTGAATATATGTGTCCCCTCAAGATTTATCTTGAGTTGAGACTTAAACTGCAATTAATGGTATTTGAAGTTATGGTCTTTGGTTAAGTCCTAAGATTGGAGACTTCATGAATGGGATTAGTGTCCCTACAAGAGACCCCAGAGATTCCCTTGGGTCCACCACACGAGGACACAGGGAGAAGACAATTGTCTGTGACCAGGAGTGCGTTCTCAGCAGACACCAACACTTCTAGACCTTGATCTCAGACTTCCCAGCCCAGAATCAGGAGAAATAAATTTCTGCTATTTTTGAGATCCCATTGGCAGCGTTCTCCTGCAGCAGCCGGTGGGCCAGGACACATGGCTAGTCGGTTAATGTCTCTGCTCAGGTTCTCATCTGTGAAGCAGAGATAATAAACCATACCACATGGCATTCTTATGATGAATAAATGAATTAATATGTGCAAATTGTTTAGCATTGTGTCAGATCTAGTAAGTGATATTTATTATGGCTGTTCTGAGCTTGCTGAACTGGAGACTTCAAGAGGGTGAGCCAATGGAAGGGTAGTCTTTGGAAATGTCACCCCATGGAGCAGGACTCCATAAATCTCCCATTCACTGTTTCTGCCAGAGTAAAAGCAGCTTCCCAAAGAGTCTTAGTTCCCCAAGGACCCCTTACTTATCTGGAGAAACTGTTTCCTCCCTTGAGGGTTCTTCTCATCCTCCTTCTCGCATCTGCCCCAATTAGCAAGGAGCAGATTGCCGAGACCCAGGAGAGCACCTTGAGAATATAAACCCCATGTCACAGCCAGGAAGCCTTCAGAGCCTGTTCAGGTAGTGGGGGCGAAAATGAAGATGTATTAGGGAAAGAGGAATTACAACTCGGCTGATGAAGTGACGATGTGAATGGAAATGAAAAACGTGGCATAAATTATTAAAGAAATGCTGGCTGCTCCAGGCAAATGCAACTGATGAAGGAGGCTGGATGTTGTTAAAGGTTATAGAATGAACTGGCAGCAGTAACCTGAGGCCTCACCAAGACATGAAGGAGAGGGATTTGACTCCTGCGGTTTTCTATATTTGTTAATGGTTTCTATATTTTCAAAGATGTCTTCAATTCCCTAGTTAGCTAGCTCTGCCCATTGAATAAATATAGGAAATGACTTCAGATTAACATAAAAACACAAGCTTATGCCTGTAGTCAGAATAATTGAGTTGAAATATTCAGATAAGCCATTTGGATTCTGGATAGTATATTTCAAATAACAATTCAGAAAGTCAACTTTAGAATGCTTTTCTAATCAGCAATGCAGGGGTCTGGCCAGAATTCTGGAATTATCCCTGCAGGTTAAATCAATCTGATCAAGAAAGGAGAGGTGATGAAGGAAATTCTGGTAACCAGAAACTAGTGTGAAAATTCACCCTATGTAGAGGTGCATCCTTTTGAAAGGCATGAGCATATTTACCAACTGATTATTTTTTCATTAAAGTTATTGTGATAGTATTGTTATTCGTTTTTCTCTATGACTACAAGAATACCTCCCTATCTTTAACAAGAAACACAATCTCTGGTAGTTTGTCTAAGAAGAGGTTTTGGGGTTTGAAGATGAAGTTAGCAAAAATCATGCAAGAAGAAACTGCAAAGGAAAAGAGAGAACAAAGATAGTTCACAATACCTGAAGGAGAAAGATACCCTGGCTCTCTATGGCTTTTCCAATTCCCCCACTTCATCCTAGATGTGCTTCCCATTCTGTTCAGAAACTACAAGTTTGGAATCCTGATAACAAACCCTCTTCTTGAACTATTTTGTGGAGAATCCCAGATCTCACAGGGGTAACCATGTGGTTCCAATGACACTGAAAGTTTCGCTATCACCTTCCTAAAAAGTGACCATTCAGACATCACTTGCATTCCTCTTGTGATATCAAACTCATTGTCACCCAGTATAGCTCATGCCATTTTTGAACAGCTCTTTCTGACTAATACATAAGAGGAAATTGGTGGAATAGGTATTTTTCAGCCATCATTGATCAAGGAATGACTGAGTCAAGTTTGAAGATGCAGGTGTAGACAGAGCAAGGGAAAAAAGACACATTGTTCCCAAAGGTCTCTTCCCCACAGGACCACCTGGTTAGGAAGCGGGGGGCTTTCTGGTCACCCCCCTCTCTATCCAGATGTGGACCACCAAGGAGATAGTATCAAAAGAAAGAAAAAGGACCTCCCTCGTGGCGCAGGTGGTTGAGCGCTGCAATGTGAAGCTGCCTGCAACCTCTGCAGCGTGGGTTGGATCCCAGCCAGCTGGCAAGGGTCCCACATGGTGCACAGACCTCTCCTGCTGTGCCCACTGCTCCCCTCAGCAGTGTACTTCATCAGTCTGCCTGTTCTGTTCCCCACTCTGACTCTGGTGAATCCTCTCACCCTCCCGCGCATCTGGCTTGTACTGGTTCTTGTATAAAAATAAATAAATATTTAAAAAACAAAAAGAAAAAAAAAGGTAATTATGAAATATACAACAGTATCTGCCTCCATTAGATTGGAGCTGGGGAGTCATAAAAATTGCCTTGTGACTTTTTTGTACATAGTTCTTTGTGTAAAATTGTGTTTTTTATCCTAGTGACAGAAGTAATATGTTTTCATTGCAGGAGTTTCGAAATCATAGTAAAGCACAAGAAGAAAATAAAAAGCATCCATAACACCACCACACGCAGAGAAATACTGTCATTTTAGCATCTATCCTTCTGGGGGGCAACTGGCTGTTCATTTTGTTACTTAACTAGAATAATATTTTATATGGTTTTTAATTTGTCTTTAATATAAAAATCTACCATGAATATTTCCCCAAGTCACTAAATTTCTTTTCAACATAATATTTTGTGGCTATAGTGTTCACATACACAGAAGCCCCATCTCTTTCCACTGCCATTGATAGTATAAACATATGCTGCTTGTTTGTATATCTGTTTATGGGACTGTTGGTGGGCACTTAGGCTATTAGTAAGTTTGGATAATATTGCATATCAAGAACTAAAGATCAGGAGTTGTGGCATCACAGAATAAGGGCTCAGAATCACGTTTTAAAGAGACAAGGAGTTTCCTGGGAAATGAAACTTTAACATTTTAGATCATAAGGAATGATAGCACCTCATATATTTCTACATCACAATTGACCAAGCCGGACATATCATTCCCTTCTTGCTTGACTAAACTTTAGACAAGAGTTCTTCCTAACTGCTAAGCCTTGACCTCCCATTTCTTCAAACATTTGTTTTTAGAAAAATTATCATTGTAAATTCTGTCTCTGCTGCCTTGAGATGTAAATCTTCTTAGAAGCCTCTTGCTCATTTTATGGCCCAAGAATGTCTTTCTTAAACACATGGAGTCATCCATTGGAAGTGTAGACATGGAGGAAGAGAATACCTCTAGGTCTCAGTTTATTTTGGAAGAACAAGAACCTAACATTGGCAGGCCCCTTACTCCAAGTAATGAAACTACCTCCCATCATGAAGACACAAGAAATCTTACTTTTCCTTTAGGTGAAGTCAATTAGCAAACATGGAAGGTCTATGTTGGCCCCACCCTAGCCCTGAAAAATTCTCCAACCCCTTAGGCAGACTGAATTCTCATCTCCCCTCCCTATTGTAATAATCTTGGGAAAAAAATCTTTCTTGCCAGTTAAACTCTTGTGGATTTTTTGTTTTAACACAAAGTGTCACATCCTATAGTGCAGGAAGACATGAGTGAGAGAGAAATAAATAGAAGTTAAGAAACCCTTGAGCACCTACAGTTGATAATGGCAATGTATTTGAGTTTACTTCTACTATGGGGAGCCTTACTGATAACAGACTGGCTCTTCCAGGACTTCCTCTCCCACAAAATAAGTCGAATCATAATACCTACTTTCATGGTTATTGTGAATATTAGATGAGCTAGTGCATGAAAAATGGCAGTTCCTTGCAGACAGAGAGTGCTGTTCAGAGAGTGCCTTTATCATTATTGTTATGGAATGGCACCGATTTTAGAATCAAAATAGACTGGAGTCAAATGCAAGCTTCATGACCTACTAGGTGAGTGAGTAAGCAATTAACCTGTGTTCTGATAGACTGTTGAAAGATTTTGATTAAATGGCCTATGCAAAGCAAATGGTTAACATAGTCCTGTGGTAGGCAGCATTCCAAAGCAACCTTTGAAGCTCTTCAAACACCAATCTTGGTAAAGGGATTTTGCAGATATAATAAAAGCTCCAAGTCAGTTGACCTTAAAGTACAGATGTATCTATATGGGCCTAATCTAGTCACACAAGTTCTTTAAAACTTTCTCTGTTGAGAGAAAGTCTGAGAGATTCCAAATGTGACAAGGTTTTCATAGGCAATTGATGCCTTTTGAAGACAGAGGGGAGCTGACAGTGACTACCAACAACAGCCAGCAAGAAAATCATTCCTACAGCCCCAGGAAGCTGCACTGAAGGAGCAGGGTTCTCACTCTAAATGAGCTTAGAAGTGAATTCTTCTCTCCATCCTGCAGATAAGAACACAGCTCTGCTGACACCTTAATTTCAAGCTTCTCAGACTCTAAGCAAAGAATCCAGCCAAGCCTGCCCCAACTTTGACCTACAGAACTGGGAGATATAAATGAGTGTTGTTTAAGACCGGATATTTGTAGTAATTTGTGTTGTATCAAAAGAAAACTAATACTGTCCCTTAGTTATGGGTGAAGACTCTGGTTTTTCACTACAAACCTGTTTTTACTATCATCAACCTTAAACCAAAGGTGAACTGGGGGCAGCAGGGCAAAACACTCTTTCAATCCCTGACCCAAGTTACAAATGACGACATTATCCCCCGAAGGTCACCCTAACTGCACAGGCAGGCTCCCTGGTTAAAAGTCTAGGGTAGTCTCAAGAGTGCCTTTGAAAATACACTTGCATTTCAAGCTTATCACCAATGCACTAAAGATATCAGACTGTTTTCAGATTTGAGAATTGCAGAATGAAAGGACAAGTCCATTTTTACCTTTTTATTGACATTTCTGACCTTGCTAGAAAAGTATGGTATGTTTTGCTATAAAAATTATCGGAGAGTGCAGCTTGCTGAGTGATATTTTGTATTACAGGACAAAGCATTCAAAGCCACTCTCCTTGAAGGAGTGCAACTGCCATTGAAAATCTCCAGGAGTTTTGTGAGACTTGTCCGCCCCCCGCCTCTGCCCCCAATACCCAGCATCAGGTTCACAATGTTAACCAAGCCTCAAAGTTAGCAAGTGATTCAGTAGATACAACTTTAATGTGACATGTTCTTGATTGAACCACTCCAACAAGTTTAGGTGCAGTTTGAAGTAAAATATTGAAAGTAAACTTAAACTGTTAGGCTGTATTTAATAAAGAAAATAATGTTTCTGAAAAGTTCCTGGTAGATATTGAGGATAGCCATGAACATTGGGTGGGTGTGTTGTTTTTTGTTTTTTTTGTTTTTGGATATTTATTCATTTTACAAGCTCACAACAACAACAACAAAAAACCAAAGGTTAAGTTAAGATCACATAAATAAACAAGTCCTCTGGATACTACATCATTTCATTTGATTTCTGATCCTAAGGTAGTATCCAGTGAATGCAAAAACAGTAACTTGAAGGGATATATGTTTTCTTATGTTCACTGCAGCACTATTCATAATAGCCAAGCTACAGAAACACTACAGTGCACAACAACAGATGAGTGGATAAAGAAGACATGTCATATATGCAATGGAAAACCACTCAGCTTTAAAAAGAGATGAAATCTTGTCACTTTTGACAAGATAGGAAACATTTAGAATTCATTCACAATTCAATTAATCATGTACTCATATATGCTAGGGACAATGGAGAAGCTGAGTATACAAATTTGAAAGAGACATAGTTCACCTATTTAAATAAGGAAGACAGAGATTAAGCTTTATAAATTTAAATTTCCCCTTCATGCCTTCCTATGCATGGATCAAAATAAAAAATAGTATTGCATGATATAAACTATAGAGTTGGATAAGTAGGTTAACTCCTACCTCCCTATCTAAAGTTAAATAATCTTATAAGTCATATCAGTTCTCTAAATCCCATTGCCATTGTAGATAAAGTGTGGGTAATAAAAATGGCCCAGATAGAGCATGAAGGAGATGGTCCAGGTGAAAACATCCAGCACATGGTGGGAGTGCAAACTCGTCCAACCACTATGGAAAGCTGTGTAGGGATTCCTCAACCTACTAAAGACAGAGCTTCCATATGATCCAGCAATTCCACTCCTAGGTATTTACCCAAAGGACATAGAAACATCAATTCCAAAGAGCACCTGCACCCCTATGTTTATAGCAGCACTGTTTACAATAGCTAAGCTTTGGAAACAACCCAAATGCCCAAAAATAGATGACTGGATCAAGAAGATGTGGTACATATACACCACGGAATATTACTCAGCAATCAAAAAAGATAAACACATGCAATTTGCAGCCACTTGGATGGAGCTGGAAGGGATCATGCTTAGCGAAATAAGCCAGAAAGAAAAAGAAAAATACCGGATGGTCTCACTCATAGCAGGAATTTAGAAAACCTAAATAAGGGACCAGGAAAAAGAATAACTATAAGAAAGAAAAAATCAAAACCAACAAACAACTATGAACCAGAGACACACTGTGCAGGGGGAGGACAGGGAAAGGAGAGACTGGACTCAAAATAAGGGGGTGGCAATTGTATGGGGAATATAAAAGTAAAATTTAAAAAAAATAAAAAAGTAAAGAAAAGAAAACATCCAGCACAGTGTCTACTTGATAACAAGCATGGGGTGGTAACGATAAAAACCTTAGTCAGCACTTACTAGCACTAGAGGGTGAAATCAGAATGAAAGAACAAATGCCAGATGTTTTTACTCATATGCAGAATATAGAGAAACCAAAACAAGGAACAGACAGAATGAAACCAAAATACACCTAAGAATTGTGATGGGAGAATTGGGGCTACCAGAAAGGGAGGGATGGGAAACAGGGAAAGAGAGCCCAAGGGCCTATGGTAGAGGATTTATGGGTGTTTATGGGGGAAAGGTGCAATGACATAAATCTGAGGAGTTGTGAACCTTCTAAAGTATATACAGTTTTGTAAGCCAATATTAAATTAATAATAAAAAATTAATAAAATTTTTAAAGGTCATCACGTTTAGAAAGATAACCCTGGTAGCTATGAGGACACATTTACAGTAATGCAAGTGAGAGGCTGAAATCTAAGGAGAATGTTATGCTGGGAAGGGAAGGAAATGATTAAGAAAGCAGACACAGGGCCTCCCTGGTGGCGCAGCGGTTGAGCGCTGGGTTACGAAGCTGCCTGCAGCCTCTGCAGCGCCGGTTCGATCCCCGGCTGCTCCCCGGCCACCAAAGGAGGGTCCCACATGGAACGCAGACCTCTCCTGCGGCCCGCTGCTCCCCTCAGCAGTGTACTTCGGTCCTTCTGCCTGTTCTGCTCCCCACTCTGGCTCTGGTGAATTCTCTCACCCTCCCGCGCTTCTGACTGTACCCAGTGCTTGTATGAACGAATGAATGAATGAATGAATGAATAAATAAATAAACAAATAAATAAATAAATAAATGAGTGAATGAATGAATGAATGAATAAATAAATCTTTGGGGGAAAAAAAAGAAAAGAAAAGAATTTGTTTAAAAAAAAAAAAGAAAGCAGACACAGAGGTGGAATGGGGCATATATAATATATTAAACAGAACCATAAAGGACTATTACATAGTGTGATGATACTTAATCATGACAGACCATGACCCCTAGAAGTTCATACATCTTACTGATGCTACAGTAGGAATTCAAGCCCTCTACTGTTAAATGCAGCTTGTCCCTTTTTACTGTGAGAGTCAGGTTTATAGCTCCTCTTACAGCTTATACCCCGTCTTGGTCCAACTGCACTTTTTACAAATCACTGAAACCTAGAGGATGCTCTTCAAAAGTACAAACAACAACTGGTGATTTTACACGAAGCACATTTCTACTTCTTCATGGAACATTACTCCTTGCAAAGTGAAAAAACAGGTTTTAGATAATTAGTTTTTGAGGATGGTCCTATCCCTGTAACCACTAGCAACTAGGGTATGACTCTGTTACCACCTTCCTGGGCAAGAAGGAAATTTTCATTTCAAGGGCTTCAAAATCCCCTCTTAGACCAACAATTGTAACAATTAATTCACCTGCAGCATTTATTTTTTGTAGATTTTTCTCCCTGATCCCATTATCATTCCAGTCAATCTAAACTGAACTCAAATTAGTAATTTTTACACCTTTGTAACCAACCACATTTAGAGAAATGTCTGCTTTGAAGCTTGTCTTGCTGATTAATTTGTATTTTTAAATGATAGAACCAGTGTTGTAAGTAAATTTGATTATAAGTAAATTTGATCACTCCCACGAAAATTACTTATCTCAAGAGGAAGAATTTATAATAGACAAAAAGTCATAATGATTTTCTTTTGGGCTGGGTTTTGAGTGTTATTTTTTCCAGTTTTGAGAGTAGAGAGTTTTTTTGTTTTATTATTATTATTTCATATTTCAAAGCAGAGTATATCTTCAAAATGGCTATAAATACTAAACTATGTGCTTCTGTTTTTAAGTGAGACGCTAACGTTGATGAAAATAGGATTTTTATTTTATTTCTAAGACTAAGTAAGAGACTAATAATAACACCACAAACATGATAACATACATTCCTTATTTATAAACATTTTATTGGGCTTTGAAGACTGCCTTGTACTTTCCACACTACTCATTGCTTACCTGCTCTATCAGGAATTTGAGAAAAATTTAGATTTGAAAGAAGTAGTAATCTCTGCTCCAAAGCATGTATTTTGGATAAATCACCAATTTTCTCCACATCTCAATTTCCTCATCTGTGTTTGGTAGGCTTAAAGCACTGTTAATCAATATGATTATATAACTTGGGGATTGCAGGGAATAAAAAACATAAAATATGTGCATTGTCCCTTAGAATTCATTTCAAAATTAAACTCAAATTAAGAGAGATCGTTAGTATTGGGCCTCCCTGGTGGCACAGGGGTGAAGTCTCAGTGCTATCACCACTATGGCCTGAGTTCATTTCCCAGCCAAGGAGCTAACCCACATGATGCAGCAGACCTCTCCTGCCTGGCCCACTGCTCCCCTCAGCAGCGTATTTCAGTAGATCTGCCTGTTCTGCTCCCCACTCTGTCTCTGGTGAATCCTCTCATTCCCCTCACCTCTGTCCTACATCCCAGTTCTTCTACACTATTTAAAGGAACAAAAAAGATACATTTGATGTAAACAAATAAAACAGGGATAGTTATTCAAACAAATGCAATGAATCTTTAAAATTCTAAATAAAATGTATATTCATCAAGGCCAGTTTCCATACTATGCTTGTCCCATTCTTCTCATTTGCTCTTAATATATATTTCCATAAACACAATAGACAATGAATTTTATAAAATAATTATTGAACTCATGCAGCTGGTTGCCGTTTATGCCCAGAGGCAGCAGACCTACGCAATGCACAGCAAACAATCAGGACAGAGCTCCAACCACGCTCATAGCAAATAAACAACACCCCAATAACGAAAGTTCTGGCTCTAATGAGGTCATCTAATGAGATGCATATCTTCCAGCAATTCCCATTCAGATATCTTTGCACTTGAGACTTTTTTTCTGCACTGAGTTAGCTCTTACAAATATACTATTTTGTGCAAATATTCTATTTTATCTAAGCAGAGGATGAGCTGGCAATGACAAGAGCTCTTTGGTCAAATATTGAAAAATACTGAAACTTGGGAGGAGAGCCCTTTATTTTCCCCACTGCCAGGGCACTTAAGATGATTTTAGGTAACTGGCTACCAAGGTTGCATCCGCTTCCTGCCCATAGTTGTATTTCCCCTTGAGGAACGAGTCCATTCATTGATCCTGCAAACATTCCTAGAGCATCTAATGTCGGCCAGGAACTATGCCAGATGTGAAAGTGAATAATAAATATAGTTCCTGACCTCAAGTAGCTCACAGTCAGGTAAAGAAAATCTTTACCTGCTTTAAGTATTACGTTAATGCTTGTGATTCCAATTGCCAGTGAAGACTCACAGGGATGCTGGGAGATAAACCTCAAATGAGATATGTAAAATCATGTGAAAAGTAATTCCACAGCTTAGGATATGCAAGTACCCCAACCAGCTCCAGCTGAACCCAGTGGGAACCAGGTCCCTGGGTGCAGACCCTTGCAGAATTTAAGAGACCAACTAACTGTGTGTGAGCAGCGGATGAAAATGTTACAGGGATGGCAGCTCTCAGGGAAGTAATGGCGTCCAGAGAAGAGAGACCATGGAAGGGACCTCTTAGCCAGAGCTAAAATAGCTGCCATGAAGCCAGGCTGATCATGATTTCCACTCCAAATATCATTTCCACATTTATCTGTGCTCTTTTTGGTTTTCTGTGCAAGTCTGAAATTCTAAGGTAGTTCCTGTTCCCTTCTTTGAGTGGGCTGAGTGGTTCCCCAGCACTAGCAGGCACTGCCAGGAGGTGTGCAGAACCTGCTCCTGGCGGGAAGAGCATCTGTCAGAGGGAAAACATGGGAGCCCTGGACGAGGGCAGGAGCTGGACACGCAGGTTCAGAGCAAAAAAACTCTCTGGCAAATTTCTAGTAACTGGAAACTAGTTATGCTTCTACAAACCTTCTAGAACTCTTCAAAACCCTGCACAGACATTTCTTATAATTTATATTATACTTATGTAAGTTCTATAAATTATAATTTTATATCATTTTGTTGATAATGATGCAAACCTGATAGATAGCGATGGACAGATAGAATGTTATAATGCAATGTTACTCCAATAAGAAAATTTTTAAATAATCAAATAAATTTTAAATGAACAACAAAACCTGCAAGTCATCCTGTATTTGCTCTCTCCTCTGGCTGGCCCACGCACACGTGCGTGCTCTCTCTCTCTTTCTCTCTCTCTCTCTCTCTCTCTCCCCTTTTCTCCTCTACCTCCCTCCCTCCCTTCCTCTCTCATTCTCCTTAGATCCTTTCCTTTCATCAACAACAAAGTCCTAAATTTTTTCCTGTTAAATACTTATCAAAAGCGCCCCCTCCTCTATACCCTAACTTGTCGTTGAACTTCTGCATTAGCTTCATCACTTAACTTGTTGCCTTTTTAGTGTTCGCCATCAGTTACCCAGATGCTTAAAACACTTCCAAGTTCCTCGCTATGATTTACAAAGCCCTTCTCAGTCTATCTCTCCAGCTTCACTTTTGTGCTCCATCTTGTGCTTTGTGCCCTGGTGACTCAGCTTTGCTTACAGTTCCCCAGACACCTCCTGCTGCTTCTGTTCTCCTTGCTTTTGCTGTGTCTTGGTCAAGAATGCTCTCCCAAAACTTCTACTCATTCTTTAAAAATAGATAATGGGGGCCTCCCCGGTGGCGCAGCGGTTGAGCGCTGGGTTGCGAAGCTGCCCGCAGCCATTGCAACGCCGGTTCGATTCCTGGCTGCTCCCCGGCCACCGGAGGAGGGTCCCACATGGCGTGCAGACTTCTCCTGCCGCCCGCTGCTCCCCTCAGCAGTGTACTTCGGTCCTTCTGCCTGCTCTGCTCCCCGCTCTGGCTCTGGTGAATTCTCTCACCCTCCCGCGCTTCTGACTGTACCCAGTGCATGTATAAACAAAACAAATGAACAAACAAATAAATAAATAAATAAAACATGCCTCTATAAAAAGAAAAAAATAAAAAAAAAAAATAGATAATGGCTTTACCCTCACCTAGGGCAACTAACTCCTAAAATTGTTTTGCTCCTCCATCACGCAAGTAGCATAATTCCATGCTTGTTGATTTGGACCCACCCTTTGATTCCGAGCTCCTGAAGGTCAAGGAGTACATTTATTTGTTCACTTCTTTTGTGTCCCCATGTAGCATGGTAGGTGGACCACAAAAGACACTTTACAGAAAGGAAGGAAAGGATGAAACAAAAGACTGAATATACTACACTACAACACGTTGAGCAACAACAGACTAAGATATCATGGAATCTCAGTCGCCATATGCATTTCAAAGATCTAATACCTACTGATGTAGTTTTCCCTCATAAGTAAATCTCTTTCTAGAAACAAACATGGAAGTAAAAAACAATGTACAATACAGGAGGATATCTTTTCAAGATATATATTCACTGGAGGATAAATGTTCACAAGTTGCTATAACAAGTGGTGACATGTCCATAGCTTAACCTAAAAGAAGTGTATTTCCTACTTACCCAGAGTTGAATTTGGATTGTCAGTTTTCCTCATTGGCAGCCAGTTCTCCTCCATGTGGTCATTCAGGTCCCAGCACTCCCAGTGTCTGCCATCTCCATGAACTCAGTCCCCTAAACCCAAACAGAATAGGAAAAAAAGCATGAAGATGGAGTACGGAAGGGTATATAGCCTAATACTGACAGGGCTTCTGTACATCTCTTGCTTTTCACCTCTATTGCTCAAACTCAGTCACATGGCTATATCTACCTGCATGGGAAGTTGGGAATGTAGCCTGGCTGTTTGCCCAAGAGGAAGCAAAGCAGGGTTTACGAGCAGCCATTTTCTGCCTCCCCATTGAAATAAGATTTCATCTTACAAGTTGGGCAAGCTCCAGCAAGGTATACCCTTGTTTTCTGTAGGATAAGTGAAATTGGTCAGGCTTTTGTGGATCTCGCTTCTGTGGCTACACCTGAGACTTTGATGGTGTTAACGCAGAAGGCACTTAGGAGCATGGGCACAGGGCACACATGCCTGGCTGTGAACACCTGGAGTCTGATGTGGGTATGTCTAAGTGCGAACACCTGAACCTAGAAGTTGAGGCTATAAGTGCAGTGTCACTCAGAGAAAACAGCTCTGGCAGAGCTGCTACGAGAGGATGAGTGACCACAAAGAGGCAGGATCATGAGATGACACTAGAGAAAAACGTGCAGATTCGCTGGGGGCTGAGAGGTCTGACAGCCTCCCACCTCCCCTGCTCCCTCCAATTCCCTGCCTCACCAGCCTGCAGGCTTGCCCCTTGACAATTAGTTTAAAAAGAGCATTAAAGCCTGAAAAAGCCACCAAGAGCTCCAGGACTCTCTTTTATCCACCTGCCTGAATCAATAGAGAACCTGCCCTGTGCTTGCTGGCACTACATGTTCCTACCTGTAAAATGGGAATGATAGAGCTTAACCCACAGGGAGGTTAACAGGTAAGATTCAGAGAAGATGATGCATTGTGAAAGGATAAGGTCAAAGCCAGGGATGTCCTAAGGCTTTCATAGTGTATTAGTCGTTGTTATTATTATTGCTACTAAATGTCATGGGCATTCTAAACAAAAGGTTATCATTTAAAGGTTATCATTAAAAATATCTTTTCTGGATTCCTTGGTCTCTGAAAAGCCACAGCAGCCTTCATCTTGTCTGCCATTCCCTTCATCAGTCCCACCCCTGAGGTCTTTTATCTGCCTGATAAATTGTAAGCCACTAGGAGAGAAACAGTTCAGTTCTTTGACCACATATATACTAAATGTCAAGTGTTACAAAATGCAGTGTTATCCATCATCAAACAATGATAAACTATAATGAAATACAATTTCACTTGTACTCAACCATGCATTTTATGTGGGTACCATAAAGTTTTACCATCAGCCTCAAAAAGCAACAGTAAACCCCTATGATTCCTTATGTTCTACTTTCCTGGGTGCCTTCAACAAAGAAAACTATTGATTTTGAACTATCTGGAGTACACTCTATAAAAAATTACCCTCATCCCATGGCTTTCTTTTTACCAGGCTGAAATAATGGGAGAAAATAGGAGGGTCCCACAGAAATACACATTCAGGGAAGTTGGATGGGATCTTGTGGTTAATGAGAGCTTCCATCTTAACTGTGCTCTTAATCTAGAAGCCAAACCCCAACAGTGCAGTTTCTGTCTCTGAAAAATCCACATCCCAAACTGAGTCAAAACAGAGACCTATTACTTCAACTGCACAGAGGACGTCTTTCTTCATACCTTCTATATAACTCATTACAATATTTGATGCTCATAACACCCCTGTCATGGAGGTTTATTTCATTTCCTTCCTGATTTCCCCAGTCTGCCTGCAGGACAGGCAATCAGCAAGTGAGCGGCTGTGAACAACTCACAAGGAGCTGCTTCCTGCTTTCTAGTGGATGGGCATTTATTTTCAGGCTTTAATTTAAAACACAGAGCTGACCCAGAAGCCGTCGTTAAATTGGCTCACTAATCACCATGACTGTGTGCACCAGGTCTTCGTGGTCCCCCCTTCTCTGGAGGTTCTGCCCCAGCCTGATGGGGTTTACAGGTGGTGGGTGGAGTAGAGACATGTGGCCCATTTGCTTGGCGCCTGCCTCACCTGCAGCACCAATACCTGCAGTGCACAGCTTCTGCTAGAGAGAAGTCCAACACCGTCCAGGAGGCACAGATGCTGCCTGGTTTTCTACCATTGTTTGGAAACAGGGTTGCCTCGTGCACACCCATAATTGCCAGACACATTTGCAGTCTCTATGCTGCCCCACATCCTCTCTGCCCCCTCCTCTTGTGCCACAAATTGGCCACTGAAAATATAAGTTCCTCCTAACCATGCAGACCCCATAGGAAAAAAAAATGCAGTCATTTGTAACAGAAGCATTTATGCACGGAGACAATAATCAGAAAGGACTAGAAGACACTGGTGGCAAGTCAAACGCTCAGAGCAGCTGATAGCTTTTACACAACCTGTCTCAGGCAATTTGGTGAGGGTGATTTCAACCCACACGTGAGAGACACCCAGCTGGTTAATCATCTCCCCCAATCTGCATCACATCCTTCTGCCAATGGCCTCCTCCCCAAGTCACTCAAATGAGAAAGCAAGTGAGTTCACCTTTGCCATTAGATGTTTACAGCTATGCAGTCTTGTCTCAGCTCCTGGACTCCTTCCTTAGGAGCCTGCCGTTAGAACCAACAGATAAGAAGCTGTTTTCACCTTTTATTTAGCCTGTTATTGGAGTTTTAAAGGTCTCTTTTTCTCTCCCGAAGCAGTCAGTGGCTGGGCAAATATGACAACTGTGATTAGGCAGGAGACTCATTTAACAGTCTTGGAGGCAGTGCTGAATTTCATATAAGAGTCCTCCAGCCCTCCCTCTATTAGCAGGTCCTTGCAGAGGGCTGTGTTATTCCAGTATGTGTTCCCCCAAAGCCCTGCACAGAGGTCTGTGGGGCACCGTGAATGCTTTTCCAATTGAATTGAATGCAAAGGTGTTTATATTGAAATAGCAAAGGGATCCCTTTTCTCTCAAAAAGGTCTCCTTGGGGGTGATTTTCATTTTCTCCTTTGACCTTTTGGACACTATTTTCAGATTTTTCTGACATGAACATTCATTACTTTCATAATCATTTATTTGAAAATCAGAAGACCCTGAGACCCTGCTTCCAAGAGGGTAAATTTTTATTCCAAAAAATACATGAAACGCAGACCTCCCTCTGATTGCTACCACCTTAGCTTTATAGAGCAAAGGGGGGAGAAAATAGTATGGGACCAAGTCTCTACATGCTTATAGCTACCAAAATATGATGATGTGTAGCCATGTAGGATTCAGCTCCTCATCTGTGTACACACATGTGTGCAAAAGCATTGACTTTAGCTTCAGGGTTTTAGCTGAGGCATTTAGGTTAACATTTATTCATTCCCTGGCTGGAAATGCAATCTAATCCCTAGATTCTAAATATCTATGTGACCTTTGAATGACCACAACACCAAGGAACATACATACCTATGTGTATATACATGCACCTGCATGTATGCACATACATGTGCATGTGTATGCCCACACGTGTACACACATGCATGTGTGTACACACACATACACTGCTATAATTTCTATCACTTTCCTGAGAGATTGGAGCCTATTGAAGCAGGTTCTTCCACATTTCTGGATCTTCCACAGTCTAGGGGAATAGCGCACCTGAGTTCTATGGAAAAAAAAGATGTTGTTCCCTCCTGCTCTGCCTGGACCCCTGTACCACCTGCCTTCTCTCCAAAGTTTCCAAAATCTCTTCTGTTTCTCTTTTGGTTGGAAAATGAAACACAAAGAGCAAATTTCAATATGTACCAGCAACCCTTTTTCTTAGCAAAAGCTGACTTCACTCTTACCTGTCTGTATTAGTCAGGGGCTACTCCAGAAGGCCAGAAAGGCCTAGTTTGTTTGTTTTTAAAGCAGGTCATGGGGGCCAGTGGGAGGTATTAGAGTATGACTCAAGTAAACAAGAGCAGGGAAATAACATGGGTGGATGGAAGCCGGAGGCTCTTTCTGGATGCTGGTTGGGTTTTCTCCTAACTCCAGTAAGAAAACTTAGCAACTTTGCTCTGAAAGTTCTTGGCTTAGGTCTTTACATCAACATGACATGAGAGTGATGCTTCAATTTTAAAATCTGGAGCACTCTGATGACGCTGCTGCAATTGTTGTAAGATTAGGATTCCAGAGCACGTCTGTGCTCAACATCTCATTAGAACCTCCAAGAAACCTTATTACCTTGTTTCAGTGATGAGGAAACTGAGTCTGCCCTGATGTCTTGGAATTCAATAGTATGAATCAAGACTCGCATAATAGAAGGTAGAAGTAGAAGGTTATCATGAATAAGTTGTAATAGTTAAAACCAATTTATTGTTTTCTAGAACTGTGCTAAACACCTTTTGCATTACCTCAGTTATCCTTTCATTAACTGAAAGATGTAGATTCTATTATTCTATGGAGAAGAAAACCAATGGACACAGTGGTCTAATTACTTGACCAAAGGGACGTGGTCAGGGGCAAAGACTCAGTCAAGTGAACCACTTAGCTACAATGTGGTCCCTACGCCCAAGCATCTACTTATCTATTAGCATTGAAAAGTAGACATCACAAAATGAGGACAAGACATCATTTAATGATAAATTGCATAGGATATACCACAACTTCTATAGGAATTCAAAGCACCAAGAAACTAAATCAGAGAAACCTAAAGTAGTCAGAAAAGACTTGATGGAAGCTCTGTGCTCCACAGGCTAAGGAAGTTAGTTGAACAAAATGTTGAGGTGACGAATTTAAGGGAAGATGGTCACATAAGCAACACTATGCAGACAAGACCAATCTTAGCATTTCTGAGCGTGTAAGAAAGAAAATGGATTGGAATGGAAAGACTAGTCTGAATCTTCTTTGTCCTCCCATTACTTCATTTTATTATCATAATTACTTTTTTATAATTCTAATAGAGTCCTTCAAAATCTGATAAAGGCTATGATTCCTTTCTTATCAGAATGTACACATCTAAAATTGTGTACAAATGCTACAATGGATCCTCCAATATAAATCTTTCTTTCCCGAGCAATCTTGTCCTCTGCTCCAGAACCCTTGCTCTAGAAATCTTGCACTAAAATGTCCTATGTTATATTTTTTCCTAGATGAAATCAAGCTAGAGTCCAAGTGGTAGAACTACCTGTGACTGGAAGACAGAGACACTATAGCTCCATATTTCAGCCTCATTCTGTATTTTCAACATCCATGTGCTGAAGAAGTCTATTCCTTCCTTTGGGAAATATTGCTAGACCACCAAGAGTATGCAAGGAAGGTGCTGTGCTGAGCACTGAGGAGAAAGTCTGGGAGGACCTTGTCTCCAAAGCCATATGACTAACTTCTTCATCTTGGCTCTCACCCTGACATTCTATTCAGCATCTAACCTTATCATTCTCCTGTCACACCCCATGACCCCAATGTCTCCGTTTCCCCAGCCAACATGCTTGACTTACCTCCCATTCACCTGCTGGAAGCACCCTTTTATATCTCACAGAATATTTGTGTGATTGTTTCTATATAATTTAAGTATCTCTCACCTCTAGATTTTCTCAAACATAACCCACACATTATATATGGGTTCTGTGACATAACTAGAAGGTCATGTGGCTTATCAGAAGCCAGGTACCCTTGAAACTAAAATGAGAGCTTGGGCCTTAGTTTTAGGACCTGCTAAATGGGAATAATATAATAACCATGCCTCTGTTTCCCTATTATTGAATGGGAAAGCAATAACTTAAGCCTGGTTTTTGGCACCTAGTAATCATTCAGAAAATTGTCCAGTATTTTTCGTATTTTTCATCACGTGTATTGCTTTCTATATTATACTAGTAAAGAGCAAAGTAAACCACAAATGCTAGAATTGCAGGTCATTTAATTCTGAGGGTTAAGGTAATTTTGTGGTGCCATTAAAGAATTAACCAGTATCTTCTTGTTTTTTGACGTTTGTCCTGATTATAGTTTGTAGAGATGCTTAAATTTGGTTTTCCACTTCAAATGAGACTCATACCCTAATGATAAGGCTGACTCTCGAGGAATGAGCCTTTTGACTCTGAAGCATCAGCTGTGTGTCCCTATGTGACCGGGATATAGTCCCATGCCAGGGGACCTTGTAGATCATTTCATGTTATCAATTAGCCAGTGTATAGATAGGCTATAAATTCTTTAGCTAGCTTCTCCCTATAGCTTTTGATAATTTTCTTTCTTCTTTTTACTGAAGATGAAACACCCCAAGCATTTGCCATCAAATTTCAGAAAGTTTAAAAGCTGTATTCTCTTCTGGCTCAATTTTTCATCCAACAGAAAGCAGGCATCCACTAGAGCCCCTCCCCGCCCTTATGGAGAAGGGCAAACCCACTCTGGTTTCCCCCAGGATTTCGGACAAAAGCACACAGTGCCTTGGAAAGTTACTGGGATGCAAAATACCACCATTAAAGGAACTATTTTAAACTAAATTGATTCTTTGTTCTTTAGCCAATTGGCTAATCCTCCTCTTGAGACATGCTTCCATTTAGGAAAGTTAAAAACATAGCTTGCAGACTGAGACTTAGAGCAGGCGAGGGATATGCTGACATAGACATTAAGTAGGATTGAGTCGAGGGCAGCTGCATCCTGATTAGCTACCTGAGGATTTCTCCAGGCTCTGTAGCCTCCTGTGCAGGATCATGTCAGCTGAGAGGACAAAAGAAAAGCCCAGAGAGAGTGAGAAAGCAAGGCCTGGTGTCTGCATCGGGGACAGCTGGTCAAGATGGTTGCATGCCCTGCCTGCCAGCCATGGGACCCCAGCAGTAATGGTCTTCCCTGCTGGAATGTTTCAAATTGCTTTAAAAAGACCTTTATGAGAAAATTCTAGTATCCTGGTCTCCATATTCACAATATCATCCTGAGAATCTTTAGGTGTAGAAGCAAAACCTTTCCATCCATAGCATCAGATTAGAGTTGCACCCTTCATACCCCAAGGGAGAATTTCCAGAGATAAATACATAGGAATTGGGGGATTAGCCCAGGAAGACAGGAGCTTGGCAGAGTCTCATGAACATCTCTCTTAAACTGAGCATTTATAATTTTCTATTTTTATTTTGAAACTTTTGTTATTATTTCATTATGACAGGGTATCTGATCAATATAGACAAAATAGAAAAATCTTTTATAATCTCCAGATTCCTTAATCCTTCTTGTCATTTATGCATGTGTCTGTATCATTTCATAAATGTAATATACTATAAAAGTTTTGAATGTTTTGTTATTAGTTATATATCATTTATGCATTTGGGGCTAATAAATTGTGATGGTTAATTGTGTATGTCAATTTGACCATGGTGCCCACATATTTGCTAATTGTTGTTTCTGAGTATGTCTGCAAGGGCATTTCCAGGTGAGATCAACATTGCTTCTTGGGTTTTTTTTTTTTTCTCTCTTTTTTTTTGTGGGACCCTCTCTGGTGGCCGGGGAACAAACCGGTGCTGCAGAGGCTGTGGGCAGCCTCGCAGCCCAGGGCTCAATCACTGCGCCACCAGGGGAGGTTGGGTTTTCTTTATAATCTCAAAATATTTATTTATATGTTTTAATTGAAAGAATGTAACATTTAAATAGTATTTCAAATAAAGCTCTAAAAGTTTTTTTTTCAGTCCAAAACTTTATTTTTATATCAATTAGTTCATTAGATTGTTTTCTGCACACACCACATATGAATGAAATCATGTTTGTTTTTCTCTGACTTATTTTACTAATCATAATACACATTTGGTCCATTGAGATTATTGCAAATAGCACATTTTCCCTTCTTCATAAAAGAATAGTATTCATTGTGTATTTATACATCTTTATCCACTTGTTAGTTTGTGGAGACTTAGGTTGTTCTCAGTTATTGGCTATTGTAAATAGTGCTGAAATAAATATAGGGCTACATGTATCTCTTAAAATTGGCATTCTTGGTTTTGGGTGGTTTTTTTTTTTTGTATTTGGGGGTAAATACCCAAAAGTGGAATAACTGGATCATATCAAAGTCTATCTTTAATTTCTTGAGGAATCTCTACAATGTGTTCTATAATGGCTGTACCAATTTGCATTCCCACCAATACTATAGAAGGATTCTTTTTTCTCTACATCCTCAACGTAATTGTTTCTTGTCCTTGGATAATAGCCAGTCTCACAGGTGTAAGGTGATATGTCATTGTTACATTTCTCTAATAATAAAATATAATTTCTCTAATAAGAGATGACAAACATCCTTCCATGTGTCTATTAGTCATCTATGTTTCCTCTTTGCAGAAGTGTCTCTCCAGATCCTCTGCCCATTTTGTAATCAGGTTGTTTGTTTTATTACTGTTGAGTTTTATGAATTACTTGTATATTGTAGATATTGACCACTTATCAGACATGATAAATAAGTGTCTTCTCCTATTCAATAGGATACCTTTTTGTTTTGATGCAACTTTCCTTCACTATTCAGAAGCTCTTTAGTTTGATGTATGCCATTGCTTGTATTTCCCTTGCTATTGGGGTTAGTCTTCCAAAAACATCTCTACCATGATGCATATCACCTGTGTTTTCTTCTATGTCATTTTTGGTTTCAGGTCTTACATCCAAGTCCATATCTTTAATTCATTTTGAATTAATTCTTGTGTATAGTATTAGATAGCAGTCTAGTTTCATTCTTTTGCATGTGACTATATTCCCAACACCATTATTTGAAGAGACTTTCCTGTCCCATTGTGGGAAGAGCATTCTCATACACATATTACCATCCATTGTTCTAAACATCTTGGTGGGCATGTGGCTTAATCTCCCTCCCACCAGGCCATAGCATTAATGCCCATAAAATGGTGAACAATATAAGCCTATAAGGCAGGAAATAACAGCACTATACATTCAATCCAAAAAAATGTCTAGAAACTAGGTCATTCTAGGCCGCCTCAGAAGCTGTGACACTGCTGTCATCTCCAAATGATGGAACATTGCTCTGTGGGGACACAGCACACATGCTTCCTGAGAGACCAGGAGACTGAACCCCTCTGCACCTGACCTGAGGTGTCTGAGAAGACAACCCTCCAGAGCAGCAATGAACCCATGTCAGCATTGACACCACCAGCATCTGCCTTTAGGAATTCAGAGCAATGACATCATTGCATATAATTCTCTTTGTCCTGTTCTGTTTTGAATAGTTTTAGGATAATTTTTAAATATAACAACTCCAAGATTTGTTGTGTTGGGAGGCTGAGCAGGGGAAAATGAGTTGGAGTAGGTGAGTCTAATTATCTCCAAATAAAAGTACCATTAGTACACATAATAAAATATTCAAAGGCTTCCCAGAGATGTCAACTTATTTATAATTGATTTAAATGAATCACTGAAAAAAAAGGCCTTTAATTTCTCAACAGCAAGTTTCTGAAAAATTAAACCTGGAGTCACAATCGGTTTTTAAAAATCCAGCACGTGTTCCAGTCACCCAGGTGGATTTATTGTTTGGGATGGCTGTTGTATTAAGTTTTCTCCACATTGAAGCAGTTCAGGATTTAGGTTCAATAGTCTTTAATGGAAGACATATCAGGAGGGTATGAATAGAATTGTCCTTCATGTTGAAAGGTGCAATTAAAATTATTTCTCATAAAATAATGAAACAAAAATAATGAAACAAAAACAAGAGGTGAATCCTTAAACTGTGCACCTTTATTATCTACAAAGTTTTCTTTTTCATTTTCTTAGCATTGGTTTACAACACTGAGTATGACTCAGACATTTAGGATCATATCTCTTGGGTGTATGTTGCTGCACCATGCCCATAGCAAAGGACCCATTCTCCACCACAGCCCATTGGGTACCTCCCTTCTTTGTTTTCCATCTTCCCTCTCCTCTGAGAGCCTCAATTTTACACTCAGATGTCTAAGGTTTGTTTTGGGTTTGGTCTTGTCTCATCCTACATTTTGTCACTCTATATGCCACACATTACTATAAATATCTGGCATTTGTCTTTCTCCTTCTGGCTTATTTTGCTTATCATACTCTCTAATTCCATCCATGTTGATGTAAATGGCAAGAGTTTGTCTTTTTTACAGCTGAGTAGTATTTCCCTGTGTATGTATACCATGTCTTCTTCATCCACCCCTCTGTCATTGGGCATATAAGTTGTTTCCACACCTTGGCTACTATAAATAGTGCTGCAATGGACATAGGAGGGCACTTATCCTTTTGAATTAATGTTTTTCATTCCTTGCATAGATATCAAGGGTTGGGAATGTTGGATCATATGATAGATCTAAGTTTAATTTTTGAGAAATCTCCATATTGTTTTTCATAGGGACTGGTCCAAAATTTTATTTTATTTTATTTTATTTTTTAATTTTCTAGAGGCATGTCTTATTTATTTATTTATTTGTTTGTTTGTTTTTTGGTTTATACATGCACTGGGTACAGTCAGAAGCACGGGAGGGTGAGAGAATTCACCAGAGCCAGAGCGGGGAGCAGAGCAGGCAGAAGGACCGAAGTACACTGCTGAGGGGAGCAGCGGGCCGCAGGAGAGGTCTGCGCGCCATGTGGGACCCTCCTCCGGTGGCCGGGGAGCAGCCGGGGATCGAACCGGCGCCGCAGAGGTCGCAGGCAGCTTCGCAACCCAGCACTCAACCGCTGCACCACTGGGGAGGCCCTGGTCCAAAATTTTAAAGCCCAGATGCTAATGTTTAGTACAGTAAGTCCCAAATAAAAATGACATACATGTGGCTTCTGCCCCTAAAATCTCTTTGCAGTGATGTAACTGCTGATGCCACCCTGGTAGCAGCTGATGAGCACCACTAAACATATCTCTTCCCCATCTTTCTCTATGATATTCAGGTAGGTAACTTGAAATTGGGCATAGTGAATTTTTACACTATGGAACATGGTCAATGGTACTCATATGGTTTTCTGCCACCCACCCGCCCTGCCAGTGCTGGTTGTGAACATTCCCTAGCACTAAATTCAATGCATTAAGCCCTTGTCAGGCAAGAGGTCAGTCTCTGGCTGACCACACACATACATTTTGGAACAGTCAAGAATTGAATAAGTATTTCTTTACTAATTAATAGAAGACTAATCTTAGATTTCATGAATGATAGACTTTTTCTCCTGTCTTAATAAGAGACGGAAATTCTACACATAATTCTCATTTTCACTTTAATAGTCCCGAGACACATTGACACCCTGAACTCTCACAGTAGTTAAACTAAGAAATTAAATTGGGAACTCCTGAACAGTTTATAATAAATGACTCATATGTCCATTTGTCAAACCACTGAAGCATTCAGAATAGCTACAGCTCTTTCCTGGATTATTCTGATTAGTGTGCAATGTATACCTAAAGCATTTTCCTGATGCCCAATCTCTGGTAAACATTTAGTGTTCAAGTGGCTGACATTCCACAACTTCCAGGGTTAGATTCTAATTGAGAATTACTTCTCTGTTGTGAATTAGTGGCTTTTTACAAGAATAAATTAAATAGCCGTCCTTAATATTCACCCAAGCATGAAACTGACAGACAAAAGATTTGCAGGTGATAACTATCACACCAACCTCTTTGTTCTTTAATTTATTGAAATGTCATGGTTAAGATAATAAAAATTTCAGCTCTGTTAACTTACATGAATGTTAATACTTCCTCTACCAGTCTACATTACCAAACAATATGTTTTTTGAGGTTTTTTTAGTGGAAAAATAATTGAATCAGGGCAAAAATATGTAGAAATGCTTAAATAACTCACTGAAGACAAATATCTCACAGAAGCATTAGTAGAATGCTAAACGATTCCATGCCAACTGGCCACTCTAATAAAAACTCAGAAACTTGGGGCCTCTCCGGTGGCGCAGCGGTTGAGCGCTGGGTTGCAAAGCTGCCGGCGACCTCTGCGGCGCCGGTTCGATCCCCGGCTGCTCCCCGGCCACCGGAGGAGGGTCCCACATGGCGCGCAGACCTCTCCTGCCGCCCGCTGCTCCCCTCAACAGTGTACTTCGGTCCTTCTGCCTGCTCTGCTCCCCGCTCTGGCTCTGGTGAATTCTCTCACCCTCCCGCGCTTCTGACTGTACCCAGTGCATGTATAAACAAAACGAACGAACAAACAAACAAATAAATAAAAACATGCCTCTATAAAAAAAAAAAAAAAAAAAAAACTCAGAAACTCTACAAGCTGTGTGGGAAGGAAGGAAAGTAAGAAGGGAGAGAGGGAAGATGAGAGGTAAAAGATAAAACTTTGAGTGCAGATGTTTTTGGGAAAATTTCAAGTCAGATTCCTCTCAACTTTAACTCATTTAAAGGGAATGAATCCAATCACTTGGTAGAACAAAATGCTACATATTTAGTGTTTTAAAATATCATAGGTTTGTAATCTTACATTTTTGAATATCAGTAGTCCAAAATGAATCTCACAGAACTAGAATCAAGGTTTGGTAGAGCTCATTCCTTCTGGGAGCACTAAGACAGACAGAATGTTCTCATTTTCCAGCTTCTAGAGGCTGTCCACCTTCCTGGACTTGTAGACCCTTTTTTCCATTTTTAAATACATCAGGGTTTCAACTTTAATTTTTAATCTCTTTCTGTCTCTCTCTCATATGTCCTTTCCTCTTAATCTGTCTCTCTTTTTCCTTCCCCTTTTAAGGACATTTATAAAACATTGGGCCCACCACATATAATCCAGAATAGTCCCCATATCTCAAAATCTTTAACTTAAAAAAAAAAACCCCAAAACTTAGTCATATTGCAAACTCTCTTGTGTCCTTCTTCACTATTCAATTATATAGTAACTATTCAGTTAATATTCACTATTCAATATTCAGTGTGTAGGGTTAGGATGTGGACGTGTTAAGGGGATGATTATTCTGTTCCCCTCCGTGAAAAAGCTGCCACTGGAGGCTGAACGGTAGTGGTTCATGGTTTGTAGTAAAAGCAACTGACGAAACTGCTGCCTGTATTAATTGGGAAGCTAGCACTTGGATTTGCACATTTATCTAAAGAGATTTCTAGATGGAATTTTGAAAGTGCCAACTGTCTTTCTTATATAAGAGAGATTTAGCTACAGAGAGAACTGTTCAATTTGCAAGCAGAATTTCAAGAAAATACAGAAGAACCAAGGTGTACTGAGTTGGATAATAGAATGATTTCACAATTTTTTTACTATTTTTAGTCAGTAAAAGTTTCAAAAAGTAAGAAATGACCTCAGGGTTGAGATAAAATCAAAAGTTTATAAGATATTTTGTTAAGACCTCAGCAAGATTTAGCAGAATGTTTAGCTAGATCCTCTCAATAAGGAGTTTCTAAAACTCTCAAAGGCAATATCCATATCACCCTAACACTCAGCCCAAAATATAGAGGTCTGCCTCAAATACATAAATGGAAAGAAAATTATAGATGTGACTTTCAAGGAATATGGTGAACCAGTAAGACACAGAATTCCCATTTGAGGGGAAAATGTAAAAATGTAATCTTAGACTAAAATGGATAGAGACTCAAAAGTGAAAAGAGACCTGGACCCCAATGTTCTACAAGCAGGAGGAAGGTTGAGAAAGCTACTTAACTGCAAACACAGGCAATTACTTTCAGAAAAGGAGAGACCAGAGGGTAGAGGCAGGTCACACAGAGAACAGCAGAGGAGGGAGCCAATCCCAGATCTGGACCCTGGTCAAGAAACAGGTCCTTCCCCAGATACTGTATGCCAGCTGAACTTCAGAACTGTTATGGACCAATGACTGCAATGGTCCTCTCACTCCTCTCATTTTTGAATGAGATCGTTCACTATGGTTACCTTGACTCTGCCCTCTTACCATTGTATGTTGGATACAGGACTCAGGTCACTGATATTTTTAGCTCACAGTTAAAAGGAACTCTACCCAAAGTGCCTTCTCTACCTCTAGACCTATTTCAGTGATGAATGCAGAGCTTCTCCAATAATATCATGATTAGGTGAGACTTAGAAGGAGTCAGTGTATTTGTGTATGGGAGAGAACAGATTATTGTAAATTGTGAAATTACTGCCAAAGAAACACATTTCCCATGTCTACATTTTGTTAAGTCTCTTCCTGCATTAACACTGAGGTTGGCCACATAATTTCCTTGGACAACGACACATCGAAAATATGACACAAGCAGAAATCTGAAAGGATCCTATATATCCCAAGCTTGTCCTCTTGTAATGCTGACCCCACCATGGCTTTTTCCAGCCATCTTGAGGGTGAAAAAATGTACAGAGAAAGAGGCACATTTGTCTCCATTGTCCCTGCTGACTTGACCACTAGCCAGTCCTCTAGCTCCATACAGCTACGTAAATGTGCACAGGCAAAACCAACAAACTACCAGTTAAACAACAAATAAAGGAGCAATAGGTAAAAGAAACAGAAATTTAGTAGAAACAGGACCCCAGGAACTAGTCAGAGCAAATAAGGATAAATTTATTCTTAATTGCCTGTTTCTATTACTTGGAGTGAATCCACCTCCTCATCTCTTCTATACACCAGATTAACACTCCACTTTCCCTCCATTGGTATACAATTACCTTGCATAAATCCCATTTCTCATACTCAGAGTCCAACTATTGCTTTCATTTACCTCCACCCCAAGATCCTAGAATCATAGATTGTGGGTTTTTGATAACGTTTGCCAATATTTAGTCAAAGTTTAATAAGTTTTTTAAATAGCATCAGCTTTTATATCATGTCATAATTGTGTCCTAGAACCTTTTACATTCTAGTAGGCCAAATTATAAAGTTAGATGTATGTCATGAGAATAAAACTTTGCCAAGAGCAACTGCCATAGTAGCTTGTTTTAGGAGACACTTCTCTTCCTCCAAATACTTAATCATTTTTGCAAAGATGTCTAGTATTATTTTAAATACCTTAATTTATTCCCCCAGGTTCTACCTGAGTCTGAACTCCCAAGCAAAGTCAGGAAAATTAGAAACTTCTCTACCACATAGATTGATGAGGCAGATCCAAGTCCCTCCTGGGAAGTAACATCCTTGCTCAGGAAGTAACTCTTCTAGCCTGAGCTCACTACATGATGTCTAGGAAAATGAATGAGGGAAATGATCCAAACAGGCTCCCTTATCAAAGCCAAGGACACTGCAGAGAAAGGAGCTTTTGCCCTATATTATGTCACTGGCTGTTCTCTTCACACCTGTGAGGTGGGTAGAGCTATGTCATCATCTCCTCTCTATGTGAAAGGAAACTGTGGCTCCAGAAGGTAAGTGTTTGACCTGAGGTCACAAAACTTGTAAGAGGTGTTAACCACAACTAAGACTTAAGTCCCTCTTTGGAACAGTATTCGGAAAATTATTGCTTTTTTGGAGAAACCTGAAAGCAATCTCTGAATTGTCCCCTTTGAGCTCATTTTGTAACTTCACAGGTGAACTCTGGGTAAGAGGGTTTGTGTTGCAGAACTGGTGTGAGAATTAGAGAAGGTATAGGGGAAGGAAACAGGCAGCAGTGAGCAGTCGGCACTGAGCCAGATGGCTGACAGGAACTGCCACAGCACTAACAGCTTATTTAAGGAGACTCTTCATGTCAGCAAATTAGTTCATTTTTTGTGCAAAGTTTTCTAATGTTATTTTAGGTTCAAGCCCAGTTCTGCTACTTCCATAAGGGTGGCCTGTGGGTGGAGGGTTAAATTCTTTGTGCTTCTGTTTTCACAACTTTAAAATGGAAATAAAGAGAATAGCCTTCCCCTGTAGGATTTGAGGGAAGATTAAAGATGAGTTAATATATGAAAAGTTCTTGCAACAGGATCTGGCTTATAAGTATCATCTCTCCTTACTTAAAGTTGGTGTATAAGTCACATACTATCAGACCTGTATTCTTTTCACTGTTTTACCCTATTTCAAAATTTAGAGTCACAGATTCACTTCAGTACATCAAATGCCCAGTTCTTCTTCGTTGGTACTTTACCTGAATAAAGACAGAGTTTGTCTCTACTTTGATGAGACACAAATGAATTTTTTGGCCGGATGTAGTTGACTGTATTATTCACTAGACAGAGGAAAAGACTGAACATATTTTAACAAAAGGGACAATCTCAGATCACCTAGGAAAGCACTGTGGTGCCTTGTGCAGTTGAGCAGACACCAGTAAGGATCAGTGTCTCAGAGAATCCAACCTATGTGTCAGCCATTCTGCTAACTGTATCATCCTCCATCAACCTCTGTGACTCCAAACTCTAGGGATTAAAGATGTAGTCAGTCAGAAGCATGAATAAATTCTGAGTCTGAAAACAGGAATTTAAAGATAATGACAAGAAGTTCAATGCACATTCAGGGGAATTCTTTAGTATGCACATTTAACTTATTTGACTTGAAATACATTCTCTCAGGTAAGAAGAGAGAAAGAAAGCCAGAGAGATAGGGATAGAGAGAACTATACAAGAAAGGTAGTTGATTGCAACCAAAACTCCCCTCCCTGCTCGTAAATTTGGAAATACAGCAAGGGGGTTGACCCTGACTGGGGCGGCTCAGTGTATTCAGAGCAAGTATCTCAACTCCCATCAGCAGTGTGAACAGAGAGCTTAACATGAACTGCTTTTCACACAACCTGCCCCAAATAAAAACCAGTGTCTTGCCCTGGTTTTCAACCAAAGCAAGAGGAATCTGCTCAACACTGGAAGAAACACTGGCTGTGTGGATTCCATGACAAACAGAAGCCAGCCTCAGAGGAGTCACCTTCCCTAAGGTGATTCCATTGTAATCTTAACAATGGATACTCACCTTCATTACAACCCCATCATTCTGTACAATGTTTCCTCTCTGAATCTTTAATGTAACTTTCTAGAAAGATTTCTTTCTTGGGGAAAGAAATGTCCATTCTCCTTCATCACATAAAAGACCAGGTCTTTTAATTTCATCCCTCTAAATGCAACTGGATTGCATTTTGATTTTTTTCTATAAGGTCATCTTGTGTGTAAGAAAAAGGAAAACTGGGACACTCACCCCCAGCTTCAACAACCTGACAACCATCAGCTCCTCATCCTTTGCAACTAACTTCATTCACTAAATCTGTAGCTCCTGCATTCCCAAGGAGTGTAATGTTTGCAATTTAAAAAACAAAACAAAACAAAACAAAAAAACCTCAGCAGGAGCTACTTCTTAGAAAAAAATAAACATTAACTAATATTATGTTAGTTAATGTTTAAATCTATTGCTTTCAGATTCTGCTATAAAAGTGAAACTTATTTTAAGTTTTGCTTGAAAGGAATTTATACTGAATGGGCAAACTCATTACTTAATATGGGTGGGTAGAGGGGAGAGGAAACTCCAAGAGATTTTTTAAAACAAATGTTTGAGATTTAGAAACAATATTTCTGTTTGCATTCAATTTAAAATTCCTTAAACTTGAAATTTTATTTTTCTAGACAAAGTTAAGGTGGAATTATTCTATTTTCTCTTTCTCATCTGATTATCAGTATATTAAATTCAAATTTTGGCCTAGATTATGTTATCAAGAAGCAAAGCAAAACAAAAAAGCAAAATATAAAACCCAAAGGCTGGATCAGTAACTGCTGATTGTATCTTATTTAATTGGCAAAGTAATTATCGTTATTCCTATTTTACAGATAAGGAGGCTGAGGGTGCAGGAAGTTCAGTCATATACAGTTCATGAATGATGGGCCTGGTGTTGAACCTAGGTCTAACTCCAAAAGACATTTTCTCATAATGACTCGATTCTCTAAAGCATAGGGCAAGAACAAAAATAGCAAGTTACACTTTCTTTTCATAATCAGATATATTCCACTATGTTCTGGGCCCACAAAAATGAAAGAAAAAGAAAACACCTCAAGCCCTTCTCTACTTGACCAAGGCCATCTATACTAAGACCTTGGCCATATCCAAAAATTACCATGTTCTCTCTCAAGAGCAACTTCCTGGCTGACATCTGGTGGAGAAGTCCCTATACTCTATGGTAATCATATCCCTCCATCAACTTCCCAGCCCAAGTCATAACTTAAGAACTCATAGTAACTTAACTAAAATTAAACTTAAAAATATAAACAGTTTAGAAATTTAAGAACATGTTGCTAAGAAAGGGGTATTTGGACACCAATAAAATTGTACCCAGACTGCAGTGGCCGGCTCTATGTTTATTGTATCAAATGCCCTAGCTAGTGGCATCTGAGCCTCCTTTATTCAGCCTCAGGGAGCTAGAAGAGCTGCAGTCGCTAAAAAGCACTAGCAGTGGCAGAGGCAGCAGCAGCAAAAAAAAAAAAGCCTGTGTAACCTGAGATTAACTTTCTATCCCTCAGGCAGATATATGCAGAGTGGGCAAAAGCAAAAAATAGAAATTCCCCATCACCTTCTTGAAATCTTCCCCCAGGACCTCCAAGACCACTGTGCTATTGAAGGTAGCGATATACATTCTCTCACCCAACCACAGAAGACGGACTTCTTCAGCAAACACCATGTTTTTCACACACCTTGATTCTGTCTTTTATATTTTTCAATTTTCTAATCCATTTCTTCCAGTAGTTTCTAAGAGAAAGATGGGGGGGAGCTTTCAAACTATAATGCAAAAGCATACAAATGAATAACCGTGTGCCTTGGCACTTCTGTTCGCATTTAAGTATTTTGATTCTGTCGACAAAGCACAAAATGAAGTCAATACTAGAAAAGAAATTCATGTCTCAGGCATAATTCAGGCCTTCCAAAATCAAGTGGAAGCCCAAATTATTTGATCAAGTGAACCTGATAATAACTAACCATGCATTGTTGGTCAATTGTGGGGAGAACAACTTGGTCGAGTGCCACTGCTTATGACTGTTATCAGCGCCATCTACAATGCAACATTTAGACACTTAACAAGTTTTAAATAAGCATTACATCCCACCACTTACAATGGTTCTAAGTAGTGAACTCCCTGAGGTTTAATTCATTCATCTGTATAATGAGAGTTTCAAATAAAAAATCTTTGTTACCCTCCCCACTTATTTCATTTTCTGGAAATAGTGTAATCTCTCAGTATACCTGAAATAAAACATTAGATAAGATCTAATTTAAACTAAATGAAAGTTGAAAAAGTATTTTAATGAAGCAACCAGAGCAATGATCAAATGTGTTAGGAGGTGAGTTCTAATTCCAGGCCTTCTTGTCGTCTGTTCTGGTTCTCGATTGCTGCATAAAAACCACCCCCAAATGCAAAGTCATATAAAACAGTAATCAGTGGTTTGTATTCATTCTCACACCTTTCTGGAAGTTTTGAGGCTCAGAAAGTGGGTCCTGTTAGGATTTCTAACATGGGAGCAGTCAGAGCGTGCCTGGTTATGAAGTTATCTCAAAGACTTCTGGCTCTTGACACTGGGAATCAGCTGAGAAATTATGTTGGGCCTGCACTTCCTCAAGGCATGGCAGCTGGACTCAAGAGGGAGCACTTCAAGAGACCAAGGTGCATTGCTTTTCTTTTTTGAGCTAGTGTCGGAAAACATGTAGTTTCACTTGTACACTCTATTCACTAGAAGCCAATGATTAAGGTCAGTCCATAGTCAAGGAAAAAGAAATTATGCTCCACTTCTAGTTGGGAGGAAAGTCAAGGAATTTACAGTATGATTTTTGAAGCCATCATATTGACTTTGGTCAAGTCACTTAAATAGAACTCAATGATTCAATAAATTATCAAAATTTGTCATTTTCATGTCTAAAAATCTAATATACAACAGTAATGAATTTGGTTGCATTTCTCCAAATGTTATTTTTCAAGAACACAATAGCAATAAGAACAATAATCATTCATTGTGTGATTAAGCTGTCTTAAATTCAGTCTATACTCCCTATGTTACAAATACAATTGTCATCCATGGTAGGAACTGCAGATGCCCCTTAAATGCAGAGTAATAAGTTAACATTCAAGAAAACTAGCAAAATTTATGTTTGCAATTCCTTACCTACAAAAGAGAAGGGAGAAATTCAATTGGGTAAAAGAGGTCAATTGTATGGTGATGGGTAGAAACTAGACTTTTGGAATGATCATGATCTTAGTGAACACAGATGCTGATATTAAAAAAAAAGTCGGTATGTCTGAAACCTACATAATGTGATAAACCAATGTTATTGCAATAAAAAAAGAAAGAATGCAAATATTTCTTTAGTGCTCTGCATCAGTAATATCTTAGTTTAAGACATTTTCAATGCACTGATCCTTATCAGGGAATGCTATTTATTCTTTGTAAGAAAAATGAACATAGCCACCTCAAGTCCCTTTCCCAAGTTCCTCCAGGAAAATTATCCTATAAGATAAATCACCCCAAAGGGGTATCCCTTAATCAGAGAACAACTACATATTGTGATTCTGTTTGTGGAAGCTTCCAGAATGACCACTGACCGTATTTGAGGATACCCATCCAATAGAGAAAAGTTTGGCCCAAAAGAGAAGACATTCAGCACCTATGGCAGGCAAGTTGCAGTGAAATTCTGAAAGTTGAACTTTAATAAGAATACCAGAGGCCAAGCCCCAGTATTGAACACTGAAGAAGACTGCTCCCTCCCCAGAGCTCTCAGTTCAAACTGGCCTCATTAGTTTAAAACACAGCCACAACCTCAACAAGAGGTGCATGTGAAAGCCACCCCCAGCGTGATCAGAGACTCAGCTGAAGAGTGAGTGTAGGCAAAGACCAGGGGTGAAGTTAGACAGAGCTGCCCCCCACTGAGTATTGACATATTGACTGAGGCAGAACAGTCGGAAAGTCAGACCAGCCCTGAGTCTTCCGAATCCACACCACTTTACTGCAATAGGTAATATCCTTGTGAGGAGGCTGGAGCACGATGCTGGTGGTAATAAACTAGTGCAATCTTTCCATCATTTGCAAATGACCACAATGACCATTTAGAAAGGTCACATTAATTTGACAATATTGCTCACTGGGAGCCTGGAGTCTGTTCTACGTTAGCTTTGGATAAAAATAATGAAGTGGAAAAAAATGGAGGGAAGGGAAGGAGGGAGAAAAGAAATGGTAGAAAACATGTAAAGAAGAAAGGAAAAAAGAAGACAATGTTTAACTTTTCTGGAAGAATTCATGCTATTAAAAAATGTTTCCATTCATAATCGACACTCAAGGGCCTGGGGTGTTATTGTATATCCATACAACACCAAGTATATACAATAAATGAATCTAAAACTGGGGTTGCTTGAATGAAAAGATGCCTGAAAGGAAATCCAACTGGCCTCTGGAGAAATAAAGAGGAAAGTCCAGACAAACTTAATAAAAGGGATTATCAAAATGGTTATCATGCTGTTAGAGTTTTACCAATTTCAAAAACCTAGTGAGTAGTCACTGCTATATTGTGAAATTTCTGTTAAATAATTAACTTGGAAACCTTCGCCAGACTGTTACTGGGACTGTTCACACAGTGATCCGAGGGCTAGCTTAGTACAGATCTAGCTGTCAGCAAGGACTTTAAGTTGTGGCAAAGGCTATTTTAACTTCTAGATCACACTGAACCACAAGGATTTTAAGTCAGACCTTGGGGCTTGTTTCTAACAGACCTTTGTCAATACAGACCAAGTACCTGAATGTCCTCATGTTCTCACGTTCTCTACAAATGCAATGAGATTCCAGAGTAGAGAGCTTGTCCTTAAAAAGCCTAAGGTTCATGGAATGAACAAAGATGATGAATAACATTCATGTAAAATTATATGGTCACACCTCAGAGATGAAGTGGGTTGGGTTCCAGACCACAGCAATAAAGCAAATGTCATAATAAAGCAAGTCACATTTATAGACTTGCTCTTACCATGCATATAAAAGCTGTCTACACTATAAGTATTAAGTGTGCAATAACATGTCTAAGTAAACAATTTACATAATAATTTAAAAATACATTCATGTGTGCAAAAAAAAATGTTAACCATCATCTGAAATTTAAGCCAGTCATAATCTTGTTTCTGGTGGAGGGTTACAGTAGTAACTTCAAAAAAATCACTGATTACAGCTCACATACTAGAATAATAATGAAAAAGCCCGAGATACTGCAAGAATTATCAAACCGGGACAGAGACATGAAGTGAGCACACGCTGTTGGAAAAATGGTGCCCACAGATTTGCTTAACTCAGGGTTTCCACCAATCTATTTGTAAAAAATATGCAGTATCTACAAAGCACTGTAAAGTGGAGTGTAATAAAAAGTGGTATGCCTGTAAATCTCTGAACTACTGCTTTGTTTTACATTTTCTCATAGTAGGTATATTACATTTTCCCCTTAGTATGGAATTACTTTTCTCTGGATATAAAGACTCAGAATTAACTATAGAATTCCTTAATGTTAATAAGTGCTTATGATAGCCTAAGACTGTGCCAATTACTGTCAAATGCTTGTGTCTCACTTACTGGTTCACTCCTCACCTGGGTTCTAATTCCAACTTCTCCTTCTACTACACAACTTGGGTGAATTACTGGTATTTCTGTACCTCCAACTCCTCACAGGTGCAGTAGGGGTACTTACTGTGCTTACCCAAGAGGGTTATTGTCAGAATCAAGTGAAATAATGCTTATGTATATAAAGAAGGATTTAGGGTTACAAACAAATGAAAGAAGACCTTAAAGAATTTGTAGGAAGACCGGAAGAAGCAAAAGCATGAATGTGACAGCAAACCAGGTTCTAACACACAGTAAGGGAGACTCCCAGAGAGTGTTCATGACAGGATGCCCCCTGCAGGTCCACAGTGTATCAGCAGTTCTGTGTGTGAATGAATTCCAGCTTTGTCATCCAGTCACCTTGCCCAACATTTAAAACGCTAAAATTAGACAGTTTAATTAACCATATTTGGATCATGTGACATCCCTATAGGTAGAGAGGATAAAGCAAAGGAGTATTTGGCAAATGGGACCCCATGAACTCCAGAGTTGAAAAAGGAGGTCCCTGGATTTATACCACACTAACAGTACACATACTTGGGGAGGCTAAATCTCCCAGAGGAAACCAAATGCTAACATGGAAGCAAATGGATGTTATACAGTCACCCAAGATGACAGAAGCCACTACAATAGAAAATACACAACAGACCTCAGGTCTCAGCAAGTGTCAATCATCTATACCTTCCCTGTGAAGCAGTCATTGCTGGCCCTGTGTTGCAAAGAAGTAAACTTAAAGCTCAGAAAGATTAAGTCATTTTCTCTGGTCATATATGAAATAATTCAATCAAAACTTCTCAATTCCAAGACCAAAGACTTCCAAGTAGAAGAACTGGGTGGGGGCAGTTCAGATAAAACAGGAATGGCTTAGATGAATGAGTGAGCAAAATCTGTTTAGGAGCTTGATCCTTAAACTTGCTTGTCCTTGGTAACAGCATTAATTTTCAATGCCATGTTCTTAAGTTGTACAGATTGTTCTGTGCTCTCTAGAGGCTGTACCTGGGGGTCAGGTACCATTACTCCCCCTGAGGGAAGTTCCTGTTCAACAAAAGGAAAGTCAGATTTTCTCAGAGAGGTTAGAGGGTGTAAGCACAAGGTCTAGCCTCCTATTTTCTGATGAAATGTATACAGAATAGTGTTTATGAAACCAGACATATGAATTTAACAACTAATCTTGCATTCAGGAAAGCCCACCACAGGCAGTTGAGACAACAGAAGGAATTGGTATCTTCTGCCTGTTATCAGGAGAACTCTTCCCTCGCCTGACACCCCAGTCATTTCTAATTGATTGCAATGTCTGTTACTACTGGCAAAATACTAAAAATTAAAGAAAAGGAATACATTTGTTTTCATGGACCACTTCCCCACCCTCAGCCCATAATCATATTTCTAAGAAAACTGCAAGTTCAGTCTCGAGCAAAGGGCTGTGTGCTTTGGTGGGGGGTGGGGATAGGAAGAACAAAAATGGTATCCCTCAAAGTCTAACATATGAAGACAGTCCACTAAGAGTCCCTTTTGTAGAAAAAACAGATAAGACCTTGGGGAGACATGAGAACGGAATTTTAGGAAAGATAGTTAAAACCTTGGACATCAGAATACGCACTTCTGGAAGATAAAAATGAGGCCAGGGAGCATATAAGGGATGTGGGGACTGGAAACAGACTTAGCAGATGTGCATACACCCTACGGAGGGGATTATCATGGCACCCCATTACTGGCCAGAGTCAAGGGCTTCTGGGGTCACCAAAGGACACTATTTGAGGGCAGTGATGCTGCTTCAGGAGCCAGAGGACGTACACACTGACATCAGTCCTCTGCAGGAGACAGTAGCCCTAGGAGAGAGATTCAGGTGAAAGAACAGCAGCCCGAACTGAGAGCAGACAAGTCAGAGGCAGGAAAAGTGTGTGGCTGACTACCCCGGAGGAAAGAGAAGCCTGGGTCAGAGGCAAACACTCCAGGAGAGGTCACAGATGGCAGAGTTTCTACTACTGGAAACCAGAGGAGGAGCATGTTCACAGCACAGAGCAGAGCACAAGAGCAAGCTAAGAGCCAGTGGACAAGTGCAGGCGAGGGGACAGTCACAGGGAAACGGTTCTTTGTGGATGAAGCTACAAGGTGCACTCAGGGGCTGTGCACACAGGGGGCTGACCCTGTGTACACTCAGTTTACCACAGAATCCTCATTCCAGTATGAGGAGGTATAGCATTTCCCCCATCTTCTAACAAAGAGGCTGACCTCAGCAGGGTAAACATGTCACATATAATGTATCAGTTAATAAACCCCAACTATTATGAAGCTAGCTATCCTTATTCTTATTTTGTAGATAAGACAACTAAGGAACAAAGTGTTTAATTTTCCCAGAGTCACACAGCTAGGACATGACACACCAGGACTTAACCCATGTGGTAAAGCTTCAGAATCCCAACATACCCTTCTCTATATTCAAGTGGAGACATTGCCTGCAAGTCTTCTAGAGAAAAGGTTACTCTAAGGAGATCTGTTAAAGCCCAGGGAGACCTGGGCTTCATTCTTGGATCCACAGTGCCCTATAGGCACAATTTTGAACAAACAAGCAATCATTTTTCTTGAAGCTTACTTTTCCCCATTGTATAATAGGGATACTAATACCAACCAGGGTCTAGCTCACAGTAGTCTAAAATAGAATGAGATCATGTATGACAAACATCCTCCAAACTATACTGTAAGCTATTAGGATAATAAGCTCAAAGGTATCAAGTTCTCAAGGTTTATGTTGAGAAGGGAGGGCAGGTATAGTAGTCTGTTAAGACCGCCATTACAAAGTAGCATAGACTGGCTCGAGCAACAGAAACTTATTCTTCACCATTTTGGAAACTGAAAAAAACAAGATCAAGGTGTCAGAAGATTTGGCTTCTGCTGAGGCCTCTCCACTTAGCTTGCAAATAGCTGCCTTCCAGCTATGCTCTCAGTCTTTCCTCTGCAGTGCATGCATCCCTGCTCTCTCTTCTTGCACCCAAATTTCTTCTATGGACAGCAAACTAATTGAATTAAGGAGCCTCATTTTACTTACAGCTTTAAAGACCCTCTCTCCAAATGTAGTTGCATTCTGAGATTCAGAGGGTCAGGGTTTCAACAAATAACTTTTGGGAGGTCACAATTCATCCCATAACAAATGAAATGTGTTTAAAGGGAAATGTTACTCTGGAAAGCTGTGTGGGAGGGTCCTCGAAATCACTAAAAGTGGATCTACCATATGACCCAGTGATTCCACTCTTAGAAATCTACCCAAAAGAACACAAAACAATGTTACTTTGAAAGTTAACCTGCACTCCTATGTTTATTGAAGCACTATTTACAATAGCTAAGGTATGGAAACCACCCAAAAGAACCAAAGCAGACAAATGGATCAAGAAGATGTGCTATATATACACGAGGGAATTCTACTCAGCAACCAAAAAAGATAAACTCATGCAATTCACAACAAAGTGGATGGGGCTGGAAGGTATTATGCTCAGTGAAATAAGCAGAAGGAAAAAGAAAAATACTGGGTAGTTTCACTTACAGGACTATAAGGGAACTGAACAAAGGGTCAAAAAAAAAAACAAACCTTGCTAACTATATCATATGATAAACCGTATCCTATGTAAACTGAGGCATACAACATGGGCGCAGAAGGAAGAGGGGTCAAAACAGGTGAGGGAAGAGCACAAGGGACTATGGTGACTGTTCAAAGGTGATGTGGGGGTGGGAGATAGGTGGGGACTACACTGAGGGAAGAAATCAAATATTGTTCAAAACTTAACAACAATGTAAGAATATTAAAAAGTTTAATCAAAAATGAACAAATAAAAATTTAAAAAATAAAGGTGTACCCACTGACCCCCAAAATTTGCATTCAAGAAGGGGATAAAGAGACATTCAGAGGACTTATGCACCAAATTCCAAAGAACACAGATTGTCTGGGTTGTCATGAGACTTTCGGCTGAGTCACACAGCCAATTATCTCAATTATCCTCATTTCATTGCAGTGATAGTTCAGGGACTGAGTAGAATTATTAAAAAAAATTAATTATAATGGCAAATTTCACCCCAAAGTTCTAAAAATAGTTTCAAGTTTATTGCCAACCCTACAGGTTTAGACTAGAACTAACAAAAAGGGAAGCTGAAAAATCAGAGAATTCTACATCTTGTGGGTGGGAGGGACAAGAGGGAGCATTTGTCTCTAGATGCCTGTAATAATGGAACTCTGTGCTTAATTGATGCCTTCCTACTCCCCTACCAGCACTTACACGCTTCCCACTGCTGAAATCTCCTTTCTTCAACCCAGAGCCAGATCCCTGCAGGGCCCAGAGGCTGTGGGGCAAGGCAGCTTTGTCAAGGCTCACCCCCTGCCACCCCCCAGACCCCTCAAGCCCAGGAGCCTCTCCTGACCTCAGTGCAGGTTGAGTCAGGGTAGGAGTTGGGCTTTCTTTTTTCTGCCTGGCTCCAGGATCCTAAATGGAATAATCAGGTGTGAGCTAAATAGACTACTGGGGTTCAAGCACTCGAGCTGTTAGAACCCACTTTTAAAATACCAGTGTGAGATCGTGTATAGATCATGGACATTGATTATAGTAGCACTGGTTACAAGATTATGCAGTCACATTCATTGGGCACAGCTTTGTCAAAGGAGGATGTTCCAGGGAACAGCACCTGCAAAAACGTAGAAGTATGTGGGGGAAAGAACAACCACTGGACAAACTGAGAGCAGAATGAGGGGGAAACTGGCAACGCATGATGCTGTGAAAGCCAGTGGGGCCAGCTCGTGCAGGGCAGGGCATGTCGGGTAAACAGTTGAAAATTCTGACCCTTTTTTCAAGGGGATCCATGATGGTGGAGAGTGACATAAGCCAACTCGGAACTGGCAGCTCTGTGAGGAACAAGCTACAGGAGAGGTGGGCCCCCAGGGAGAGAGTCTTATAAGAAGATTTTTTCATTAGTGTAGTTCAAAGATAATGAGCTGATCTAGGAATATTAGTGAGACTAATATAGAATACATAGAATACAGAAAAGGAATATTAGTGAGACTTGGAGGAAAATGCCCTGGATCTTAAATAACTTGCAATTTTTGCTTTGGGCAAATAGATAAACATGCTGCCACCTATCAAAATAACGAACAAATGTTGGCAAGTGGATTTACGGAGGAAGATGATAAATTCATTTCAGGGTCCTGAGATTAAGGTATCTCTGAGTATAAAAATGGAGGTGTTTGGAAATCAGTTTTTACTTCATTTACTCAAAACAAGTTTATTGTGTGCAAGGTATAGGGAGATCGTGGTGGGGAATAAGAGTAGACTAGCAACTAGCTATCTTGGTTTCATCACTGGTAATCATGAAATGAAAAATCAGGGCAAAAAGTGTTAAGAACCACAAAGAGATAGATAGGGTTTAGAAGGGATATTTCTTTCTAGTTGGCTCTACATTATGTTGCAGGTTCTCATTATTCACACCCACACCATTTCCAGGCACAGATAAGACAGGTAAGGGCAAGTTCTTGAAGGAATGAGCCATCAATGCACATGTGACAACAGGTGGATGTGGTGCAGGCAACAGGCGGGTGGAGACATTTCTTCTACTCTTGTCAGAGTTGAGTGCTATGGGATAAAAGAAATAAAGTAGCCCAGGACAGTTTCACCATGTGACTTTATAGGAAAATGGTTTTTAGACTGTACCTCCAGCTCTCAGATGCTTGCATGAATGGGAAAAGCAATTTTCTAGGAATTTTTCCAGTAAGAAGACTGCAAAACCAGTGTCAGCATACCCCAAATGGCTGTGTGACCTTGGACAAGTCACTTGCCATCTCTGGTTCTCTGGTTCTCCACACATACAAGAAGAGCTTAAACGATCTCCATCAACCCTGCAAGCTCTAACAATGAATATCTTTGTAAAGCATTTCTGTACTCATTGGCCCGAGAAAGGGGAGCTTCTTCCCTTTGCTGATAAATTTAGTCTGTTTGCTCAGCAAGATTAAAGAACATAATAAATATTCAAGCCAGACACTATTTGGACTCTGACACTGTTTAACAATGCTAATCTGCTGCATGGCAGTCAAAGCCTGCATCAGCTTCACATATTTATAAAGATGTCCTTATCATCTAGTGCCTGGGTCAACCATAAACTCACATTTGCATTGGTAACTTCATTTAGCTCTCTCTCTGCCATTGGTTCATTAGCTAAGTCTTCCAGCTTATAACAAAGGTCATCCAGGCAGAGACACAAAGTAAACCTCTCTGTAAGTTTTGAGAACCTAAATAGTATTTCAGGACTACTACAATAAGTCCAATATATCAATTTAGAGATATAGATTTTTCTGAGAATAGATTAATTGCTGGCCTGTTCTTGACTAATTTTGCTAACCTCCCAAACTCGGGACACTGGACAGGTATACTATACTGAATAAGCTGATAGAAGAAATAGGAAATTTCGATAATCTAGTAGGTGAACTGCAGAAAGCTGTCTTCAAACTTAAATAGGGCAGAATATCTTTGCAGGCAACACAGTGGAAAACTACCTTAGTCAAAATGTGCATGCTCTGCAAATGAGAGGTTGCTTATTTTCCAAAGAAGTACTCAAAGTTGGGGGAAGGGGGGAGACTCAGCCAACTCACACCAGTATCTATTACTGTAAAATGCCAGAAGCAATTATGATGTCATGTGTTGTCTAAAATTGGAGCGGGGAGACAGCTTAAGATGCAGTCAGAGCTAATAAACCAAATAAAATCCACCAAGTTTTACTGCACTGTATTGTTTCTTTACACAATTATAAGCAGCGAGAAAGGCATCTGCCACATTACAACAGATTTATTCCTTCTTCATTTTCTCTCTTCTCTTCCCTTCCTTTGTTAAAAAGAAAGCATGTGAAGTAGGATAAGTTGGAGATAAATTTCAAAGGGTACAGCTGGATAAAGACGTGCTGTTATTAAAAAAAAAAAAATTTAAAGTCCTCCTGGAGAGATCCAATGTAATTTATGTTCCAAGTCTTGAAAATATCCTGATTAAAATATGCTTTCTCTTTTTGTTCTACTTAAGCATCAAGCACTGAAAAAGAAGCAAAGATCTCCCCAACTTAAATGCGAATGAGAAAATAAAAGGGATGTCTGCTGCTCAGAATCCCTCTAATAAATTCAACCTAAGAAGGTCCAGCATTAAGAGGCTAATTTCCAAGGCATTTCTTTAATCAGATTCCTAAATCCAAACATATACTTCTTTAATTTCCTTTGGATCTGATGGCAATAAGTTGAGAAAAATCAAGAGCTTATTTCTTCATTTTCTGTATGATGAAAACATTACTACTTTCCATGCAATTTTCAGAAGAGAACCATAGTTTTGTTTTTTTTTTTTCTTTCTCTCAAGTGCTAACAAGGAGACCTGCAGGGAAACCTCAGGACCCAGAAGTATCTAGACACTTTTTGTCCCTGATCCCTGTCAAGAAAGTTCCTAAAAGTTTAGAAGATACTTCCTAAAAGTTTGGAAGAGACATTTATTCAGAGAAAGGGGTTATTTTTATTTGTTTTGATTTTGCAAGGTTTATTTGCCCTCATAAGCTGTAATATCTTTCACATTCCACTGATTTAAAAAAAAAAGACTCCAATAACATCAGAATGTACATAATCATTTCAATTGGACCCAATCGACCCTTGTAGTCACTTATTTCTACTAACCTTGGGTTTGTATGCTTTTTAATCCATCTCTCCCCAACCCCGTATATCATAAAGAAATCTTCATGGAAGAGGAAAACATGGCATTAATTATGTGAACTGCATCTTACACATGGGTCGTGGGAGCTCCCAGACCACATCCGTTGAATGTCAAGGCCAAAATCACCCAACCCTGCAGGGACATTGTTTGCGATGCCCTTTTGGTCATCAGTAGATTGATTTTCATGTTCTGGCTAAATAAACAGTTAGCAATGCTCAGCAGTGTTTCTTGCTTTGCACTGAAGACCCAATTAGCAAGCATGGTCAATGAACAGGTCGAGAGTTGAGGTTCAAATGGGCTACTCGGGGTTCAAGCTTCTCTGTTTGAGCAGCTTTCCACTGACCTTTGTCCTCATCACAGGTGATCTCCTGTAAAATGTGTCACCAAACTCCACAAGCAGAGTCAGAGAGGAAAAAAGTCTCGGTTTATCCAAATACCATGTGTCATTGCACAGACAAATCAAGTGGTTCCAGAAAGATCATTACTGATAAAGAATGAACTGCTAGCACAGAAATGTAAAGATCTGGGTCAGGAAAGGCTCGAAGCCACAGAGGTGAATAAACACAAGGTGAATATTTAGAGCTGGCTTGAGTTAAGAGCAATTTAATCTGGATGTTGCTTTTAACTCACGATGGACCAGCTCTCTAGGTCTTGTTATGCTGATGGAAACATCATCGGTGACACTTCAGTCTGCCACTACAATTCACATCAAATTTACAACTTTCTGAGCTGTCCTGGAAGGGTTATAGGTCAATAACAAATCAGGAATGGCAATCTGGCTAGCTGTTTTGCCTCCCACTCACTTTACAGACTGTAATCTTCAAGATACCAAAGGACTGACTATCAAGCTCAGGTTAAAAAACCCACAAGAGGTCAGAATAATAGACATTTTAAGCATACTGCACATTTGCATTGATAAGTTTTGTCTATTTGTCTCCTGGGATGTGTTATTACATAGCAGGCTCCCCATTATAAAGGCTGCCCCACGTGGAGAGCTAATTAACCATCCGTCATCCACCTAGCTCTTCTGTGAGCCAGTAGCAGGCATAGTCTGGGGTCCTCCATTGCAGTAAACCTGGAATCATCAGCTAGCTGACACTGCCTTGTCGACAAGCTGAAGGGAATAGGAGATTCCAAAACACCAAGAAGTCAACTCTCTTGGGGCTAGTATAGTCTCTAAAACTCACTAACTTGACCAGTCTTGGGGGCTGGAACAAGAGAAATAGCAATTAGAACAATGGGGTGACTGTCCTCATGTGAACTTTCCTTTCATGAAAGGGAAAATATTTTCCCAAAGCTAGACTTAGTCAACCGGTAACACCTTTAACCAGTTTCAAGCATTATTAGTGAACAAACAAAACTGACAATCACATGATTCCATAGCCCTCAACTCTTCCAGTTGGCCCAGAGAGTAAGTGGTGTGTGACACTAACATCTAAGCAATGGTCTAAGACCATCTCTGAGGCTGATCCCAAATTTAAAGGCTGTTGATTTGAACTCAGTATTTTAACTTCAATATTTTCCTAATCATTCTTCTCCTCCTTTTTCACTAATAGTAGTTTGAAGTCACTAGTCCTTTATCTGTCCCCTCCTATGCAGATAAACTGAGTAAAATTACCTGAAACTTACCTAAAGTGACGCAAAGTCAAACACCTCTTCAGTCAATTTTCTAGTAACTTGTTACTAACTGCAGAACAATCCTGGAACTAAAAGGCCTTTTCCAAAATTGACATCTGAATTTCAACCATATCCTATCAGTATGCTCCCCTGTTGACGCTACTGTCCAAGTCCACTCCCACTGCTAACTAGCGAGCACACTGGGTCTTGTCAGTTCCTTTACACCACATGAAGGTGAAGCACATGTCTCACTTTCTGGTGCTTTCTCAGTACTGCCCAGAAAGCATATTCATCCTTATATTATGCAATATGGAAGAAATCCATAATGTGTAATCTTTGAACCCAAAGGTTTGCTTGCTTCCCATCTCACCATTGGAGAGTCATGGATCAAGTCTGGAAAAATAATTTTATTCTTTTTTACCAAAATCACTCACTTAAAAATAAATGCCCATTAAAGTAGTGTTTTTGTATTCTTCGGGTAGATACCTGCAAGTGGATTTGCTAAGTCATACAGCAAATCATTTTAATACCTCCATAGTGTTTTCCCTAGGGACCATTTCACATTGCCACCAATAGTGTAAAAGCATTCCTTTTTCTCCACTTCCTCATCAGCACTTCTTGATATGGGCCATTCTTACAGGTGTAACTCATTGTGGTTTTGAAAATTGAAATTTCAGCCCAAGTAGCAAAAGAGTGTTCCCCCACCATCTGGTCTAATCCAAGCATGACTCATGGGTTTTCCTTTTTACATCTCTGCCTCTCTCAGCAGAATGACCGCCATCCCATATTTTGGGACTCTTATGGTCTCAGGACACACACACACAATAGTAGATGAACCCCAGAATAGTTATCAATATATAGCCTCAGTGACTTCTCATCATAGATAACTTCCTTCTGGATGATCCACGAGGTACCTCCATGAAAAGTCCTTATCTCACCAATATAATGACTCCACTAACATGGTTTCTCTACTACCTGAACATGGATGGTATTTTCTCCACTGGCAACAAATGGTCTGCCAGCGATAGCTAGGGCTTTAAGGTACTTTTTTGTGCTGTTTGGCTATTCATATAATGTTCACCTTTCTATCTGGTTTGCACCAGTGTCCCCCATTAATTCACCTCCGTCCTATTTCTCTTCCACTAAGGTCACCCCTCCTTCATTCATGCAGGACCTGCCCAAAGTTGGGTGGGGATGGAGCAACATAGCTCTCTGGTTCTTATTCAACCACTTTCTGGTTTTCTGATTATTACCCTAATTTCTTGGGATACACTTTGTAGCTCAGAAAAATCAAACTCGACTGTCTCTTGCGGTTGCTAAAAGCAATGTGAATGACTCTCACTAAGGAAGTGGGGGAGAAGTAATCATATAAAAGTAGTAGGAAAAAAATAAACATGGACATTAATATTTCAAAAGGCTATCTGTCTTCACTAAGGATTGGCATTAACACTTAAAGAAAATGAAAGGATTACAGATTGTGCCTGGAACCACAGTATCCCCTACATCACGGGACAGTTAAGATGTTAATATATGTAGGATTTAACACAGTGCCTAGCATGTAGTAAAAGTTTGGTAAATGTTGGCTGTTGTTATTATTATAAAGAAATGGAGTTGGAAGTAGCCTAAGAAAGAATTTAAAAAGAGAGGCAAAACTCCACTACTGCTCACATTTAATGAGGAGCAGTAAGACGGGGGCTGCCATCTTGGATTCTCCTCCCTCCAGATTCCTCTGATGCAGTTTTCCCTCTCATGGCAGTTAGAAAATTTCATCTGACTCACCTGACACAAATTCTCAGATATTAAGAAAGCCCACTTTATCTGCACTCAAACTCTGAGTTAATCGTCACCCTATTCTTTGGAATTTTCCAGCAGGGATTTTTACTGTACCTATAATTATATCAAAACACTCGTACGAAAATTCATTATCAGCTTGATGTTGTGGCAGATAATGCTCTCTAAGAGTGGCACCATTATCTCTCTGATAACAGGATGCTGAGTGAAGTGGTCCCCTCCAAGACACAACAGAGACCCTTTAACAACAGATAAATACTACAAAACTATTCATTAGAATCTGCATATAACACGCCATCCCCATGGGGAAAGTCAGTTTAAAATCATAAATGTCAAGACATAATTAGCTTAAAGGTCAGGTTTAATTACAGTTGTTGAAACCGAAATACACTAATTACTGAAACCATGTCGGAAAATTATTTTAATATTTTTTAATGTTATGTGGGTGCTTTTGTTTTCCACAGAATGATGGTTCTTATTGCTTTATGAGGAAAAAAAAGTGAGGGACATTTGCTTCCCTGTGTGGATGGAAGCGAAGAACAAAACAGTGTATTGATGTAAAAGCCCACAGCCCCAAAGAGCTCCACAGAACAGTTGCTCCATGTTATTGTATTATTAATCTTTTTCTTATAATCGGTGCTTTAGATATAATTTTAATGAAGCTTCAAGAAAAGCTCAATGCATTACACTGTAACAACAAAGGAAGCACATTTATCACTTGGTTCTTAGGTTTAATGGCAAAACAAATCAATAAATAAACAACGGGTGAGAAAATAACTCAATAACTGGAAAAAGTTGTTTTACCTGTAGGATTTCTAAGATTTCTACCGGGAATATTTATTGACTCACCTAAGTATTTTTGTTCAGTTTTTTATCATCGTTTTCCTTTGGGTTTCCAAGGACTAGAAAGTTTGAACAATCTTTCATTTAATTTTATTTTGTTTTGTCTCCTATTTTATTTTTAAAAAGAAATAAGTGATAATGTCTTTCAAAGTTTGGCTCTGCTTTAAAAAGAAAATAAATAAAAAGAAAATAAAAGAAAGAAAGAAAACACCACAAGAAATTTAAGTGATAAGCAGCCACAAGTTATCAGGAGCTCCTTATAATTGGTAAGAAATTCCTTTGGAATATTTGGTCTGAATACTAATATAGTCCCAGAGGAAAAAAGGAAGTTTTCTCAGTGTAATTCTCATATGGAGATTAGCACTCCTGAAGAGAACTGAAACATCATTTTCTAGAGGGGAAAAAATTGTTAAAATGAGGCAGGAACCTACAGAATGTGTTTTGTCAAAATGGAGAACAAAGGGCTGAGGAAACAGTGTTTTACTATCTGCAAGACACAGTGAGGAAGACAGTCTTAGTTAAGAGAGGAGAAACTGCATGACACCAAAGCATTTAAATAGCTCCAAAGAACCCACTGGTGACAAAGCGAGGGCTGAGCTATTCCCCAGTCCGGACAATGCAAGGAGAGTCTGCATTCTGCTCTAGTTCAATAATGGAAAAAGAAAATGACATTTAATTAAGAGTTGCCTGCCTTCCAGGTACTTATGACATTGAAATCAGTGTGGACATAAGGCATTAAACCTGACATCAACATAGTTCACCCAGGAAGTCATTTACTTAAGATTTACAACCCACTGTAAGAGAAAAGTGAAAATTTATTAAAGGTTTCCATCTGGCAGGCTATATCATTAGTATTCACACTGATAGCAGCAATGATTTAAATTTCATAATCTAAGTGAAGATATGCATCAAAAAATTCTAAAATATGTCTAATAGCTCTAACTGACTTCTTTATTAGAGTCTGCCTATGAAAAAAATGTCAGCTATCAATGAAGAAGTCATCAAATGTTAATTTCAGTCTATTTGACAGATAGAAATTCATAATAAAATGACATCATTGTGGCTGAAACCCCCACCCAAACTCTCTGAAAGGAGCACAGTAAACTGACTACTTTTCATCGCTTTAAAAAATAAAACCCTATTGCCTTGTTTGATCTGGTTATAGCAAGCATTTCAAGTCATAACACCAATTATTTATTAAATATCAATAGTTCTTTTGAGGGTCTATGGGGGAGGAAATGCAGCCTTTGGCGGGTGTTGTTCAGGGCCTGTGAATAAATCCTGCTAACAGAGAGAAGGAAATAAGTATAAATCTCCTACAGCAGGAGAACCAAAGTGCCATCCATTTTTCTGAATTAAAGCACACTGTCACTGCAAAATGCCCTCGCATTGTCAGAACAGGACTGTGTAAGAAGATAAACCCTTGATACCCTCCCTTAAACTGTAGCTAGAGAAGTGCTTAAAACAAAAAGAAATGTAGTTTTACATTTTACAGAAAATAAACCTAAGACTTAGAGTACCCTCCAATGATAGTTGGTACAGATTAAAAATATGCTTAGCTTTCAGATAGGTTAATACAATTGCAGGAATTTGGTGGGAAATACTGCAAAGGTGAAGTCAAGGGCAAGAATTCCAGGATCAGAAGTTAGACTGGCATTAAATATGGCACCATCATATTTTAGCCCTGTGACCTTGAGCAATCTATTTTTCCTCTCTGGTCTTCTATGTGCCCATTGGAAAATAATCCTTGGCTCGGATGATCATTGGACTGAGTTGGTATACAGGAAGTTCCCAGAGCAATGGTTCTCAGGAATTTTTAGCTATACAAAGCTTGTCATGGTTCTCCACAGAGCTGAAAATATGGTGCTACTAGACCTTCCTACACCCAGAACTTAACTGCAGGATTTGAGGAAGATATGACGACCCTGCTGGTCATCAACATATGGCCATCCTTCCCTGTCCATAATAAGGAAGTATCAGTTGCATGTAGGTATGTCATGTAAATAACCCCTCCAAAATATCCCATAGCTAGGGGACTCCCTGGTGGCACAAGGGGTTAAGACACAACCTCTGAAGCTGTCCATAGCCTCTGCAGCATGAGTTGGATCCCCCAGCCAGCCAGGAGCAACCCACATGGCGCAGCAGACCTCTCCTGTCTCACCCACTGCTCCCCTCAGCAGTGTACTTCTGTTGATCTGCCTGTTCTGTTCCCCACTCTGTCTCTGGTGAATCCTCTCACCCCCCCACCTCTGGCCTGTACCCCAGCTCTTGTATGCATAAATAAATAAATCTTTTTTAAAAAAAATCTCATAACTAAAGAATGACCATGATTGATTTTACGTTGAGCACTTTTGGTCATAATTAATTTCATTTGCCAAATATGTGCATAGTCTTATATTTCCTGGTGTTTCTAAGTTTGGATGAGATCATAATATTGATAATTAATAGATCAAAGGCAAGTCACTTTGAGATTTAATGGAGTCTGCACAACCCTGTCTTTTCCATCTAACACAGTAACCAACTATATTGAACATGGTGGCTGTGAAATTATCCTGAGTTTCCAAATGATGGTACAGAAAGGGAAGACAGTCAATTCATAATAAACATGGCGGATGACCAAAAAGTAAACTTTTGTTGGTGCAAGTCACCAAAATTTTGATGTTGTTGATTTACATAGCGGAACATAAACTACCCTGACTTGTGCAAAAGATACTTCCAAATGGGACCAGATAAAATGAATGAGAAATTAAATGAGAGAGATGCACAAGGAAAATATCCCTTTCTTGCCATTTTTGTGCAATCATATGAGCACTCAATTCTCCAGATATGGAGTATCAGGTAAACTTCATAAACAATTTAAAAAACTTTGCTTTACAATTTTCATAGCATCAATCTTTATAATAGCTGGTACATGAATGCAACCTAAACACCTATTAACAGATGATTGAATCAAGATGTAAATCAACACCATGGAGTATTATATAGCCATAAGAAAGGATGAAACAGCCATTTTCAACAAAATGGAAGAAATTTGAGAGAATCATGTACAGCAAAGCAAGTCAAAATGATAAAATCAAATAATGGACACTTATATAGCAGAGCATTCCATAATGTGAAACATTTTTCAAAAATCAGAGGACATCAGTACACATCCTAGGGCTCTGAGGTTAAGCAGGAGTGGGGAAGGAAAAGGATGAGGGGACACAAGGGATGGTGGTCAGGAACAAATAAAGGTCGACTCCAGAGAGGGAGCAACACCTGAACTTTGCATTTTCCACATATTACCAAAGCCAAGAGTGATATATAGGCTTTCTTCCCCTTTTACTTTACTTGTAAAATTTACTCCCCTCTGACATTTGACAGAAACCAAGATTCAGTGAGTATTAAAGAAACTGTATTCATATCAAGGAAGAAACAAAGTCTGTCTGACCCCAAAGCTAATCCGAGGAACCACTGTGCTATCCAGAAATGGCTAAATGACATTTTCAAAGTACAGCCAGGCAGTTGGGCTAAGATTGAGTCTTCCGAAAACAATACAATCCCCATGTGTTGTGGAAACACTTCTGTTGAGGAACACAACACTGACCAGTCTCTGAAAATGAACATTGTTCAGCAGACCCAACCTATTTAATGCTAGCAGTGTCCTGCTTGTGCTAGCTGACATCGGCATCACAGCAATTTATGAAGCCTTTATTGACCTGCTAACATCATTCCCAGTGCTAATGGGGTAGTACATTATCCACAATGGAACTGAGGAAGCCAGTATCCAATGGCAATCACCAGGACTAACTCAGAAACATACAGTTAACCTGGGCTCACTGCCATCCGAATAATGAAGATTTGGCTGGTTAATCTTCCTAGGGCAACCGCACAGATATTGTAGTGCCCTAGTGAACCAATTCACTTCCCTTTTCAAGAAGGAGACACTCCCTTAACAACCATAATTACTAGATGATTTTGTGTTGCATCAGGCAAGAAATAGGACTTTCTGGAAATGTGCGTTCTCAACATTTGGTGCCTCAAACATAGGGGAGGGAAAAGACCTAGCAAAATTATTTGGAAAGATGAAAGATGCAAATGCCATTAGGAACACTTCTCCAATGGTAAATAACCCAGCTTTTATTGGGTGAGTGTAATTAGAGACAGATTTCAGTGCAGCTTGGATACAGCTGTTTCTGTCCTCCTGGCACCAGTCTGTTGCTGGATTATTCTGTGGCCACTGGCAATTTAGCCAATCAGTTCTGCCTCTGTGCATCCAGCTGACCTCCTTCTTCAGGAAAGATGGACCTGCTTATTAAAACTGTTCAGAATTCCAAAGTGAGGCCCCCAAATCTCACAGGCATCTTGAACTATGTCCCTCCAATGACACACCTATCACACTTGCCCTTACACTAGTGTTTGCTCTGGGGATGTTTGTGTTTTCTGAAGCCCTTGGGAAGAAATTCCTACAATGAACCTAAAATATTCCTATTACTGCCAGTTGATGACTTTTGCTTATTGTGGAGATCAGAGAAAACTAAAGAGATATGTCTATTTTTCTGAAGGAAGAGGTTCAAAGATCCCTGTATACCATTAAGAGATAGACATCGAGGCTACATAGACATGCCCAAATCCCCTTTGTATATAAATCATGACTGCCTATGTTTTATGGATATGCAAAATTAGGGCAAAGCTTGTCCCCCAATGCTCAATGTCCTAAATATGACAATATAAAACTGACTGGATGTCACAATAGACCCAAAGTTCCTGTGTCTTGAGGAAAGCAGCAAACGATTGGTTGCCAATCTCAGTTTAGTCACTGAGCATCCATTTTAACAAGAAAACCTTACCAATTCCTAGGTTCAACATTCTTCATATCAGGAATGTCACGACTTCTATATGGCCCTGAAGATTATACAAATAGCATTTGTTTGGAAACAGAAAAACACAGACCAGTAAGTGTTCTGAAATTGCAGCTTTGTCATCAACAAGAATCTAATGCTGCCTGGTCAATAGATGAGAGGTATCACCATTTGAGCAGAGCCTCAAATAATCTATTTCTACCATAGCTGAGAGTAATTAGAATACAGGAACTATTAATCTGCCTATAGCCTTGACCTTGCAAAGTTGCGTACATAATCATTCCTTAAAGGTCCTCTGCAAATGTTTCTTGGATTGAATTAGAGTAGGTATCAATATACTTAATGTGCTTTTCTCAGGTTGGAATGAAAAAGGGTAACACTATTTTATAAAAGCTCTCAATGTAGTCCTATCATTGTTTACAAGGTGATTGCAAATAGAACTTCTTCATCCTATTGGTATTTCAGTCTTAAACACAAAGAGACTGACTATATCTGCAGCAGTCATGAAAAGCAATCTCAAGAGGTTATTTGGTTAGCCTTCAAGCCAGTAATGGTTGTCAGGATTCCCCTTTCCTTTGGCTCAAAAGGCTCCATACTTAGAAAATTCCAAATTTCTCACTGTATTAGGTTCTGTTGCTACATAAGAAATAATTTCATAGTTTGCAGCTTAAAATCATTTCTTATCTCACAGAATTTTAAGGGTCAGAAATCTGGAGGAGGTTTGGCTGGGTGGTCCCATTCAGGGTCCCTCATGACTTTGCAGTCAAGTGGTTGACTGGAGTTGCAGTGACCTGGTGGCTTGGTTGGGGCTGGAGGATCCACTTCCAAGCTTACTCATGTGGGTGAGACAGAGGTTACGTTTGCTCCCCATGCTTATCTTCTAATAAGGTTGTTCACAAGATGGCAGCTAGTTTTCCCCAGAACAAATGATCCAAGAGTGAGAAAAGGAAAAAGATGGAGAGAGAGCATAACCAATATGAAAACCAGTGTCTCTTACAACCTAATCTGAGACATCACAGCCTATAACTTCTGCCATATTCTATTGATTTCATAGACCAACCCAGGTAAAATGTGTAAAAGAATATGTAAGAGTATATTGAAGCAAACACACACCTCTCCAAATTCACTTCATGTCTTCTCCCTACCCCTCCTGGTCCCCACCATGCAAACTATGTCTGTCATATTCAGTTGAGTCTCCAATACCTGGTGCTCAATAATATTTGTTGCTTATAAAAAGGTACAGTCAATACCTTTTCATGTCAAACCACCTTGACCTATCAGTGGTTCAGAGAACATTTCCCCAAGTTGGACATCAAAGCAATCTCAGGACACCTATTCTGTGGATTCCTATGAGCTGATTACTCATGGGCAACTGTGACTATTCATTATCTGCAAATCTCAGCAGAGCATTCCTTGACTACCTATGGAGAATAGCCCATATCACAAGGCAGGCCCGGGAATGCCTATACCACCGTTGACCAGATTACGTGACTAACTCCATGGTGGTCTCAGGATAACTCTGCCTGTGATAACATCAAATACTTTGCAGATACAAATGTCTCTTGATGTGTGGTCACGATGTCCACTTCTCTGTTCCTTATAAAATTGTGTCCCCTTATTCTTCATACCATTGTCATGTGATCCAGCTTTTACTAGCCTGGATGCTTTCAATAAATAGTACAAGAACCTCTGCTCAAGTAGCAGAGTCTTGCCTTTGCAATCCTTGTGTCCCTCATCGTGTTCCCACCATAAAGCAGCAACAAAGTTCCTGTTGCAACACTATTTCTTGTCACATTCCTGCGTCTCATAACTCAGCTCCCCTAAATGATCAGTCAGTGAGTTCCAACCTGGCTTAGCACATCCTTTCTCACATTTTTATATGGTGGCAGGCCCTCCTTTGAAAGTCCCTAGAATGTCAACACATAATCAACCCATTATTACCCAGCTAACCTAGCTTGTCATATTCTGTCATACCTAGTTTCCAACCAGTTGCCTCATACTCCATCTCTGCTGCTCAGAAGAGAATTTTGAGTCACATACTTGAGTCTATTCTGTCTGCATAGCTTTCAAACTCAGCATCACCCAAGGATATTGAATTCCTTATCTCTCTCCTCATTCTATAGGCTGTCAAGCTTGCTTCCAGACCCACATTCAGTCAGAATGTGCCCACCTGGATCCAGCAATCAATTGGCCTGAATTTGAGCAACATAAATTACTGGCTTTTACAAGATCTCTTGTTCTGTGGGGAGCTTCTATTCGTTGGAACCCCCACATATAAAAATTTTCAATGATGAAATTCTTTGAGTTTCTCTTTCTTCCAATGCTGATCGAAATCAGGTGCAGGATACACATATTTTATTGACTGTTTTACTCTTTTAATCCTAATTCTGCACTGCAAAATGAAATATGCCAGTAGACCTGGGTTCTAGCCCAATTCAAAATTTATCCTCTGCTTCCTCATCTATAAAGTAATAATATAGGCTGAGATAACCTCAGAAGACTTCCCAAATTCCTGGAACATATGCTACCACGGCACCTGTACCTTTTCCTAGGTTGTTGGTTTTATTTTTCCTCTGATCCTTTAGGTCCTTCTGAAACCAGATTCCAGTTCCCACAGCAAAACACCCTGAGATCCAAAGGTCAGCTGTCTTTGGGTTAAAGTTCGAGCAGAGAACTCCTTTCTTCAGAGATATTGCAGAAGGTGCTTCCAGAAAGGTGAGTGACTCCCCACCCTGGGGTCTATACCAACCCCCAGAAGCCTCACATGAATCCCCTTTGCCAAGGTTGCCCCATCCATCAGCACAGCTCAAATTTCTAGCCAACTGAGTCACTGATCCCATCATATTCAGAAAGTTTCCTCTAAAAAAGAGGAAAAAGGAGTTTTCACCCGAAGGTGAAAATACGTATATGAGGTCACCTCATAACTCATTATTGCAAGATATTTCTAAACACACTCATAAAATCAGTTTACGTAAAATGTGTTCAACTCACTTTGATTTCAAGGTCAATAAACCAGAACTTTTGTGAAGTTTTGGAGTCTCAGAATGAGAGCTGACATCACACTCGGAAATTGTTAAATACTTGCTAAAAAGCAAGTAGTAAAATAACGCCGTGCACACATTGCATTCTGTGTTTCTAATCACATTACCTGAGCTTGCCTCATTACTCTCTGTTATATTTTGGGTTTACAAGGAGCCAAAGGAAGAAACCACAGTGTCTTTACTTTAAGCAAATTATCTTTTTTGGGATAATTTTTAGTTGAGTTATTATTCAACTAGTTGAGTTATTACTCAATTATCCCAGGCTATGTTTTCCCCTTGCTAATGCATTTGTCTTTCTCCCCTCTTTTAAAAGGATTTTTTTTGAAGTAACATCAACATCTGTATATACTACCTAATGTTCACTAAAAATCCTAATTCATCCTTTACCATATATTTGACAGTTTTTACCCATTACCTGTGTTCTTCTTCCTTTCCTTCTCTGTGGGTCTTTTAAACCTTTACACACACACACACACACAAGAGAGAGAGAGACTTGAAGGAAAACGTTCCAGCTCCTAACTATCACAACACATTCAAACACATCTGCTTTCATTACTAAACAATGACTGACAAGCAAAAACACAGGAATTTTATTCATGCTTTAGGCATCTCTGGAAACTTTTCAAGTTTGTGAGAGTGATAAAAGCTGGTCTTCCTCAGTCTGAACCCAGTTTTTCCACATTCTCTCAAAACAACATCTCTCAGAAAGTACTTCTTTCTAATCTTCTTTATTAAATCCTCAGTGCTATTTTTCTATAGAAAAACCAAGAGATATAGTTCAGCATCTAGGTTAAAGAAGCCCACTTGTGCGTTCCCATCAGAGGTTTTAAACTAAGAGGATTTCTTCAAAGTCTGTCATAAAAGTCTTTCTGTTATGCAACATACCAAGAAGAATGAAATGTCTCAAAATTATCTTGAGTACCAGTCCCTTCTGCTTCTTACTGCACACATTTTCACTCCAGTGCCATCTGTTTTAATTCATTATTAATTATTTAACTTTTCCTTGGCGATTGTTAATTGTTGTCAATCTGCCTTCAAGACAGGTTAAAGTCATGTGAGCGAATGAACAACTCAAGGCAGGAAATAGATTTCACAAGCTTGCTTCACTGTCATAACTCATCCATTTATTTTTAATAAAATGATGGTTATTTAAAGGACTGGTTAGGAAGAAACAAGTAACTTTAGGAAGATGAAAAATGATTCCTTTAGCAATGTATTAAGTAAGTATGAGATATCTATTATTTCATGTAGATATATACAGCAAAGCATGGGTTATAGGTCAAGGCTCAATTCAATAACCAATTGCATTAGGCTGAAAGAATTAAGCAAATCATTGGTTTACTTTATTGAATATATAAGATTATTTCATAAATTAAATACCAACTACTTTGCCCTGATGATGTATCCCAGAGTTAGAGAAATCAATTAAACAAGCATTAACAGGGGAAAAAATGATCAAATAAATTTTCTCTTATTGAAACCATTCCCCATTTATTTCTGATTCTCCTTTAAGTAGAACCTATGATGTGTGATATGTGTTTTTACATTTCCCAAGAATATTTCACAAAATTCCATTCTAGATATTTTTTCCTCCTTCTAAAGTCATGCCTTCATCAACTTCTTAAGGGTTCCATGGCTTACATCACCACTGATAGGGCTCCCAAGACTCTTTGCTAAGCATGCCAAGAGAAGTTCAACCTGTTATTCATGTCAACATATCAAAAGCTAATCTCATCATCTTCTACCACAATGAATCTGTTGTCTCAATTTTCCTACCACGAGCAAAGAAACTACCATCTCCATGTCTTCCCAAGTTGGCATTCTTAAAGTTTTTTATTTACCTACCTCTCTTCTCTAGTCATAAGTTCCCAAATACTGCAAATTCTCAGTAATGTGGTTGTTCTCAATCCAGATCTTTTTCAGTACTTAGCCAGCACTGAGTCCTAGCTGTTATTATATTAAAACTCAATTGTTTCAACTGCTATTCTGTCTCCAATGTCTGACTCCATAAGCACCTCCATCAGTGGAATAGAACATCAAAAATATATCAAAGTTACATACATGGTATGCCATCAAGAAAGAAGTTTTCTTCCTGAGTTTTCTCCAGATTCCTCAACTTTCTCTGCCCATGATTATGGCAGCGATATCCTCTTCCAGAACACTCAAAAAAATTACACTTTCCAATCCCCTTGCAGCTGGGTTGAAATCATTTGAATGAGTTCCAGCAAGTGATATGGAAATGGAAATACTATAAACTTCTTCCCTGCCTAACACTTAAAAACATCCCATGCAATACCCCTTGTCTCTCTATGGTTACACTGGTGTCCACTTGCTCCAGAAAATATAGATAAAAAATGGAAGAGAACCATCTACATTAAACTGTAGTAGAGGAAAGAGGGCCTCCCTGGTGGTGCAGCAGTTGAGCAATGGGTTGTGAAGCTGCCCTCAGCCTCTGCAGCGCCGGTTCGATCCCCGGCCACTGGGCGAGGGTCCCACATGGCACGCAGACCTCTCCCATCACCCGCTGCTCCCCTTAGCAGTATACTTCATCAGTCTGCCTGCTCTGCTCTCCCCTCTGGCTCTGGTGAATTCTCTCACCCTCCCGCACTTCTGACTGTACCCAGTGCTTGTATAAATAAATAAATAAATCTTAAAATAAATAAATAAGCTGTGGTAGAGGAAAGAAACTTAAAACAGTTTCCAATCCCCGAGATTCAAGGATTTCTTGTTACAGGACATTGCATTAGCACCTGCTACCTCCCATAAACAGGCCCTTAGATGAGAGAAGCAAAGACTTGGGAGACCAGAGTAACTTTTTAATTTCTATGCATCCTAAATGAGAGAAAGTTGGAGAAGAGGTAGACCATCAGGACAAATTCAGAATAATAAACTATAGAGATATGTGACACAGTCAGGACATAGCAAAGCAAGACATGAGACGGTGGGTCTTATTGTTTACAGTAAGGCTTAATTACTCTCAATCACTTTGTGTCCAAACCTGTTTGCTTTTTTTTTTCCTTCAGTAACAACAGGGCAGGCTGCAGGCATCCTATAAACATTTACCTTTTCCATTCTACAAAAATGAAGAAAAATCTCCAGGACTCTTCCTACCTTACAAGTTGACATAAAAGTCCAAATTGTACCCTGTCATGGTTGGCCGTATTTTCTTTTTTTTTTTTTTTTTTTTTTTTATAAATTTTATTGTTATATTCCCCATACAATTGCAGCCCCCCATTCTGACCCCAATCCCTCCGCTCCCGCCCCCGCCCCCCTAAAAGTGTCTCTGGTTCATAGTTTTTTGTTGATTTTGATTTTCACTTTCTTATAGTTATTCATTTTCCTGGTCCCTTATTTAAGTTTTCTAGATTCCTGCTATGAGTGAGACCATCCGGTATTTTTCTTTTTCTTTTTGGCTTATTTCGCTGAGCATGATCCCTTCCAGCGCCATCCATGTTGCAGCAAATTGCATGTGTTTATCTTTTTTGAATGCTGAGTAATATTCCATGGTATATATGTACCACATCTTCTTGATCCAGTCATCTATTTTTGGGCATTTGGGTTGTTTCCAAAGCTTAGCTATTGTAAACAGTGCTGCTATAAACATAGGGGTGCAGGTGTTCTTTGGAATTGATGTTTCTGTGTCCTTTGGGTAAATACCTAGGAGTGGAATTGCTGGATCATATGGAAGCTCTATGTTTAGTAGGTCCAGAAATCTCCACACAGCTTTCCACAGTGGTTGGACCAGTTTGCACTCCCACCAACAGTGCAGAAGAGTTCCTTTTTCTCCACACCCTCGGGTTGGCCGTATTTTCAACTCTCTTCTAATTCCCTTCAGACTATCTCATTGGCTTGGACTTTCTGCTTCACTCTGGATCCAGTCCCCTCCCTAACACTGTGCTTTAGATAACCTGGGGTCCAAGCTGGACAGCATGTGGCCAGCAGATGGCTTGCTCTACATCCAGTCCTGGATTTGGGGAGCCCAGACTGGGCTTTACACAATGGTTCCCCCCTTCTTAGTTTTGAGGTGCTTCACTCCCCCTTGTTGAGATCTTTGATCCTGCCATGAAGCTGTTAATAATCCCATCATTAAGTCATCTTCAGAACACAAACTGAGATTTCCTCTAACTTTCTGTCTGGACCTTGACCGATAAAAAGAAAATGAAACAATAGAAGCATTATAGTCTGTGGATCTGGCAATTATAAATCTGATTTGTGCAGTACATCCCACTCAAGAGTTAATACCAGAGTCAGTTTTAAAAAAAAAAAAAAAGTAGTTCATCTAGATCCATCACAACTCCAGATACAAACCTTAGGGGAAGCGGAGGCCACAGAGTGTGGGTATAGACACAGAATATATATATATATATATATATATGTGGTAACAGAAGCAACAGGGCAAAGGGTATCATTTTTTTTTTTATTTTCCCTGCCCCTAGGAATTTGAGAATGTTATTGATGACATTCTCTAGGTTTAAAAATGATAATAAAATTAAAAAATTAAACACCTGCTCCCTATACTGCTTCCATTGCCAGTTCTAAATAACTAGTTACCAAAAGGGTGTTTACAAACTCTGGGCGCTCAGGGTTCTTGAACAAAACCCAACAGTATCCAACGATGAGAAAGGCCACTTCTTCAAGCAGGAATTGAACAATATCTCTACCTTTAGCCTTCCAAAAGCACTAAAAGCCCTTGTCCCAGCAGACCATTCTGTTATTGACACCACAGATGAGTGTAAGTAAGTAATTTGCCCTGAAAACAAAGACAGGTTTGCATTTTTTTGAAATCCAGTGTGCTTCACAGAGGAGAGACTGGATCAGGTTTTCATTTTGTCTGGCTTTGTGTAGGGGTTTTTTGTTTGTTTTTTTTTTTTTTTTTTTTACTTCAAAACACATTGTCTCTCTGCCAAGCAAAGGACAATGAGCCATTCCCAATGACTATTTGCAAGGTGCAAGGTTAAGGTGTTTTTTTGCATGTAGTTAAAACCAGGCAATGAGTCAGTGAAAAAAAGTCCCCATGAAATGGCTTTTCGATGTCCTTGTTCATTGTTTGTACAAGCATTTATCTTAAAAGGAGATGCTCATCTGTTCCAGTCACTAACATTTATACCTACCCAAGTCACAATTAACTCCTATTGAAAATTTGTTTTCATGATTATTATGGAAGTTAATCATGTTTATGGGCAGAGACAGGTTAGTCATCTGAATGGGGCATCTCTGGCAGAACAGGCTACATCACTGTGGACAGATCACAAAACATTTCATGGCAAAGCCTCCCGCAGTTTGTCACCAGAGCAATGTAGAGTCCATGCTCCATGCACAAAGGGCAAGGTGGGGGGGGGGGGCTTCCTGAATACCCCTGCTACTGCTAAAGGGAATAGGAGAATGAGAATGAGTGTGTGTGTGTGTGTGTGTGTGTGTGTGTGTGTGAAAGAGAGAGAGAGAGAGAGAGAGAGAGAGAGAGACATGCAATTATTGTTGGAATATATGCATATACTCAAATCTGCAGACAAAACACACCAAAATTATTTCTATAAATGCCAGTGGAGGACAGACATTCATGTAATTCCATCAGAACCCTCCACTCAAAGAAAAAAGCACAACTACCAATGTCACAAAAAAGCACTTTAAGCCCATTTGTAACCTACCACAACACCAGCATTCCCTCGCCCTTTCTCTACATTTTTCTTTTCCTGCTTTTGTTATCCAGAGTGACATTTTTTCAAATGGTCCCCAACTTTTAATGTCAAGTTCCAGTAGCCTCTGCAGGCACCACTAATGTAGATTGGCCTAGAGTCACTCAGTCAACAGCAATCACGTGTCTTTGGAGCAGTGAGGAGAAGCTGACAAATGGAGGATAATAGAACATGTGAACAGTTTTTCCCCAGTACAAAGCTAATATTGAAATAAATGCCCTTCAAAAGTTGTAACTTTTTATTTTAAGAAACTCACTCAAACTAGCTCGCAAGAAAAAGAAGGTGACGGTCACTACCAGCATACTCTGAGCACCCAAAAGCAGGAAATTAAACAGGGTGGACCCTCTGGAAAGTGTAAATTCAGAACCTGAGATTTTGCTTTTTGATCCTCAGGGCCTTATCTCTATCTTTGTTATGTGTTCCTTTTCCTTGTTGCTTCTTAAGTTGCTCTGTTCTCTCATCTTACACATTAAGTTCTAAGCTTCTGGTCTTTCAATTTGGGTTGTTAGTCAACTCCCTTTTATAGATCAGAAGCTTTCAGAAAATGAAAGAATGAGTTCAATCACTTAGCAATTAGGAAAAATGATTGTCATACTTTGAGAACTACAAGACTAATGGGAGGGGAAAAAATCATCCTCCTGTCACCACCAAGATGGTCACAATGTGAGAACTTTAGAAACCACAGTAACCAATTAAGCAGATGAGTGGAAAATACCCCCAGTAACTATAGCAGATGAACGTGAGTCAAGGTCAGATCGTGGGACACTTGGAATAAAGGCAAAATCCCTCTCTCTTCAGACAGTGGTGTAGCCCAGTCCTCCCTTCTGCCTGAGTCTCTGGGTCATCATTACAATCAGCATGTGGCCATATCTGTGACTTTCTAGGTAAACTGATGCCCTTATTTTTATTAACAGAAGGAAAAATGTAAAGGAAGATTCAATCAAATCCTTTCTCCTTGAGGTTCTAGCATATCAGGGGTAGAGCACGCAGACAGGTTAATTTAGGAAACAGGTAAAACATACACAAGCATATTCAGAATTAATAGAAGACTTGAACTAATGTGAAGGAAAAATAAGAACAATCAATTTCATAAGGAAAGAATAGCAACAGTAAAAAGAATTTGTTAAACAAAATTTCATAAATATCTACAATGCCCCAGGCATGGTTCCAAGTCCTGGGGCTCCTGAAGTGATCAAGAAAAGGAGAGAGCAGTTTGTAGCTGGTGAGACCTACTGAAGGGAGGTCATAAAATCATAAAATCAGCAGCTCTTTTGCCTGCCTATGACTACAGATGTCTTACTTTTTCTCCTTTTCCTAATTAATTTGTCCTTTCAAAATGTAAAAAAAAAAAAAAATCATAAAATCAAGGAAGAGCTTTATAAAGCAGTTCTGACACTGCCCTTTAGAAAACAGGGAGTCAAAGAACCTTCATTCTTTAATTTCAGAGAGATAAAAATCATGTGAGAAATGAATTAGGAAGCGCTAATGCTTGCAGTAAATGAAAGAGTTAAGGGGCTATTGCAACGGTCCAAGCAAAACTCATTATCATCATCATCACTTGATCTTGGATAATTACTTTCTAATTGCTTTCATCACTTTCTATCTTGAATAATTAGATAGCATTAATCATGTTGGTAAATGCAGAATAAGAAGTGCTTCCTGTTCGGGCCTGGGTTTGGAATGCAGAACACCACTTGTGGCCTGTTGGAGTTGAAGTATCCATTTAACAACTAAGGTGAGGTAGTTCAATAGGTCTATGATTATAGTTTAAGAACTGTGTCTTCCTGTTGGGCTTAATGGAAATGTTTGCTAGACCTACAGAAATCAAAGCATTGTTTTCTCCAGAGTTCATATCATTGGGGGCTTGGAGCTTCCCCTGATTTTAGTAAGCCCAATCTCTTTCAGTAATCCTGTCTTATTGTCCCCCTAAATGTTTCCTCCAAGGATGAAGTCCCAGCAACTGTCACATGGAGTTTCATAATCCTGGAGCATAGTAGCAGGGGTCATTGATGTCTGAGTTTGGCAAACATGTTTTTAAGTCAAGTTGAAATAAATCAATGTCCAAAGTAGTCAGAACAGAATCAAGATCTAGTATAGAGCCCAGTGAATTAATGCCCAAGATGAATTTGAAATAACTACAATAATTTTCAAAAGTTTATCTTGTAGACTAAGTATATCACATTATTTACTTCCTCCTGCACCCTCCCCCACTTGCCAAACCTACCAATATTTTTATGTCCTAAATTAACCTATTTCTTTCACTATAGCTTATTGCACAGAGGAGAATTCAGTAGTAAATTAGCCTATTAGATTCCCTTTCTTGGGAATCCTTTCTCTTGGGAATCAATGACCTAAAGCAGTTTAATCAACATGTCATAAAAACTTCAACATTGAGTCTACCACATTGAGATGGGCCAGTGTGAAGAACCGTATTCAAAAAGATGAAGGAAAAAGAAACTCAACGTCTGTCAAAGAAAAATCAAAGTAGATCTATAGCGCAAATGACAGATCACATGACCAAGGACAAGAGCAATTGAAACAGTAGTTATCTCACATTGTTCGAGCTCCTGAGAGCTTTCTAGTGACCCAAGCACATTAGGAATAAGAAGCATTCATGGGGGCCTTCCTGGTGGTGCAAGAGGTTAAGACACAACCTATGAAGCTGTCCGCAGCCTCTACAGCACGAGTTCGATCCCCAGCCAGGGAGCAACCTACATGGCGCAGCAGACCTCTCCTGACTCTCCCACTGCTCCCCTCAGAAGTGTCTTTCAGTCAATCTACCTGTTCTGTTGTTCCCCACTCTGTCTCTGGTGAATCCTCTCACCCACCACACCTCTGGCCTGTACCCCAGTGCTTATCTGCATAACTAAATAAATCTTTTAAAAAAAAAGAAGCATTCATGGATGGACATTCCCATCCTTCCCCTTTACTGCACTCAAGTTTCCCTTTAAATTGAAAGTATAGTAAAAGTCTGGCAAAATGGGAGGAAGAATCCCTGTGAATCATGCTTGAATCAAAAAGGGTAAAAGAAACCCAGAGAACATGGACCAAGATCGAAAACTGTGCTGAGAGCACTGAGTGCCAGAACAGTTCTAGAAGCTGTTGTTTGTGGTCAAAGTTTCTGGAGAGGACTAGGGTCAAGAGAAATAGAAAAGGGGTTGAGAAAATATTGCTCTGGCTTACAAATTAGGTTAATTTGAATATTCTCTTAGGAATATTCTTTTTAATATATTTTCCAGGCCAAACTGTGCTGGCATCAAGATGACTGTCTACTAAGACAGAGCACATGATGGCCCTAGGTTTATAGGGGTTAAGCAGCAATAAATTATCCATTTTTAAGCCAAATTGAGTGAATTCCCTTTTTTTTTTTAAAGATTTATTTATTTATTTATACAAGCACTGGGTACAGTCAGAAGCGCGGGAGGGTGAGAGAATTCACCAAAGCCAGAGGGGAGAGCAGAGCAGGCAGACTGACGAAGTACACTACTGAGGGGAGCAGGCGGTGGCAGGAGAGGTCTGCGCACCATGTGCGACCCTCGCCCGGCAGCCAGGGATCGAACCAGTGCTGCAGAGGCTGCGGGCAGCTCCGCAACTCAGCGCTCAAACACTGTGCCACCGGGGAGGCCCCCCATTTCTTGTTTCAGAATAATTCTTTAGATATCTTCTCAAAAATTCTAAGATTGAATCCCAAATATACCTCAATTTATCCTACAGTCTCTCCACTCTTGGCCAAAATAGAGATGCAGGCATCTCAACTCTTATTTCACCAAGAGAAAAACAGGAGCTCTGAAGTTCTATTTGGAAAAGAGAAATATGATTTTTTTTCCCCCTCAGCCTGACTGCCTTCTAATTTATATGGAGTTTTAATATTTGTTGAAAGCAAAAATAAATGAATGCATACTGAATAGAAAAACAAGTATTAAACTTGTGTCTCCAGGTTTTGATTCCAAGTCCTCTTGCAGACGCAGCCCCCCCCCACTATTCAATGTCCCTTAAATTTAATATCAAGTTCACTGCCATGTAAGTCTTTCTTCATGCAGTAGCTGGTGAAATTGTCATTGATATGCAAACTGGTCTCAGGCAAGGAACATTACTCTTTAATCTCCTAATTTTAAATGGTATGCCATCATGCAAACTGGGGCTGCTAATGGCCTAGTTTGTAGATTAAGAGCAGCAGACCTGAACTGCGATATGCCATTAGTTACAAATAAAATGAGGAAAAACACTGAACAATGATAAAAGAGGCCATTCCAAATCAGAGAAAAGATGATTCTTCCTCATCTTCTCGAAGGTTCATGACCCTATTTCAATGTCCATTTGTAACAGGATTCGGATTAATGCTTTCTGCTTGGTCAGATAATTTCAGAACAGTTGGTAAATTGAAATGATTTGCTGTTTATATACCAATGTTATTGGCTGGCCCAGGAAATGTTGCTGAACAATTTGCTCACAAATGGCATTGTTTCAACTGATAGAGCTGTTTCTTTCATGAGGAAACAAATATTTTAAATGAAGAGAATCTTTCACTATTTAAGGAAGGTATATTTTTCTCCCATGGAATTAGCAGTCATTATTATTTCTATTGTCTTTTCACCCTCCAGTAAGTAAAAAGTCTAATGTGGTTTAATCTTTCATGGCGTTCACATACACGTACACACATACAAATATGCACCCAGTAAAGAAGTTTGCAGTGAAAAGGTATTTATACATAGATGTTATATAGATGATAAAGAAATGGAGAGATTGGGGAATGTAGGATAGCTCAATGATAGATGATAGATATTAAGTTGTCAGAAAAGTCATGACATATTTTTTTTTCCATGCAAAGATGCATCATGGTTTTTCTGACAAGGATGGATCAATGGATGGATGGATGGATGGATGGATGGATGGATGGATGGATGGATGTACACACAGATATGTATATACTTACATACATGCAAATGTCATGGTGCAAAGGAAATTATCATGTTTCCCTTTGGGTTATTCTGGGCTGGCAAATCAAACAAGCATCAGACAGACTGATCAAAAAACAATCTATTCGGTAGTTCAATAATATGTCTCCTATACACTGGGGGGAGACTCAGCATGACAAACTCTCCATGAGTGACTTCAGTTGCCATTTTAAATAGCTTAGCTAAGAAGAGGAATGTTGGGGAGGAAAGTGGATGCCAGTTAGGGCACTTACCTGAGAAAACAAAGGTACGTCTACCTTCCCCTTAGAAAAGAGATAGGGGATTGGGTGTTCTTGCAATAAATCCTTGCAGAGAGAAGTAGAAATATAAGCATCAAAAGCAACTTTCACCTAGCCTTCAGAGCCCCTTCCATGAAATAAACCTCTTGCCAAAGATATGCTTCAGAAGGGCAGATTTTTTGTTCCTCTACACATACATACACACATATACAAGCATGTGTGGGTGCATGCATGCATACATGCTATGAAGCAAGAGTAGAATAGTTTAATTAAGGAGATAATATCTTTTCTCCCAAAAGGAGCAAATAAGAACCACAGCCTAGTTAAGAGAACAGAAGGGGAAAAAAAAGCTTGCATTTCTTGGAAAACATGGCAAAGAAAATAAAATGTATTGATGCCTGGTAAGGGTTGATTGTGTCCCACTTAAAAAAAAAAAAAAAATATATATATATATATATATATATATATATATATATATATAAGTTCTAGCCCTCAGCACCTATAAATGTGCCCTGGTTCAGACACAGGAACTTTGCAGATGGATCAAGTGATGCTGAGGGCACTAGGGCGCTGCTGATCCAATATGACCGGTGTCCTTATAAAAGGGTAAATTTGTACACAGACTCGAATGATGGGAAGACAGCATGACAACACAGAGAGAAGATGACCGGAATTATATGTCTAACAAGCTAAAACATGCCAAGAGTTGTCAGCAAACACCAGAGCTAGAAGCAGCAAGGAAGGATTCTCCCCTGGAGCCCTCAGACAGAGCTTGGCCCAGATGACATCTTGATCTTGAACTTTGAGTTTCTAGAACCATGAAAGAATAAATGTTGTTTTAAGCTGACTGTTTTGTGATGATGCTGCAGCACTAAACAACACTACCTGGACCACATACTCATTTCTACTGTCATGCAGCTAGCCCACCTGTGTTCCCACATCTTCTGGGGAATTTGGTTCTACAGAAATAACAGAGCAGCTAATATTTCTCGAGGCTTTTCATAATCTATCATATTTAATCTTGAAACAGTCCCGGAGGCGCATATTATGGCTGCAGCTCTGCGAACCTGAGTATCTTGCCTAAGGAAACACAGTGAACCGGTAATAGTGCTGGGAGTTGAGCTCGCTGCTGCAAAAGTCTTCGACTATACGGCATTGCCTCAAAAAAATTTCTCAGGGTGAGTAAAACAAAACGAAGATTTCTGGCTCCTCACAAAAAAAATGCAACATTTTGATATTGTTACAATCTAGAATGGAAGTTTCTGGTAACTGAAGAAAAAGTTGGCATGGAGAATTGGTGAGGTGCGGGGAAGGGAGTGTTCCCCAAATCCTCTTACTCCTTACCCTCAGAAACCAGGGCACAGGACTGTGGGGCACTGCCCCTCAGACCAGGGGGAGGCATCCGGAGGGCACACTTACCCTTCTGCTACAAAAACCGTGGTTCTTCACTCAATTCCAGATACCCATCCTGGCAATGAAAAAAAAAAGTTGTTGCAGGGATTGGCCTCTTAGCAGATGTTTGGCCTGTTCTGAGAGCTGGCATTACGAATAGAGTGAGTTGCCCAGAAACCATGTCCTTAAGAGAAAGCAAAGCAGCTGAAGGTGCCAGAGAGCACAAAGGTGGGGAGAACAGAGCAGGGAACAGGTGCCTTCCTTGGTCAGATGAGAGGAGCTCCCAGCCTGACCGGGGGCAGGGGCAGGAGGGAGCTTCCTGATGCAACACCAGCCACAGAGGGGACATTTGTAATACTTCAAACACCCTGGGGACCACAAGAGAAGCAGGGACCTGCTGCTCCCCTTCCTTTACACAGTGATTGACAATCAGCTTCATCCAGGAGTCTGGGAGGACTGTTCGGTGTTTTTTTGTGTTTTGTTTTGTGGCAATGATAATATTCTCAATGCTTGCACCTCTGAGTCACTCTCCAAATATAATTGCCAACACAATGAAACAATTAACTTTTCACAAAAGAATGGTGACATCTGAAATAACAATAACTACCCGAGAGCTCATGATTATCACTTGTCAGATTCTGAAGTCAATGTTTTGTGAGCATTACAGGATCAAATCCTCTCAGCAAGCCAGGAGCTATTGTCCCCATTTTATAGACAGAGAAACTGGGGCTGAAAGAGAACATTTTACTTGCTCGAAGCCAAACAGAAAGTGGCAAAGCCAGAACAGAATCCCAGACTTATTTTATCCCAAAATAAGAGTTTCTTCCCCCAGGATTAAAGAGCTGGGCTTTGGATAGGAAGGTTCAGATAAAGGAATAAGAGGTTGATTCCCTTGCATGAAGTTCCCTATTCCAGTGCACGTATAGCAGATTCCTCGGCCCGCAAGGACGATCAGAGCTGGACAGGTAAGACAGGAAGCCCTGTAACCAAAACGAGCAGAAAAGCACTCATTTTTAGTATCAACTTTATCAACTTCACAGCACCCAACTCTCAGGGAACAGACCTATCTTCTTTTGACAAATGAGATTCTTTCAAGTTTCATCCCCCAGACCCCACGTCCAGTGGGGGCACAAATTTTTTACCTGCCCAGGAAAAAGGTAAGGTTGCCTGTCATCCTTCATAACAGATGATGAATGTGAAGTTCCAAATCAGATCTTACAATTCCAAAAGGATCAAGGCTGTAAACAAATGGTTCTCTGTCCTTTGTCCCATGCCAGAAAAAGCCCTTGCATCCCTATTAGTGATGACTGCTGGGAAGTTACAAGGAGGTGGTAGATAATAGCAGCCTATTATCTGACAGGCATGCTTATTAGCAAATAAGCTAGGTCCAACATGTCTACAAGGAATAAACTTGAAGAAGGAAACAATTTCTTCCTCACTTTAGATTCTCAGTGCAGTTCCACACACAAGACTATCCCCAGAAGATATTTGTTAGAGGTAGATGGAGGGATGGTAAATAGAAAATACTTGCCAAAAGTCATAGTTGGAGGGAGAATTTGGAGGAAAGCAAGGAAATGAAATGGACCTGCCAGGAGGACAGCAAGCGGGATGCCCAATCATTCACTCAGTAGTTGCTGAGCTCCTCCCATAGGCAAGCACCACCTAAGCACTGGGATGTAGGGTCAAAATTCTCTGCACTTATGGAGCTCATATTCAACTGAGGAAATGATAGCCCAAACTGGAGAACATTAGTACAGTGTATAGTACATTAAAAGGTGATAAGTATCATGGAAGCAAGAAAGAACGAGGATGGGATATTATAATTGTGCAGAGTGTGGTGATGAAAGATTTCACTGAGTTGGTATCTAATCAAAGTCTTGAAAAGTCGAGGAAACAAGTCATGCAAATACCTGGAGCACTGGAGGAAGAAGAGGAAGCCAAGTGGCTGAAATAGTGACAGAGGGGGAAAGGGTTAGGGAATGAGATTGGAAAGTTTATGGTGGCAGGCAGTCCATAGAGCTTTGGCAATTCTGCTGAGAAAAAATCAAAGCCCAGGGAAGGTTTTAAGCACAAGATTGATTTCATCTGACTTCCATACCCTTATTTATGTGTTTTGACATGAGGTAGGAGAAAAGAATCGAACCTAGAGACCATCAAGAAGGCTACTGTAACAGTATCGAAAGATGAGAGTGCAGATGGAAATAATTGGTGCATTCTTGGTGCATTTTCAGAAAAGAGCCTTATTTCCCAGGCAGCTGGATGTGGGCATTGGGGAAAAAGCAATCACAGAGAATTCTTTCTATTGTTAGTCCAAGCCATTGAAGTAACCATATATCAGATGGAAAGGCTGTCAGTGGAGCAACTGTGGAGGGAAAGTGAGGAGTCAGGTTAATGTATAATTTGAGGTAGCTATCAATGGAGATGCAAGTGGGGGCATTTGATGCATGAAGCTGGAGAAAAGTCTGGGTTAGAGAGAGAATCTTAGGTGACATCAGTCTATACGTGTTATCTAAAGCCCTGAGACTGAATGGGTCACAAAGATGTGAATGTCGATGGAGAGAAGAGGACCAAGAATTAAGCTCTGGGAACTCCAACATTTGAAAATGAAGACATTCAACTTCACTGATTATTAGGAAAATATGAAACAAAATCATAATGAAGTATCACCTCATACCTATGAGAATAACCTCGATCAAAAAGACTGGAAAAAGAAGATGTTTTATATATACACAATGGAATACTACTCAGCAATCAAAAATATAAACTCATGCCATTTGCAGCAACATGGATGGATCTGAAAGGGATTATGCTCAGTGAAATAAGCCAGAAGGAAAAAGAAAAATATCAGATGGTTTCACTTATAGGAGGAATGTAGGGAAACCAAATCAGAGACCAGGAAAAAATAAATAATTATAATAAATCAAAAAACAAAATTAACAGGCACTACTAATCAGAGAGACTCTGCAAGGGAGGGAGAGGGAGCAAAACAGGGGAGGGAATTTTTTTTTTTTTGGATGGGGGAATGTGTTCTTATACAGGGACTATGATGATGGTGCACAGGTAAATTGGTGGTGGGAATTTTACAGAGACTCCCCCCGACAGGAGAAAGCATGCAATTATATAAAAAGAAAGAATGATGTAAAATATATATAAAATTAAATTTTAAAAAAAGACTGGAAACTCTGTGTTGGTTAGGATGTGACTAAAACGTAACTCTCATTCACTGTTGGTGAAAATATAAATTGGTACAGCCTCTATGGAAAATATTATGGACATTCCTTAAAAATCTAAAAATGGAAATACCATATGACTCAGCAATATTTCTATTTCCCTTCTGAAGAATATGAAAACACTAATTCAAAAAGATACATGAACCCCTATATTCATAGCAGCATTTTTCATAATGTCTATGATATGGAAACAACCTAAATGCCCATTAACAGATGACTAGCAAGGAGGGTTATAGTTTATTTACTCAATGGAATAGCACTCGGTTATCAAAGAAAGAGGAACTTTCGTCCTCTTTGACAGCATACAACTGGAGGTGATTATGCTCAACAAAGTAAGTCAGAAGGTATAAAACAATCACCAGATGGTTTCACTCATATGGGGAATATAAAGAAACAAAGCAAACTAACAAATCACAACAAAAATAACACTTAGACACTTAGACTATGAGAAATCTAGTGAAGGGGAGGGTAGTTGAGTGGGGCATCAACCCAACAGTGAGAATGGCTGAAGAGCTTTAATTGTGGGTAAAGTGAGACTTTTCCACGCCTAAAGATGCATCCCCATGATCTATATAGTACTATAAATCAGTAGTAAATGTTTTGTTAAATTAAATTAAATAGAAAAAAGGATGTTGACATGGACACAAGTCCTTCCAGGGAGGACATTGCCCTGGAAAGTCAGGAGAAACACAAGTTTCCAGAAAGTTGTAGTGAGCAAGAGATATAAACATTGCTGACAGGTCAAGCGAGACAAGAACTGAAGACCAGCAGAGGGATCTAGCAAATTGCAAGGTCATTGTTGACCTTGACAAGAGCTAATTGGATAAAGTAGTCAGAGCAAAATTCTGATTGATGGAGTAAGAGAGAGACATGGGACACAGTGAGAAGAGTCAAGTCCATTTTTACAGTGAAAGAAGGAAAACAGGCAAAGAGGAATGAAGAAAGAAGGAAATAAGTGTCCTTCCTACCAAAGACTAGAAAAGGTAATAGGAATGGGAAAATTCAATCTTGGTGCCAATAATGTAGTGCATTATCTACAGTGAATTTTTCAACAATAACAAAGCTGATTCAAAGTCAGTCTGCATTATGTTATTAGCTTCGGCATGAAAATGACTTCAGAAATCAATGAATCTGGGCCTCCCCGGTGGCGCAGCGGTTGAGTGCTGGGTTGCGAAGCTGCCAGCAACATCTGCAGCACTGGTTCGATCCCGGCCAACGGGTGAGGGTCCCACATGTCTCACTGACTTCTCCTGCTGCCCGCTGCTCCCCTCAGCAGTGTACTTCGGTCTTCTGCCTGCTCTGCTCCCCGCTCTGGCTCTGGTGAATTCTCTCACCGTCCCGCGCTTCTGACTGTACCCAATGCTTGTATTAAATAAATAAATAAATCTTTAAAAAAAATCAATGAATCAAAGTTGATAAAGGGAACATCGAGATGGAGTTGGGGCACCATTGGAGGACAAGAGCGCACATGTGTCTACCACCCCTGACAGCTTGGTAACTGGATTTACAACCACGTACAACTAATCCAGTATTGTGACATCTAAGATTTGGGGATTTTGAAGAAATGGAGCCAGATTCTCATAGGAATCTGCAAACATTTCAGACCCTGGCTTCACAGAGGACAAGTTGTCAGTGCAACGACTGGCAGGCATCCTGTCTTTTCAGATGTTGCTCTCTTCTCCTTTAATTCATTCCATTCTTTTATCCATAGGAGGCAGCTCTCCCTTTATAAGCTCTGTATTTTTTTTCCCCACACCAGAACTCTTATAGGGCTCGCCAGGGTCTATGACTCCTGGATTGTGATGCTCCTAAAGACTCCAGATAAAGCTTTGTCTTCACTTACAGACTGAGCCCTGATTCCTTGTTGAAGTATTTTCAGCATGGTACTGCTAGTGCAATCAACATCAGCATAAAACACTCCCACCCATTAGAGCCAGCATCTTTCTTTCACTATCACTACCCTCTTGATTCACCATTAGAAAGAAGAAAGCAAAGAAAAAGAATGCTTTAAAATTTTATGTTGATTTCCACATAAAACATCTCTCTACAAATTGTGGTGGTATAAATGTAACCTAACAATTGCTGTTAGCCCCTTCCTGGCCATAGGTAAAATGGAAATTGGACTATTTCCCAAGCTTGCTTTGGGTCTTGAATCATTCCCTTTGTCTCATGAGGGCTATAAATCTCCCAGCCATGACACTAACAGAACAGAGACTTTCAGTAGCTCTTCCCTATATTCTCTAAGGAAGGCACACTGGGCATGTATCATCAGTAGATCTTTACATGCCAACGTAAGTAAGAGAGCCCTTAAGTGTTGTCCTGGGTTTATTAAGCTATTAGTCAATGAATGAGTCACAATTGACGAAGTGCCACCACACACTGTGCTAGATGCCACAGAAAATATCAAAACACAACTTAGAATTTTCTTTCTACAACGTGTATCTAACTATTTTGTGGTTCTGACTGAGATGATGAGGTATCCGCCAAAGTCACCCCTACTAGTAGAATTGTAGCCAGACCTTGGCTCTCCAGCCAGACTGAAGGGAGCTAGCTGTGGTCACAAGACTATCCTATTTTTGGAAGGAAAGTGAAGAGCGTGACATGGGCCACTTCTGTGTCAGGAATGTCAGACAGTGGGTACACTTTCTCCACATGCTCTTCTCTCCTCTTCTTCACTAGCACCTAGGAGGCAGCAGTGAGACAGTGGGGCCCATGCAGTAAACACCCACAGATGAAAACGAATGACTCAGCAAGAGCTGATCCTAAATGATCACAGAAAACAAGTTGCTAAAATGAGCGGAAATTAGTATCTATAAACTTGAAGTCCCTACTCTGAGTGGGTTTGGGATCAAAATTTGCATGTCCCAGTCCCCAAACCACATTCCACAACTCTCCAACGTCTGGAAAATAAAGTACAAGTTTCTCAGTATAACACAAAGCGTCTTTCACTTCCCAGCCCCATATTACAAGTCTACTCTCTCCTCACACCTCAGCGGTCCCTTGATTCAATCCACAGGGGGAAGAGGAATAGAAGAAGCTGACCTGGAAGCGACATGTCATCAGCACTGATGCTCTGACAGGATAAACTCAGGGACATAGGCATAGCCATTTTGCTGGGGAACCTGGGAAACCTGACCTTGCTTTGTGCCCTGGAGTGAGAGCAGCGTGGTCCACAACTGCATGGTGCAGCTGAGGAAGGGAACCTCGAATCTTAACTGTGGTTGGATTCTTGCCAGACTGTCAGGGTAGACATTGTAGTTTGATTTAATTAAATTTGAAGACATAAAGGAATGTGATATTTCTCACACCTGGACTTTTAGAATGAATTATATTTGTTATTGTTACTGCTTTTTGATTTATCAGCGTTGGATGCCACTTCTTAGCTCCTTGCTGTGAAAGATGAAGAATTTGGCTCATTTACACTGCCTTCCTACTTCCCTCCCAAGCTGAACCCCTAACTCTGTTGATTATATTTTAATATTTACTTCTTTGAGGACTTGAAATATAACAAATGATGTTTACCCAATTTCAACTTAACCAGTATCTATTGAGTCCTTGTTATGAAATGTGAGAAAATTACTCCTCATTCACTTTATTACCAATATTTCCCTTCCCAACACCTCATTTTTGTTATTATTTTTAATAACAATGTCAATGTTTGTTACCTTTATATTCCATTCTACAATTTAATCTCAAGTGGAGTAGATTTTGTCTGTACACTAACACACAAACTGAAAATTATAAAACAGCATTTTCTTTATTATGCTGATGCAAGAATTGTTTAATAAAGAATCAAATCACGTGGCTCCAAGCATGGAGAAGGAAATGCAATCACGCTACCAAAGCATTGTTAGTAACGGTAAAATGTTTTTAGTATCTCTGAATAGACACAACAATCATCCCAGGATTTGTTGAAATGCAGCTGGAATCAGGTCAGAGTCAAGAGCAGTTCAACAAGCTCCCCGGTGATGCCAATGGTGGAAACTCATAAACCACCCTTGGTATCAAGCCCCTAAAGGACCTCTCTTCACACCTTTCCAACTCCATCATTCCTTACTGGTCACAGTGAAGCTCTACTGTTTTTGAAATCCATTATTATCTTCCTTGCTTGAATTCCTATGTCGACCATTCCTCAGGCTTCCATATGATCTCTGTCCTCCATTTTTAATTCCCTACAAAAGAACACTAATCATTTGTTCAGGGCCACTTTTTAAGTCAATAGCATGCTTTGAGATTTTAGGTGAAAGCTTTTTTTAATTATTATTGCTAGGTTTAATACTTATAGAATCAACTCGTGTCTACCTCTGTATCTATGAGTATATTTTCCTTCCTAGAACTCCAGAATTAAAAATGTCCAACCTAGATTCCAAACTAGTTCCAACCAAGTAGCCAGAATGTTTCTGAAAAACATCCATCAGCTAAGGCAAATGCCCCCAAATCACTGTCTCCATCAACATATATCAAGTTAAATCTCAGTTAAACAGTTTCCTCCTTCAAAGTTCACAACTAGACCTGACCCCTTGAAAGCATACCCCATACCTTTCCAAAGAACATACCCAGAAAACCAATATAAAGTTGTTTTCATCATCCCTGTGACACTAACAAATGACACAGGGGACAAATACATCATCTAGTCATTTATGAAAGTCCCTCTAAAAAGGTCTATAATTCATTCTCATGTCACAAATTACAATGTGAAGCAAATCTGACAAATCCATCCTAATAAGAAAATATTAGGAAGAAGAAAAGCACTCAGTCCATTTCTTAAATAATCCTAAAATAATGCTGAGTGCACCCTGTAGTCTACATCTTGAGATATGACTAGTCATTTTTTTCGTTATCCCACAAACCCTGATTACACAAAAGCAATTATAAAAGAATGTGTAATAAAACAGCAGGTGATGCCGAATGGAATTCAGAAAACTGCCTAAGGGGAGAAAAAAAGGAGATTCATTCATTACTAAGCATCCCTAAACACTATACTTTAGGAGGAGGAGTGAATATTAATTTTAAATATTTAGAAGCCTCAGAGTGTGTTGAATACAGATCACACCCTCCCTCTCCAGCTTTACTGTTTGGGAAAATTGAGTCAGCAATCCTCAATGGCCCTACACTTCTGCAGTATTTAACCCCAGAAGGGCACTCAGAGAACAATTTGATTTAGAGGTGCAATTAGAAGCCCTTCTTTTACTTAGCTGAGTCACCTGGTGTCTTATTGCACATTTCTACGAAAATTAAATGCATTAATTTTTAAAATTGCATCAGGGACAGTCCCATCTGTAGGGTAATCAAGGTAAATCACATTATTAAGTATCAGAAGGTCCAAGACACAAAATAAAGTAAAATAAAGTAAATATGTAGAGAAGACTACATATTTCTGAATGTTCACGGCAAAGGCTAGGAAACTGTTGATCTTATTACCAGTGAAGCTCTTACTGGCGCTAGGATACGAAGACTGAGACAGAAGCTACATTCTTTTTCCTGCCTAGTAATTTTCTCTCATAAGAAAGAAACCATACTAAAAATAGAATTGCTGGTTTGCTATTAGAGAAGAACCTGACATAAGTACTTCAGAAGTCTGGTGAGAACCATTTGTAAGGCTATGTACATTGTCACCAGGTGGCTGTTGCCTTCAGGAAACTTTGCATTCTTGGGTCTACTTCCCTAATGAGACAAGCCAACCCACCCATTGATCCCTATCCCATCTGGATCAGTAGACAACTTCCAAAATTACACGTCACTAGGTCTCAGGGCTCACTCTCAATTTTCAGAAAGTTCTCTGATGCCCAGGTCTCTGCTGGAGATCACAAGTATTCGTGTTCAAGAGCAAGAAAGAAAACTTACAAATTTATAGAATTCCCAGAGACTTTGAATCCTTTCCACCTAAAGGAACAGAATGGACACAGCAAAAGAAACCTTGGATTATGTGAAGTTGCCAATATCCTGAAAAACACTGAGCTTGGAGCAAGGAAATCGATAAGAAGGGGAAAGAACTCAGGCACTGAGCAAAGAAATGAATAACCAAAACAGAACAGGATGAAGGCCCAAAGGAAAATGCAAGGAAGCAAGCCCTTCCCCAAGAACAAATAAATTGAGGCACAAAGCAAAGGTCACAGCTGAGTGCATTCAAGAAGTGTCTTGGGGACATGGCTTCCATTGCTTCAAAATGCCTTCTGCTCCACCTTTTGATTTATTATTTCATTAGATCCCAATAAAACAAGTAACTCATTTTTACAGCAGTAAATATTCCTTGGTTCGTCCATGTGTCCACAGTGATTCAAACCAGGAGTTGGCACACAATAGTATGCAGGCCAAATCTAGTCTGCTGCCTGTTATTAGGAAAAATAAAGAGATAGGTAAGTAGACAGACAGACAGACAGTGTTGAAACACAGCCATGCCCTCTCATTCAACTCTTTCCTTAGGCTGCTTTTAGACAGAATAGTGGTAAGAGAAACATGACCCCTCAATGTTTAAAACACTAGCTATATAGCTCTTTACAAAAACTGTTCTGCTGATCCCTGAAATAGACAGAAGATATCAGCCTCCAAAACACTTACTTTTGGATAGTATGATGTCCCTCTGGATTTGGTTTATTTACCTATTTTTCCAAAAGGCTTTAAGTTCTATTTCCTGATAACATTTGATCTATTCTGCATTATAAAGCATTGTAGCATAAAACTTAAAGGCACAGATCCTAGAGTTGACATGTCGGGTGCATATCCTGACTCTGCCACTTACAAGCTTTACCAATATCTACACCTGTTTGCTCATTCAGGGTAGGCAGCCATATCCCTGCCTTCTGGTATCCATGCCTTGTAGAATTCCTTCCCACTGAGTGGGTAGTGGACAAGGCCTAGCAACTAGCTTCTAAGAAGTTACCTATTTTGGCAGGCTTGACACTGCTCACACTGGGTGAGACAGGAACGTCTCACCTGGACTCAAAGGCCTGCCCCTGAGCCAGCTGCTATGCTGTTAAGCCACCTTCTTTGCTAATCCCTGTAAACTAGCTATTCCATTAAAATCATTACTAGACTAGACTACACTAGATAGGATTGAATTGCACTGGATTGGGTAAAAGTGGCTCCTTGGTTCAGATAGTTTAAGAGTATTTCATTTGACATTTTCCCTCTCCTTGTAACACAGTTCTTGTTAACTGAAAAGATCTTCTTTTTTTTTTTTTTTTATAAATTTTATTGTTATATTCCCCATACAATTGCAGCCCCCCATTCTGACCCCAATCCCTCCCCTCCCGCCCCCGCCCCCCTAAAAGTGTCTCTGGTTCATAGTTTTTTGTTGATTTTGATTTTCACTTTCTTATAGTTATTCATTTTCCTGGTCCCTTATTTAAGTTTTCTAGATTCCTGCTATGAGTGAGACCATCCGGTATTTTTCTTTTTCTTCTTAAAGCTCCATGTAGAGAATTCAGACGGGGCTACACTTAACATGAAGGTAGTTCTATATTGCAGACTATAATAATGTTCTGTAACAAAGTTTGGAGGCAGCAACCCCTACCTACAAAAGATTAACAGCATAGTAAGCATGTGGCTTCTGTTGGAAACCGACTAATTAAAGTTATCTAACCCTGCTGGTGGGCGAGGGAATAGAGGCAATTAAAAAAAAAAACCCTCCCATTACAGTTTAATTTTTTATTACAATTACTGAATCATTTCACATTATCAAATAACAGCCCATATAAATCCCATGTTAATCATGCTGGGGAAAGAGAAACGCAGGAAATTTTTTAAGTTCTTCTAGAAATATCCTCTGTCTTATCTAGCAACATTGCTCATGTTATGCCTTTTACCCTTACCCACGCTAATTCACAGATCACAAGCCTCCCGGTCTTCATATTTTTGTTATAGACCTACCTGCCCAGATCAGGAAAGAAGAGGGCACAAGTCAAGAGTGCTGTTTACCAAACATTTGATATTCTGTCTTCCTGGCTAAGATTGGAGACTCCATGTTACCTGTTCTGCTGAATGAGGGGAAAGCAAAGCATCATGTCTCTGCTGAGCCAAGGTGAGTTCCCCTCCGTTCTGCTTAACTGTGTCACCATGTCTGATATCAAGACAATGATCTCTAGGAGACTCAAATGGGCAGATCTCCCACTGCCCCTTTGGCTGCCAAAGGTTCAAAGTGGACATATATTCTGAGAGAGAAATAGCCTTTATACTTCAAGTCACTGTGGTTTGAGGTTTTTTGTTATCACAGCATAACTTGGCCTATTCCTACTAATATAAAAGCTGTTTTTTCTGGAATGCTCAGCTATTGTTCAACATATTTTTTTGTGTACTTTAGCAAACTTTTAAAAACCTAGTTTGACAAAAGAAAAAGAATAGTTGACAACAGTACAGTAAGCATGACCCAAATTAGTATAATCGTTAATGTTAGCATCTGCTCATTTTTAATAATTACAGCAATGCTATTTTCATTTGTAAGAGGGTTTTGTTCTTTTATTAACACTTCTTTCTGATTCCAAAAGTAAAATGTTTATTGAAGAAAATGCAAAAAACCTAATAGAAATTAAAAATCACTCATTACTCCCGGAGTATTTGGATTATTTCCCTATCTTGGATATTGAGATTAATGTTATGACAAACATAGGTGCACCTATATCTCATCAATCTCCGATTTTACTCTTCCTTTGGATATAAACCCAGGAGTAAAATTGCTGGATTTTATGGTACATCTATTTTTAATTTTTTGAGGAACCATTTGCAACAACATGGTTAGACCTTGAACACATTTTGCTAAGTGAGATAAATCAGAAAAAGACAAATATTTTATCATTGCTGTGTGAAATCTAAATAAGTCAAATCTATTTTAAAAAATAACATAGAGTTACATGGTGGTAACTAAGGAAGAGAGGAGGCGAGAGGATAAGAGTGATGTTTGAAGGTTCAAACTTGCAGAGTAGTACATAAGTCATAGAAATCAAATGCACAAATTGATAAACATGGATGGTAACATGTACTGTGATGATGCACTGTGATAAACAGTACTTCAAAGGCAACCATATTACAATATATAAAAGGATCAAATTAGCATGCTGTACACTTTCAATTTACAAAATGTACTATGTTGACTCTGTCAGATAAAAAAAATGAAAAACATTAGTGTTTCAGTTCTTCAGAGTGAGTTAATTTCTGTTCTCTTCTTTTGAAGCTCACATGAGCTGGGAAGACGAAGACTTGGGGCTTTCGTGTTAGAGGCAACCCCAGAGCAAGAACAGGAAGAACTACCAATGGAGGAAACTTCAGATGTGCTCTGCAGGGCAGCCATAGGCAGGATCGGGGCTCTCAGATGGAGTTTCTTTCCAGTGAGGTCTCATTCTTTTAAGCTAAAAGTTATTTATTTAGTTCCCAAATATTACCCTGTACTGTGGAGAGGACACTGTCTCTGTCACTCCCACGACAGAATTGCATGGGAGGACTGAAAAGGCAATCACCGTATATTCTAATCCACGGGCACAATACAAGTGAGTATAGAGGTCCCTCAGAGCATGCACTTTTAACAGGCAAAAAGACTGACTTAAGGCCTCCCTGGTGGCGAAAGGGGTTAAGTCAGCACTATGAAGCTGTCCACAGCCACTGCAGCATGAGTTCAATCCCCAGCCAGGGAGCTAACCCACATGGTACAGCAGACCTTACCTGTCTCGCCCGCTGCTCCCCCTCAGCAGTGTATTTCAGTAGATCTGCCTGTTCTGCTCCCCACTCTGTCTCACCCCCTGCATCCTCTCACCCCCTGCATCTCTGGCCTGCACCCCAGCTCTTGTATGCATAAATAAATAAAAAATAAATCTTTAAAAAAAAAAAAAGGACTGACTTGAATAATTACGAACACCCAGGCTACCCTTTGGGAAATTACAAAAAAAATATATAGTGAAAGTCTCTGTCCTTTCCACAAGAGGATGGGATTTTTTATACACCAAGTCCACAGGTCTAGATTCTCAGTGATGCCAGCAACATGCTATAACTGTCTGCTTTCCCCAAGGATTTTATTAGGAATGCACTGCCACAAAATACTATAATGCTATAAATACTAAATAATTTACTTAAAGCACTTTTTTATTGGAAATACCATGCATGATTAATTTTCTCCTTGATAGTGAGACACAAACTGAATTGTTTTTAATCTAATTGGCAGTTCCCTTCAACAGCTTATTTTCATTTTAAGCACTTGTCATTGCTTCTTGATGCAAAATAAACATCATAATGACTTCCAATGTTTTTAGGCTTGGGATGAGATTTGCTGCCTCTGACTCCAAGGAGAGGCAATTTCATAGACAGTCCCTTAAGGAACATGAACTAGGACCTTGCTATTCACAAAGTGGTCAATTTCTCTCAAGAACTTGCTAGGAATACAGAAACTTGGATGCCATACCAGACCCATTATATCAGAATCTCCTTTTCTTTTATTTTTAAAGATTTATTTATTTATACAAGCACTGGGTACAGTCAGAAGCGCGGGAGGGTGAGAGAATTCACCAGAGCCAGAGCGGGGAGCAGAGCAGGCAGAAGGACCAAAGTACACTGCTGAGGGGAGCAGTGGGTGGCAGGAGAGGTCTGGCGCCATGTGGGACCCTTGCCCAGCAGCCAGGGATTGAACCGGTGCAGCAGAGGCTGCAGGCAGCTTCACAGCCCAGCGCTCAACCACTGCACCACCAGGGAGGCCCAGAACCTCCATTTTAATAATAAAAAAAACAGTGAATATATGCACCTAAATTACAAAAAGCTCTAACCTAGGAGACATGGGAAAATTCAGAGCCCCTAATTAACACCTTCCTCCTCTCATTATTCCATCACAATAGATTTGGGGCTTAGCTATTGGATACGTGATGTTCAATGAAGAGAGTCTGACCAAAAAAGATTTTGAGAAGCCCAATCCCAATTCTGCCCGAGCCAATGCCTGCTCAGAGGAGCTGCTTGGAGAATATTCCAGACCACTGTTAGGCTATCCATACTCACCCAACTCAGTTCTCAGTCTTTTTGGTGTGGAAAATGTAGACGTCCAACATCAGATATTTGCCAAAAAAAAATTCTCTTTGGAGTCAAAGGAAGCAAACTCATGTAATATTCTCCAGTTATGATGAAACAAGATAGCAGATGATATGCCACAAATGACTATCACACAACAGTAAGAACATTTGTTAGAAAGACTCGTGACTATAGAAATTCAGAATTTCAAGGACCTCAAGGTCTCTTACTTCCACCCTCCACTAACTGCTCATCTGGTACCTTTGATGACAGGGCACTGCTTGCTTCACTACCTTTGATGACAGGGAGCTTACTATCTATTGCAATGGCCATTTCTATTTTACCTGAATCATTAGAGTGTTTTTTGATTTTTAACTAATAGACATATCTCTCTCTAATTCCTTTCCTGTGGTTTGGATATCTGGTCTTTGGGTCCATAGAAAAATTCCAAATCTTCTTCCAACATCAAATCCTTCAAATATCTGAAGGCACTTGCCAAGACTGCACTGTAGATTCAGCCTCTACAAATGCTGTAAGTTGTAAGGGGAAAAATCAGCTACAATCAAGATAACACTTTTTCACTGTTTGGAATTCTCTGACCTGGCCACTTTCCCCTAAGTACACTTCAGTTTATATACAATAGAATCCTGTCTTAATACTTTCCTTCATTTATTCAGCAAATATTTGAGTGTTTGCAAACTTGCTGAGAGTCAGGCAGTGTTCTAGACATTGGGGATACAGTAGCAAATGTAATCAAAACTATAGACCTACATTCTAACTAAGGGAGATAACCCAAAAATGACAACAATAATATGTTAGACTAGAGAATAATAATATATATATTAAACTGGAATGATGACGGCAATGGAGAAAAAACTAAAGCTGTGTAGGAAGAACAGAAAAAGAGTATTGAGAATTTTTACATCCAAATTCATATAGTAAAAGCAAGTATTTGAGCAGAGGCCTGATAGAAGTGAGAGACCCATGTGAATACGGGAAAGAGTCACAGAAGAAGAAACAGAGGCTCAAAGGTTCTGAGGAGGGTGAACACTAACTGTGGTAATAGAACAACAAAACAGTCAATGTAGCTGGAACTGAGTGTCCTTGAGGTAAGGACACAGGAGCTGATTATACAGAGACCTGTAAACCACTGAATAGACTGTAGCTGTTTTTCTATGAGGCAGAAAGTCACTGGTAGGTTATAAACAAAAGAACAACAAAATATGAGAGCGCTAAATGGATCCCTTTGGCTGCTGCATAATGAGTAATTGGGCAGGGTTGGAAGGCCAGCTGGGGAGAGGCAAGCAAAGAGGAATCAGGAAAACCAGTTTAGAAGCTATGGCAATGGTCCAGGAGGAGCACAGTAATTCAGATGAGAGAGGCAATGCTGAGGCTTTGAACAAGAATCATTCAGCAAGTAAACTTTCTAAAGTAGTAGGAGAATAACTGAATAAATTTTGTAAACAATTGAAATTATCATCAGCTTAATATAGTTTGTTGCAACCTTTGAAGTTTTGTGTACATCCTATGGCAGCCACAAAGAAAATACCAGTAGTAGACACACAAAATAAAATGGTAAATGATAATAGCATGTCACTCTAAGAAAAAGTCAAAAAAAGATGACAGTAAGAGAAAAAAAGATTAGTAGAAACACTACAAGGCAACCAGAAAACAAATAATGAGGGGAAAAAATTGTTTTTTTTAATCTACTATATGAACTTGAATGTAAAAATTCTCAACAAAACACTAATAAACTGAATTCAACAACACATTAAAAGATACAAACACCATCACCAAGTGAGATATATACCTGAGATTTTAAAATGTTTCAATGTATGAAATCAGTCAATAAGATATATCACATTAACAGAAAAAAGGGTAAAAAAAATCACACAATTATCTCAACATATGCAGAAAAAGCACTTGACATTATTCAACACACTTTCATGATTAAAAACTCTCAACAGATTGGGTATAGAATGTTTAGAATGAGTGTTCCTCAACATAATAAAGGCCATATATGAAAATCTAACAACTAATACTCACATTTAATGGTGAAGGCTGAAAACTTTTTCTCTAAAATTAGGAATGAGGCAAATGTCACCACTGCTATTCATCATTGTATTGGAAATCCTAGTTAAACAGGATGAGAAAAAGAAATAAAGGCCATTATAATATGAAAATAAACAGCAAAACTGTCTCTTCACAGATGACATGATCTCATTTCTCACATATAAAGATTCCACCCAAAAAATTAGAACTGCTAAAGCTGGGTACAAAAACAACACAAAAATCAGATGTGTTTCTACATATAAATGACTTTCTGAAAAGAGAATTAAGGGACCAATTCCATTTATCATAGCATCAAAAAATTAAAATACTTAGGAATATATTCAAGCATTAAGGTGAAAGACTTATACACTGACGACAATAAAACATTGCCAAAAGAAATTAAACAAGACATAAACAAACAGAAAGATATTCCATGCTCAGAGGTTGAAGACTTAATACTGTTAATATGTCCAAACTATTCCAAATGAGCTAGGTTTGATGCAAAGTCCATTAAAATTTCAAAGGCATTTTTGTAGAAATAGAAAAAACAATGCAAAAATTCACATAGAACCACAATGGACTCAAAATAGCAGAAACCAACTTCAGAAAAAAGAACAATGTTAAAGCCTCATACTTCTTGACTTCAAAACATATTACAAGCTACCAAAATCAAAGAGTATGATAGTGACCTAAAAACAGGTGTATAGACCAAAGAAACAGAATAGAGTTCTGAAGTAAACTCATGCATATATGGTCAACTGATCATTGGCAGGCATGCCAAGAACATCTAATGAGGAATGGTTAATCTTTTCAATAATTTGCTGTTAATAAAACTGGATATCCACATGCAAAGGAATGAAAATTGGACCCTTATGCTATAGCATTCACAAAAATTAAATGAAAATGGATTAAAGATTGAAACGTAAGACCTGAAGCCATAAAACCCCTACATGACAACATGGGGAAAATGCTTTACAATATTGGTATTGACAATGACTTTTTGGATATAACCCCAAAATCATGAGCTGTAAAAACATATATAAATGGTTCCACATCAAAAAGAGAAAGTATCTATGCAGTAAATGAAATAATCAACAAGGTAAAAAGTCAATCTTCAGAAGAAGAAAATATTTGCCAACCATATATGTGCTAAAAGGTTAATCTCCAAAATTTATGAAGAATATGTATAATAGCAAAAAAATCAAGTAAGCCAATTTTAAAATGACAAAGTACCTGAATAGAAATTTCTCTAATGAAGACATTCATATGACCAACAGCTACATGCAAGATGTTCAACATCTCTTCCAAGTAGGGAAATGCAAATCAAAACCATCATGAGAAATCATATCTGTTAAGATGGTCATTATTAAAAAAATGTATCTCAAGTGTTGGTGAGAATGTGAAGAAATTGCAACTCTCATGCATTGCTAGTGGCAATGTAAAACAGCACTGTTGCTATGGAAAACAGCATGGACATTCCTCTAAATACTGAAAATAGAATTAACATATGATCCACCTATGACATTTCTGGCTATTTATCCGAAAGAACTGAAATAGGTTCTTGAAGAGACATTTTCACTTTCATTTTCATTGCAACATTATTCACAATAGCCAAGAGGCAGAAACAACCTAAATATCTATTAATAGATGAACGAAGAGAATGTACACACATGCAGTGAAATATTATACAGTCTTAAAAAGGAAGGCCAGTCTGCCATTTGTTACAATACCAACGAAGTTTGAGGACATCATGCTAAGTGAAATAAACTGGTTACAAAAGGACAAATAGTGCATTATTCCACTTTTCTGAGGTATCTAAAGTCAAATTCAGAGAAGCAGAAAGTAAAATAGTGGCTGGCAAGGTCTGGAGGGAGAGGCCATGGGGAGTTGGGGTGCAAGAGTTATAAGGTCTCAGTCATGCAAAATGCAAAGGATCTACAGATCTGCTATCCAACAATGAACATGCTTTTATATGTAACAATACTGTATCCTACTGAATACTAAAAATGTTAAGGCAGATTTCATGTTGTATTCTCACAACTAATAAAACTGATAACATAATGATCATAAGCTATGCCATGAATAGTCACATACATGTGCATTAAGCTCATTTTATGCAATCGGATAGACCATTTTAGATGGAGCTTGTACCACTAATCAAGAATGGCTACTCCTTTGTTCTAGTTTTATTGCTGATCTGTTATGTAAGCCTCACTTTCCTTAGTAAAGTGATTGAAATTAATTAGTTCTAAAGTTCATCGGAGCTTCGACTTTTAACTGTTTCTCACTTAATCAATATAATCTTAGAGATAAGAGCTGGAGTGATCAGTTGACTGTTCTTATACAAGTCTAACTTTGTGTTTTCAAGTAGCTCATCAAGACATTTTTTTTTTTTTTTGGCTAGTCTATTCTCCTGTGCTGTATTTTGTAATTTTGGCATTCTATATTGCCATGTGCCTCCAGCAAAACAGTTGACAGAAACCCATGAACTCATCATGCCCTGAGTCAGTCAATAATCCTAATTCCGGCTCATAGGCTGCTTGCGTACTACACTCGCAGTCTACTGCTTTCAGCAATCTCATCAGCTGAGAGCTGCTGCTCCCTCCCTGTCTCAGGGAAATGGATCCATGAGTAAACTTTTCAAAGCAAGGTTTGCTGCTTTTTTGCCTGGAACACTATTTAATTGGGTATCATTTGGAAATTTCTAAATCCCATTTTGGAGCTTCTGGTCACTGCGTTACTTATTGAAGCTCAAAAAACTAGTTATGAGGCATGCCTGTACTGTGCAAATGTCAAAACAAAAATTACTACCACCCCTGATTTCTTCACAAAATCAAAAGAGGCTTTATCTTGACCTTTTAAAAAATATATAGAGATAGAAACCAAAATAAGAAACCAAAAGAAAGTACTCGCAAATTTGAGATTGTACTTCTAATTAAGAGCTTTCCATCCAGCTAACATGACTTCAAATCTTCAGATTTTACAGAAACCCACATAAGTATGTAAATGTGCAGTTTTGGTATATCCACCCAAATGCCTGGATAGAAGTCTTAGTCATCTTTACCTTCACCCTCTCTTCCCACCCACATTTAGTGAGTCAACAACCTTATCCAATCTGCCTCTCAGAAGATTCTGGAATCTATGCCCCCTCCTCCCACCTCCATTGCTGCTGAAAAGGCAATTAAGGATCTCATTACTCATAACTGGGTAAGCGGTTGGCTTGACCCCAGACCTCCCCACCTCCAAACTTTCCTCCACACAGACGCAGGAGATGGTTTACTAAAGTACAAACTGGTATATGTTCCTCTTTATAGATATGATAGCTCCATGCACGACAAGCTAAACTACAATGTAAGATTGGTACTTCCTACTTCTTCCTTTTCATCTCTCAAACATCCACTCATCCAGCCTTCTAGAGTCCACCCACAGGGCCTATTATTTATCAGCCTCTGAATCCCTCTCCCCGCTCCCCATGCATTTGCAAACATTTCCCTTGTGTGTGTTTTTCTCTGCCAGAAACATCCAACTTTACATATTGACATCTGTAGGGGCAGGACTGGACACAGTGCAGGTTTTCTGATCCCATGCAGACCGGGTAAAGGAGGAGTCAGAGTCCTCAGTGGTTTTGCAGGTCTTTTATTTGGGGTTCACCAGGCATATGGCAGGCAGGGGTGCTGGCTGGGGGGCTGGGAGGCTGGCAGGCCTCCCAGCAAGTCTTTACTCTACCTGGGCTCTCTGGCGTTCTCTGCTTCTGCTTCGGCTTCTCCTTCAGGTTCTGCTGCTGCTGGCTGGGGCTGCTGGCGTCCCCCCGTGACGCCGCCCTTAAAAGCACAGTCTTAGCTCAGCTGAATCGCATCTACCTATGCCCACACCCTATTCCAGGTGCCCGCCATCAGGCATGCATTCAGGACAAGGATCCATCATCTATCCTGATGGCGGAAGGGCAGAAAAGCCTGACATTTTCTTTACCCTACAGTCCACCCCCTCAGGGTTTTCTGCCATACAGTCTATACATATATATATATATATATATATATATATATATATACAATTTTCTAAGCAAACAAACAATGCAGCCATGGCCCACAAAAGCAAATACATCAAATAACAAAATACAATATAACAAAATACAACAGAACACAAATAAGTCCAGGCAGGGCAACAACCAAGTGCAAAAGACAATTATTGGTACCAGCAGATGAGCCACCAAATCTGCTGCCGAAGGCACTGCTCATACAAGGGAGGGGAATCACTCACGGCATCTGCTATAACACACCAGGAGCCGTCAGGCTTCCTGGCCTTCTCTGGCTGTAGTCTCGGCTACAAGGCACACACAGCATCCACCCCCAGGATGCACTAGCTCTGGGATTGGCAATTTTATTCTGTTGGGGGTAATCGCCAACCCTCAGGGTTTCTGTCTGCAGTTGCTCCAACACTCGGCCTTCATGGCCACCCATGCGACTCACAGACCCCTGCACTCAGGCCAACCCACTGCACAAGCACATGGGTCGGGATCCAAACTCTGCATTCGGCTTGGGCTCCACCCCAAGCCACGTTCCCCACCCGTCCCCCAAGGACAGGTTCCTCAGCTCCTCACCCTCACTCAAGAATGAGCAGGGCATCACCCACAGGTGATTTTACGAGACTCACAGGTCTTCAGCATACCCAGGCTGCTTAACAGCCACTTAGGTCTTCTCAACTTAGCATCGGTACCAGCTTTTGCCTACTTAGTTGGCTTTTCTCCTCCACCTGGCTGCTGGGCATGCACAGGCTGCTTTTGGCCATCTAGGCCCACTGGCCACCCCCAGATTCCCATCTCTTGGGGTTTACAAACAAAACTGTTCCACCCCCACGGTCCCAAAACATATCAACCTGCAAGGTCCTCCGCCTTCTGGCGGGAATGTCAGTCCATCAGTCCATCAGTTCAAGTCCATTGGCCTCTCCCTGCGTCAGCAACGGCCTGCTGCCTCAGGGGTCATTGGCTGGTCCTTTCCGGTGTCGTTGGCTGGTCCTCTTGGGCGTCTCCTTCATGCCAGGTCTCGTCCCACAGCTCCCGGACCGTGTCTACCTTCTGTACCGCCATGGAACCTCCAGCGTCATCAAAGGCAAACAGTCTGTTCTCCTTAGTCCCTCCAGGTCTTCGGAGGGCTCCAATTCCCGTCTGCATGGATCTTGCCGACTTACGCCAATTGTAAGGGCAGGACTGGACACAGTGCAGGTTTTCTGATCCCATGCAGACCAGGTAAAGGAGGAGTCAGAGTCCTCAGTGGTTTTGCAGGTCTTTTATTTGGGGTTCACCAGGCATATGGCAGGCAGGGGTGCTGGCTGGGGGGCTGGGAGGCTGGCAGGCCTCCCAGCAAGTCTTTACTCTATCTGGGCTCTCTGGCGTTCTCTGCTTCTGCTTCGGCTTCTCCTTCAGGTTCTGCTGCTGCTGGCTGGGGCTGCTGGCGTCCCCCCGTGACGCCGCCCTTAAAAGCACAGTCTTAGCTCAGCTGAATCGCATCTACCTATGCCCACACCCTATTCCAGGTGCCTGCCATCAGGCATGCATTCAGGACAAGGATCCATCATCTATCCTGATGGCGGAAGGGCAGAAAAGCCTGATATTTTCTTTACCCTACAACATCCTACTCATCTTTTTTTTTTAAAGATTTATTTATTCATGCATACAAGAACTGGGGTACAGGCCAGATGCATGGGAGTGTGAGAGGATTCACCAGAGACAGAGTGGGGACAGAACAGGCAGACCGACCAAAAGCACTGCTGAGGGGAGCAGTGGGCGAGACAGGAGAGGTCTGCTGTGCCATGTGGGATTCTTGCTGGCCAGCCGGGATCGAACCTATGCTGCAGAGGCTGCAGACAGCTTCACAGCACTGCGCTCAACTGCCTGAACCACCAGGAGAGGTCCCCTACTCATCTTTTAACAAGAAGCTCAACCATCACCACCTAGGAAACTTTCCCAACCGGTTTAGAAGAGTTCAGTCCTCTTTATGACATTCTTTCCTAGAACATTGACTTATTCATCCTTCATTTTCTTCCATTCACCAAATCTAAGAAGCAACTGAGTGCTGGGGGTGGGGCCATACATTATACAATCATGGTCCCTGTCCTTGGAAGTCTACCTTCTCCTGAGGGGTCTTCACCACATGTAAGCAGTTCATTGTGTTTCTACCCATATTGTAATTAGTGTTCTCATTGTTTCAATGGATCACAGACTCCTTGTGGAAGGAGATTCTGTCCTATTCAGTGCCCAGAAAAATGAATGAATCCCAGCTAGTATCTACTGAATTTGATTTAAATTGATTTGTTGTAGTGCTTGATCTTTATGGTCTGTATGGTCTTGGAGAAACGTTTATTTGTGCTGGAACCATGTCATTGACAACAGCTGGTGCCTCCAGAGGAATAGACTGGCCTGGGCAACTCCTGTGTGCCCATCTTAAAACAAAACAGACACTGGCATAAACACCTCACAAACATGGCTGGAGGTAATACACATGAAGTACTGTCACTGTGACTAGCACCTAAAAGTGTCTAATAAATGCCAACTCCTCTTCAGCTTAACACCAACAGTCCTTGAGTTTTCAGATTTAAACTAAGCCAATCCTGGGGCCTCCCTGGTGGCGCAGGCGGTTGAGCACAGCATTGTGAAGCTGTCCGGAGCCTCTGCAGTGCTGGTTCAATCCCCGCCGGCCACAGAGCAACCCACATGGCACGGCAGACCTCTCCTGTCTCACCCACTGCTCCCCTCAGCAGTGTATTTCGGTCATTCTGCTGTTCTATTCCCTGCTCTGTCTCTGATGAATCCTCTCACCCTCCCGCATATCTGGTCTGTACTCCAGTTCTTGTATAATTAAATCTTAAAAAAAAAAAAAAGTTTAAAAAAAAAAATAAACTAAGCCAATCCTTAAGTTTAAGGGACTTTTTTCCTGTGGTACCCATTCAGCCAGTAACATTAAAGAAGCTCACAAATAGCAGTAAGAGAGAATATTTAAATTCCTAGTCCCCCTATAAAACTTGGCAGAGGAGTTTGTGTGATAGAAGACCTGGGTTCCAGAACCAGCTCTGACATGAATAACTCCCCAAAAGTCACCTCATTTCTCTGTTGCTTGGTTTTCTTATCTGTCAGAGATGGGGATATTAATATCACTGTGAACTCCCTTGAAGAGTTTTGTGGATAAAGCCATAATACCCATGAAATTACCCTGAAAAAAAGGTACAGGCTTATCAAAAATGGGGTGGTATTTGTAAAAGGGAGAATTTATGAAACACTCTAAGGACAGGTCCAATCTCTTGGGGATGTCCCCAAGCACATGTGAGGCTGCTTGGCAAGTTGATACACATATAGTCAGGATTTAGTGGGAAGAAATGATAAATCCTAACCGAGTCCTCTTGGGCAGATAAGGAACAAGTCTAGCTAGCCCACAGTGACCTGTGATAACAAGGCCAGGGATAATATGGATAAACGGATTTCACAGATTATCCAAAAATATAACTCTCACCACTTATGACCTCTAAACTTTTGCAGAAATTTCTTAAAAAGAGTCAAATTACTTTAACCTGGACTTATAACCCACATGAGTTTCACCACCAGATTGTTACCTCTATTCACACCCAGAGACAGCTGTAAAAACAAAGAACCAGAAATGAATAAAAATACAAGGGTAGATGCCACAAATATTGCTGAGTGACCAGGAAATGTTCAGTCCCTTTTGTTCCCAGGGACCTATGGGGTCTGGCTCTGTCTACATTTCCTGGGGCAAGGAAGGAACAGCCAGAACCTGCCAACTGAGAAAATTCTGTTAGTGACCTCAAGACACAGTGATTTCCCAAAGTCACCTAAAAGAACTTGATGCTTCCACAGATTCCCCGGGCAGCAATGAAATCAGGTCTTGGAGAATTCCTAGTTCAGAGCCATTCTACCAGTGTTTCCAAAGCCGGGACAGGACATGGCTTAGTAATAAATCAGTTCTTTGAATTATTCAACAGTTCTTTCCCTGACAACGCGGTGAGGGAGTTGCCTTCCTGTGTCACTTCTCATTATGATAGCTTTTCTTTCCCTTCCTCTGTCACTTTTCCTGAAATATTGGCAAGGGGACTCAAAAACTTTGTGAAAATCACCTTGGGAAAGACTGTTTGCAAAACAGCAGCCTGATAGGTTACCCAGGACTTCATCTTATCTAGTAATTCAAGATCAAAACAGGTTAAAAAGAACCGATACCCTCTTGATGGGAACTAGAGGAACAATGAGAAAAAAAGACAAGAGATGCCTTTACTTCGAGGAGCTTACAACCACTCGTTCACTTGTTAAACAAAGGCTCTTTGGCAGATAGTCCTGGCAGAAAAAGTGTGATCTGCCTGTTCAGTTTCTAGGACACTGTCGATAACCGTAGTAGTTCCCCTTCAGCTCTCTGACCAAGGGACGGAAGGTACCCAGTCATGCCAGTTTGCCTAAACTGGGGAAGTCCTGGGAAAACAGACATGAATTGGTCATAGAATTAGGTATTAAACCTAAGTTTGCATTTCAAATCTTCCAGTAAATGGCTAGATTTCACCATCTTTTGTGCAACCTCTGCCTTTTTTTTTTTAATCTTTAGCTTTGAGTTTCTACACCTGTAGATAAGTCACAAGAGTAGATTATCTCTTAGGAGTGTCTTCCAGCTTGAATATTCTAACAGTATATTTACTATCATATTTAGGATTAAGATGTATCGGGGAGTGGTAAAAAGGTAAAGCTATCTCTTTGAAAATGTCTGCTCACAAATAAAAATAACACCAAGCAGAAGTCATATTAGGTCCCCAACCACTACAATGATCTATTGAAAACTCAGATCCCTCCTTTTAATTAAATCATCACAGTTCTTTGCCTCCATGCCTGAGTAACTTAGCTAGGCCAGAGAAAGTTCACTTTAGAAACTGGCAAAAGAAAAATTAAAATTAAAAAATTAAAAAATAAACCTCCAGAGTCCTTTTTGGAAAGATATAGCTCAAAATTATATGTGGCTGCATAACTTTAACAATTAGGCAACTACATCGATGAGTTCAAAGTATCTTAGGTGAAATAAGTCTCTGTTGCCAGTAGGTACCTTTGTATCATGGGTAGGATTATAGAAGGAATTAAACATCACACATAAACAGTCACTACTTTGGAAGACTCACAAGTAAAAACAAGGGAGAGAGAATAAGCCTGATCCCAATTTTGAGACGACGTTGGAGCAGCGGCTCACTTTTCTTGGACTTAATAGCCTCATTTGTAAAACTGGCAGACCACACACTTCCCAGGATCATATGAGGATAAACTTGTTCCTTGCTCTCCTCAATTAAAATGATATATATATATATAGTTTTTTTTATCTTTATACTTTATATATATATTTATATGTGAAAAGATTTTACTTGATAAATCCATCCTTATATTTTTTATATATATAATATATATAATTTCCAAGAACCCTGTAATACATAAACATAGTTATATAGCATAGCTCAGATGTAGGATATCTCTGAAAACATATGTAAATATATTTAGAATACCTACTGTTTTGTAACCATCCCAGGCCGGGTAGGTTCAGCATTGGTTCTAACAGTTTAAAAGAGAACATTGGAGCCCTTGGCAGCATCTTCACAAGTTTTAATAGCACCCAGGGGATACAGGCCAGCAGGGAGTCAGCAACTTGAGCTCCCTCCCCGAGGCTGACGCCGCTTTTTTATCCCGACCCTCCAAGGCTCAGCAGTGCACACTTGCACATGCGCACACACCCATCTCAGATGTCCACAATCAGGCATGCGTGCCCCACACCCACACACCTTCTGTGCTAACACGATCAAGGCCGCAGGTGAAAGCCGCAGAGGCTAGTGGCATAAAAAGCCTGATTAACTCATTTACCCTACACCTACTATATGCCTGTCACATTCTTAGATATAAAAAGCATTTTAACAAGTCAAAATGTTATGAAAATGTAGAGCAAAAGTTGTGGAAAAGTAAGTTCTGGAGCTTTCAACTGTATTTGAGGGTGGTACAAAGGTAAAGCAATCTCTTTGCAAATGTCTGCCCATAAATAAAAATAACACCCAATGGAAGTCATGTTAGAGCCCCAACAACTACAATAATCTAATCGAAACTCAGATCCTTCCTTTCAATGAAGCATCACAGTTCTTTGCCTCCGTGACCGGGTAACTTAGCTGGCCCAGTGCAGAGAAAGTTCGATTTAAGAACTGGTCAGGTTTTGGGCTGACCCAACACAGTCACCAAGATTAAAGAATGGTGGTGTCATTGAGATTACCTCCATGTAATTGAGCAGCATTTACCCTTAAATTATTATGGACAAAAAAGGAAGGTAAAATTACCCCATAATCCATAAACTTCTGTGCTGAGAAAGACTCAAGAGTCGCCTCCACTGATGACACATTCCCCAACTCGGACAAATGCCCCCGGCCCCTGTTTACACACTCTCAGGAGTGAACAACACATGTGCGCGGAAGACACTGCATTTTGCCTTTATTTAATGTGACTTTTACAGATTCAGCTCATTCGTCCACCTGATTTCACTCTTGGAGATCCTGAAGTTAAAGTGACTGAACCCTGTGCCTACTGCACACAGTAGGTACTCAATAAATGATAATGCCCTTCTTCCCTTACTCTTTCTCCTTCCTCTATTATCACAAGCTCAAGTTGAAAACAAACTTTCCCGGTGCCCCTCAAGACCAGCTGTGAGCAGACAGCCAGGAGGCTCCTCTGAAGATTACAAATGCAAATTCACCAGAAAGGGAATGGTTGAGCATCTGATTTCTATTTGTAGCTAGAAGAGACTCTCTGACCTTGAGATTGGCAAACAACCCAAAAACTGCCAAAATTCCAGTTCGGTGGTGAAAGCCCATTGCTCTCCCAGTCCTTACACCAGTGGTACTGCAATGCTTTCCTGAGTTTGATTGAAGTTTCTCGCCAATACACAGAAACAGTTTGTTAGAAAACAATTATTTCAGGACCGCCCTCAAAACTGTGCTGTTTTTCAACCCCATTAGTGTTGAGATAGCAGGGTACAATTGCTGGATGATTTATCTCTCAATACTTATCTGTTGCTACATAGCTGGACATTTCCTCCACAGCTGATTCCATCAATCATGCAATCATCTGAACGGCTGCAGCCCGCGCTCATCGGATGGGGCCTACTGCCATTTATCTTTCGTGCCATCTCTCACTCCTGTCAGTTCTAATTCTGCTCCATTCTCATTCTCTTCTTCTGTCCCTTGAGGGCTCCGTCTGCGGACATATTATTATTCAGTATTTACAGGGATGTCACTTGAAAAATGTCACCATTGCAAATGATAAAAATTCAGGGCTTTGCACAGGATCATCTGTGCTCCAGTCACCATTTTGAATTTTTATATCATGATGTAAATTCCACAACTATGAATCTTCAAAACTATTGGCCTGGCTCAAAGGAAGCCTTAGGATAGGAGTGTGGCATTTGCTGAAAATCCTCAAATTTGATTGCAAAGTTTCCATTTTTTTAAAGGTTGTTTAATTATCTATTTTTAGGAGGAAAAAAAGCTAATTTAGAAATGTTCTCACCATTTTCAACAGTATTACACAAACTAACTTGCAAGATCTCTCCTTAAACCCCTAAATTTTATAATTATGAATTACCCACATCTTACTGTCCAATGTATTTCTCTTTTAATGATGAAATTGCAATACTTCTTTTAGCTAACATCCATCTCACACTCCTGATGTTTCAGGATCTGTTCTAAGCATATGCACACATATGTTAATCCATAAATCATATCGCTGCTCCCCTTTGCTGTCAAAGAGAATATTTGGACAAACTATTTAAATATAGGAAAAAATCAAATGTGTTCAACACTTACTAGATATTTGACTATTTCACTTTGTCTTTTGAACACTGACCACAATTCTGGAAGATAAATATAATTATCTATATGTTCACAGATGAGAAAGCTGAAGTGCCCAAAGGTTTGTAGTCTCAGTAAGCCCACTAATCCAGTATTTAAACCGATATCAACTTGATTCCAAATATTCCACCTCTCACAATGTCAATCTCTATCTTTGCCTTCAGAAAGAGATCTGGTGATAGTCTCGGTTATTGCCAAAAATCCTTCTTTGAAGTTTGTATTTAGTCCTTGGCCTGATGTAACATCTTCTTAGTCAAAGGTCAGTCTTTTTTTATATCCGCCTTAGTGGCAATTCACTCTGTCCAGATTCATCATGAGGGAAGCAGCTGAGATGGAACTAGATTGGACTAGAATGACCCAAAGTCCATTGGGCCTGATTTGGTGCCAGGCCATATGAGCCCATCCAGATTAACAAAAAAGGCCTCCTCCTCCTCATCTAGCTAGACCCAGTACAATTCTGCACCTGGCTCTGGGGTCCAAGACCCTGCTGGGAAAAGAATTTACTTACGTTGCTTTGTTGTGTACAACTCTTTCCCCTATAGGGCTTACATGACGGAGTGACTGTTGATGGCAGGTTGCTAATAATTCTTGGTCTGCTGGCCAACCTCAGCATACCCCAGATAACCTGGAGCAAGTTCAACTGGGCCACCAGAGCCAGGAATTCAGAGCACACAGTGGCAGGTGAGGAGGGCTCTCCAACAGGCCACTCAACAGCAAGGAGGCCAGCCAAGAGGACCAGGTGGCAAGGGAAGGTAGCCCAGGCTGATGGAAGGTAACCATCAACAGGAAGCAAATGTGAGAGCATTTATAGTAAAATAAGCATGGTCTGCAGAATCAAATCTCCAGTCTCTCAGATGACTCAAGAGAGATGGATGGAATCTAATCTCTAAGAGCCCAGTCTTCTGGACAAGTTATCAAGGCAAACTTCTACTAATAGGAGCTTCCATCCCCCAAGGCACTTTTGTCTTCTATGCTATTAACTCTCAGTCTCCTCAGCAATCATAGGAAGCGAGAACTGCTTCTAGTCCCAACAAATACATACACTTGTCCACTATCTTGTAGCCCATATCTGTATTATCTGGACATTCCCAGCCTGGACACACTGACTATAGAATCCATACTCTTAATTATTTCCCCACCCACCACCACCTCTAAGGATTGAGGTGAGGAGTAAACAACATACCCTTATGGACTGTGATCTGAAGACAAAAGCACTAATCCAAGCATTTCTTTTAACCCATAAAACTTGTACAGCCTAGGAGACAGTGCGCTTTTGCCTGCATTCAGTCAGAAAAACAAAAGCTACTTTGTATGTTCCAACTATCAATAATTCCAATACAGGGAATTAAAGGCTTGCTTTTGGAAAGGTTGGGAATGAAGTTTAAGGCAAGCACAGCATCTATGCCAGTGGGCACCACACCCAGCTTGAGGCAACTGCACATCTTAAAGGCCTCCAAGGAAGCTCTTATTAGCTCATCTAGTAGCTTGGAGACAGGTGATTCTGGAAGCCACCCTCGAGCTCACATATTCCTGCCCACAGATCTAATTGTGAATGCCTTGTCAAGGAAAATAAAAATGGTCACTCCTCTTTGCCAGGAAAGTCTGACCTAAGTGACTCTCCTTGACAGATTGTATACCCTAAATCATACAGAAAAGAACAGTCTAGGAAAAGCATTCCCTGGCTTCTTGATCATGCAGAGATTTAGAGCAGTTGCACAAGCTGATAAAGCATAATGTGATCCAATTAAATATTATGAAGTACTATCTGCATTTTATAACTGAGGAAGTTGAGCCACAAGACAACTGATTTGCCCCAAATCACATAACTAGTAAGTGATAGAACCAGAATCAAAACTCAGAGTCCCACTCCAGGATCCACGTTCTTGGATGCCACTGCACAAGACAGTATTCATGAAAGACTCAGCCCAATAAAGCTTGACACAGAACACACCCATTAAGTGGCAGCTTCTCCTATTGTTATTACATTACTTGTATTACTGTATTTGCTTTTCTCATCATTATCATAGCCAGGATTGCCCTACTATTACCTGGAGAATATTTAATACCCCCATGTCTATTCCACATTAGCCCACTTTCAATGCAAGCGAAGTGGAGTTTCTTCCTCTAGAAAATGTGTCCAGTTCCAGATTATTTAGAATTATCAACTCTTTTTAAAAATCAGTTTCTGGGATATCCACAGATGTATACAGTTGAATATCAGCACGCAAGAACACACACATACACATTCGTGCGTGTGCGCACACACGCACACTTTGTGAACAACAGCAAGGTAACTATTGCAATTGATGCAACTGATGATGATGAGTTCCTGGACCTTCATTCAGGCAATCCGGACTGGCCAATTACTGCAGGCAACTTGTTCCCACAGACTCACCATAGAGAAAGCATGTGAAATGCACTTGAAAACCATCCTAGGCTGTGGCATACTGAGGACGGGGGACCGGACTTGCTGGCTCCAGGCTGCCTGGCATAGCTTGGAACACATGTGTGGCCTCCGATTTCATCTCCAGGTCCTTCAGGGAAGGCCCTTTAATTGGAAAGTGCTGCCCAAGCAGAAAGTCTGTCTTGTCTAATAAACAGTGCCCTCCGAAGAAGTTTAAATTTTACCAGAGGAGAAATGAAGCCTCATGTCCCCGTCAGTATTCTGGAACAAGCTGAAATTGATCCAAGGTTTCGGCTGTGTTCTTTCTCTTACAGCTCATTTAACCATGCAATTAGGCAGTTAAGTAGATGCAAAATATTTAAAATTAAACATGCTTCTCATCAATCCAATGGTCAGAACATTTTAACGTAAATGATCAATTTGCTCTTCCTTCATTGCTCTTTCTTCATCTCTCTTCCTTCATCCCTACCCATCTCCAATCATGCTTGGGAGAAAAAAAAAAGAAACAGAGGGAGTTTATCTGAACTCAGCAATTCCATGATTCCTATCAGATGGTAGGTACAAAAATAATAAGTTGGACAATTTCAAATGAAAAGGCTATAGAGCAGAGCAAGGGCAAGATCACGTGCTAATAATGTATTTTGTAAATGTAGGGGAGAAAATTATGCAAGAATACCAAATTTCCATGATAGGAAGGTGAGCAGCCTGTTTAACGACTGCAAATTCAATGCTGAAAATCACATCCCTCCTTGCAGGTATACAGTATTATATTCCGATTGAGAAAGGAATGCCATGTGAATGCACTCGGCAAAAAGGTAGCAGAGGAATATTGCATCTTTAATAGGATTTTTGATTCAAATGTGCTGAGCCAAACCATTTAAAATTGCATTTGAATAGTAAACAGATAACATCATCATTTTAAAAAACCTGCACACTTGTGCCAGATCAACAGCGGGTCTGCAAAATAAAGACAGGGAGAAGGAGGTATCAGCTCTGAATAGAAAATAAAATTAGATAGGACTTCTCAGGCACGAGGCTTCTTCAAGCCTCAAGAAGGTAAAGCAAGGTTAATTCAAACCTTTGTCAGCACAACTCCAGAAGATTTCAGAGTCCGTAAGACCCACCTCATCTAAGTACCTTTTTCAAACAGACATAATTTGGGTCGAGGTTTATCTCCCTTCTTCCACTGGTCTGTTTCAGTTTTATTCCTCAAATCGCATTATGGTGTTTAGTATGTGATATGGGGGAATAGATGCAATTAGAAAGTGGCCCCACAGAATTAAAATGCCTGTGATTCAAATGCACAAGAAATCTGCGGAAGCCAAAGAAACCACGTTCACCACCCACAATCCCAGCTAGCAAAGCCTCAGTTTCCCTGAATTCTCCACACAAATCCCAATGCCTGGCCATGTTACAGCATAAGCAAAAGCTCATCTTCTGTGTGCGCTGACATTGCTACAGCATATGTTTTTCAAAAATTGTTTCTAAAACAGTGTTTTTCTATCTAGAGTATAGCAACCAAACGCTGAGGATTTTGCGTAATTCAACTAGCATTCTTCGGGAGAAATTCCTAAGGGAGAAGAGGAATTCCATGGCTAAAAGAAAGTTTAAGTGGCTGTAAACTGAGGAATTCCTCAGATTTTTATCAAAACTGCATCCAGAGTTTTCTGACCTGCCCACTTGGCAAAAGTCATTGTTCTCTAAGTAGCATATTTCACCTGCTTGCCATCGAGGCTCTGTGCACTCTCTTTTCCTGGAGGAAAGCATCATCACTGGGGGCGTGGAAATTTACACCTGAAAAAGGTGATCTGGATGTTTCTGGTGTATTCCAGCAGAAGAGGCACCATCTGAAGCTACAGGAAAGCTACAGCTGCTCTAGGAAACAGAGGCATGATCATATCAAGAGAGCAGATGCACTAGGGTACGTTATGCTTACACGATGACTTGAAGGATTGTTTTGGTTGTAGATCAATAACTTTAAAATTTTTATTTGAGTCTCTCCTGGTGGCGCAGTGGTTGATGGCTGGGCTGCGAAGCTGCCCGCAGCCTCTGCAGCACCGGTTCAATCCCTGGCCGCCAACGAGGGTCCTACATGGCGTGCAGACCTCTCCTGCCGCCCGCTGCTCCCCTCAGCAGTGTATTTCGTCAGTCTGCCTGTTCTGTTCCCCGCTCTGGCTCTGGTGAATTCTCTCACACTCCCGTACTTCTGACTGTACCCAGTGCTTGTATAAATAAATAAATCTTTAAAAATAAACAGTGGCTATAACTTGGCATCTGAAAAGTTCATCTAGCTCAGTGATTTGCCACTGGATTCTGGAGTCACCTGATCCTAGCAACAGCACTAAAGGAGAAGGGTCCTAAGATCAGTATCAATGACAATAGCCCCTTGTTGGGTTTTCTACATCCCGCTCAGCACTAACCCCGCTGATGTAGCACATCTCCTAGTTATCAAATGAACCTCAACAGCTGAGCCCTACCCTTGCTTTAATGAGATCAAAACATACTTCTTAGTATCTAAATTCCTATTATTGGCAATTTACTCATTTGGATTGTCTTGTTCTGTTTCAATAAGCTTAGATGCTTCATTTGCAAGGAAAAACATATCACAGGCAAATTACCTCAACCTACTAACCTGCATCAATGATCAGCAAATTAGTAGACTCCTACTTGTGCTGATACATCTATATTTTCAGCATTTAAAGGTTGGTTATTTTAATACCCTCATTAATAACTCTTCCCAAATACCCAATGATTAGTCTGGGGAACCAAAAGAATGTCATGATCAAACTCAGCTTGCTGTGCTCCACTCACAACACATAGCAGCATTTCGTTGGTGTCATGACCTAGCTCCAGGGACAGCATGGGTGCAAGTTTCAATAATATCTTTGTTGCACATAAACAACGACCATAAATAAGGAATTTCACCAGATCAAGACCAGAATGTGTTCTCCACCATCTCTTTTCTGCAACAAAAAGCACCTTGCATCCTGCACTCACCTAAGAAATCATTGAGCAAATGACCACCCTACTGTTCCACACAGAAGACGGTGGCCCCCTGGCACTCACAGACAAGGAGCCCAATTTCAAATCCTTTAGAGATCATAGATATGATCCTTTTTTATTCCAATAGATCAGAGACTACAAATATAAGGACTTATGTGGGAGAGTTGTAGGGTTATGGTGCTCCAAATTTTGTCCTACTTTATTTTCAGTCCCACAGAACACACCCAGTGTGAGTGTTGGAATACCAGATGGGCCAGAGCAACATACATCCTCCATGGGGGTGATGCGATTCCCAAAGAGGCAAAAATTGGTTCTTGAAGATGCAAAATCCTTAGATACTTACAATGGCTTGTGCTCCTCCAAAGGGCCACTGTACATACACAGATATATAGTGTATCAATGCTGGTAAAAATTTTATACAGTTGGGGAGGGATGAAGAGGAAAACAGTGTCTTCAAAGGCTCCTTAGGGAGAGCAAAAAATGATTTAAAAAAGTGTTGGAAAATATCAGGAAACTAGATCTTAGATGTCTAAATGGGCAGTTATTTCTTAGCTCCAACTCATGTAATAAAGTGTAAAAATATGGCAAGACCACATTATTTCAAAAGAAAGCATAAACTATTTAGATAAAATTTCCCAATTTTTAAATGTTGTTTTGTTTTCAAAGACAATCAACAAATGTCATTCGTGGCCCAAACAAAATCTATCTCCAGAGCCTTGTGATTTGCCAGCTGCCCACACAGGCAAGATTCTCAGGGGAAATTTGAAGGAATTGTTATAACCTCAGATCATTTGGTGGATACCAATTAGTTAAATTGGACAAAGAGCAAAGGCATTATTCATGTTGCGCCCTTTTAGAAAAAGTGTTCATGATTGAAACAAAAAGTGAAACCATTTATTATTTGCACACTGGCAAATTCTGGCCCTTTAATATGAAGCAAGGTGACAATAATCTTCAGAAAGGGACCTAGTCCTTCCAACGCTATTTTATTTTATTTTTTTTTAGAGGCATGTTTTATTTATTTATTTATTTGTTTGTTTTGTTTATACATGCACTGGGTACAGTCAGAAGCGCGGGAGGGTGAGAGAATTCACCAGAGCCAGAGCGGGGAGCAGAGCAGGCAGAAGGACCGAAGTACACTGCTGAGGGGAGCAGCGGGCGGCAGGAGAGGTCTGCGCGCCATGTGGGACCCTCCTCTGGTGGCCGGGGAGCAGCCGGGGATTGAACTGGCGCTGCAGAGGCTGCGGGCAGCTTCGCAACCCAGCGCTCAACCGCTGCGCCACTGGGGAGGCCCCCAACGCTATTTTAAACAAACAAACAATGGTCCCTTGAGAAGCAAGCCTGGGATGCTTTCTGGGTTTGAAAGTTCTGCTTTTCAAACTAGCACAGCTAGGCCTGCATAAGAGATTTGTTTATTCTGCTTATCTCAAGTCTTAGTGAATATTGACCCTGTCTCTAAATGGTCAAATTTCTGCATATTATATCTTAATTCTACCTTAGAAAGATAACTCCAAAAAGTTAGACACTGTATTTACTAAATTTGTTGTACTCACACAAAGGATGCTAAATATTTGATGATAATCTTCCTGCTCTTTGAATTAATATGAGTGTCAATCGAAACAGCACATGTTGAACAAAAATTTTATTATAATTGCATTTCCCATGTTCTCTTCCCTTCACATAAATTCCAAGAATAAAATTAAAGTCAGATCTAAAAAGTATGTCTTTCCTCCTCTAAATGACATGAAGACATTGGTTTCGCCTTAATCACTTTTCATTTGAGCAGCTTAGGAAGGATCAGCATGAATTTTTTATGTGTCAGATATACTCCTCTACCTACTCAATCCCTTCCTGCTGTTTTCCGCATTTCCCCTCAGTCATCCTCTGACTTTGGATAATCCATTTCCTCCAAGGTTTCTGGTGTTTTTATAAAGTACTTTTGGGCCTCCCCGGTGGCGCAGCGGTTGAGCGCTGGGTTGCGAAGCTGCCCGCGGCCTCTGCGGCGCCGGTTCGATCCCCGACTGCTCCCCGGCCACCGGAGGAGGGTCCCACATGGCGCGCAGACCTCTCCTGCCGCCCGCTGCTCCCCTCAGCAGTGTACCTCGGTCCTTCTGCCTGCTCTGCTCCCCGCTCTGGCTCTGGTGAATTCTCTCACCCTCCTGTGCTTCTGACTATACCCAGTGCATGTATAAACAAAACAAACAAACAAATAAATAAAAAACATGCCTCTATTAAAAAAAATAAATAAATAAAATAAATAAAAATAAAAAAATATAAAGTACTTTTGCTGCAGTTACCCAGGACAATGCTGAGTGTCACACCCCGCAAACTCAGCGATTCAAGGGCACAAAAGAAAAGAATGTGTGAAAGTCACTAGGGAATTTGAGGGCCACAGAGTGGCATGTCCCCCTGGGCTCCAAGAAACTTCGAACAGTCTGGGAAGCAATCTCGTTTCCAAGGTGGGTGAGGACTGTTATTTCCTATAGGAGTTCACCTAAAGGAGTTAAGTTTGGGAATTAAAATTTAATGAAGAATCAAGTTTGAAATTCTGCACCAGTGCACAGTGCTTATAAATACACCACACTGATACTACTCGGGTATTATAAATAATACATGTAATGTTGATTAAAATTTTGATGTAAATTTCTAAAAACTTTATTAAAGTTGTAAAATAACTGACATGGGTTGTTTACAGTTAGGTGACAACTTAATTAATCAACTGCTGTCTCTACCGCAATAAAGACCAGAAGTGCATATTCTCTATTTTTATCCCTAAAGAATGAGCCAGAAAACACAAAATTATCTCCTTTTCAAAACACCAAATTATCTTTCTTTCAAAACAGTCTAAGTATTAAATTGTGAAGCATGACAGTACTTAGTCTTTGCCTAGACTAATAATTAATCTGGAAAATAAGAATCTCTGACAATCGACTGAAGAACGAAAATGATAACCAAGGAATATTTATTCACACCAGTCTAGACATGGTACTTTTTTTATCTCAATACAGAGAAAAATTCCAATTTTCAGATCCAAACAGCTCAATTTTGTTGTAGAGGCAAAAATTAAACGCACAAAGCATTCCCACATCAAAGAAAAATTTAAAAAATGCACACATATACATGTACCGCACACTGCTTGCTTCAGGATTCTGGCTTAATGCTATTTCCCCTTTTTTAAAAGAGAAATTCCTGGAAAAAAAATATGATGCCAAAACTGGTATTTTAAATGATCTTTTATTCCTTTACTATTGTTCTTTTCCAAGAGTTTCATTACAAATGAAATTCTTTAAGAATTACAAGGTGCTAGTTCTTAAGGGATTATATTTGTAATTGTTGATGCAGATTCCATTGGTTCATCCACTCAACAATCTCACCTCCTGCAAGATACTCTGGGAGGCATCTGAGGGTTGCCAGTGTGGCCACATACAGTTTCCTCTGAAAGGAATTTACATAGCAGCAGGCAAGGTGCGTCTACATAAGTAACTTTGTAAGATACTGAAGGGAATCTGGATTCAAATCCCAGTTCCCATTTATTCCACTTGACCTCTCAAAATCTAAACTTCCTCATCTGTGAAGTTTGCCTAGCAATATTACTTACATCATAAATGTATTATGAGGGTTCTGAGATAATTCATGATAAGCAAGCAGCAAAATGTCAAATCTACAGTGAGTTTTCTTTAAAAAATTAATCCCGGGCCTCCCTGGTGGCGCAGCGGTTGAGCGCTGGGTTGCGAAGCTGCCCGCAGCCTCTGCGGCGCCGGTTCGATCCCCCGCTGCTCCCCGGCCACCTGAGGAGGGTCCCACATGGCGCGCAGACCTCTCCTGCCGCCCGCTGCTCCCCTCAGCAGTGTACTTTGGTCCTTCTGCCTGCTCTGCTCCCCGCTCTGGCTCTGGTGAATTCTCTCACCCTCCCGCGCTTCTGACTGTACCCAGTGCATGTATAAACAAACCAAACAAACAAATAAATAAATAAATAAAACATGCCTCTATAAAAAAAAATAAATAAAATAAAAAATTAATCCCTCTTCTTCCCCTGGTTGCAGCAATGCTGCCATTGCTATTGTGGTTGTCCAAAACAGCAACTGCCAGACAGGTGTTCTTAGCATACAGGAAGGGAAAAGGGTTACCATTGGCCAGATCTGCATCCTGTTCAATAACCCCACCCCCTGATTATCCTGACATTTCTTCTGGGTTCAGCCACGAATTGTAATGATCTCTTCAAACCAAGCCTCAAATTCTACTCATGTTGCTATCTGCCTGGTTAAAAACAATGGCCATGGACTAACCTTTAAAAAACATAAGTGCATGGTTAGAACACAAAGAAAAGGATGGCACCTCAAAATGTCCTCCCTAGCTAGGAAGCCTTTAATTCTTTCAAGGTCACTCTCAGTTTTAATGGAATTTTTTATCACATTCTTTGTCTAGTTCAACTTTAATCTGCACTGCTTTAAAAAATCTATTTTTTTGGACATGATAAGTGATTAAAGTTCAAAGTTTGGGTTTAAAGGTGCCTTCATACATCACATTTGCTTCCATTTCATGGAGTTTCCCCTTCCCTTGGAGTGTGCACACAGCTGGCTAGCACTGAACTCATGGGCAGATGTGTGTAACAGACCCTTCTGTGTCTATTTTAAGCAATGAAATGAGTGAGTGGGAACCATTGTTGGGTAACTTGTAGAGAGTCAGTTGACATTACTCCAGACCTGTTAACACACAAGGGTGTACAAACGTTCCCACCTCTAGTATCTTGATAAATATCTTCCCTTAGATGTCTGAACCTGGTTCCTCAGGCTCAGAGAGAGGATTGCATTCACTGTTCTCATGAATCTTAAATGTTCAAAGAGCTTGGAACATTATCCAGTCCAATCCCCACTCAAGGTATAAATCCCAATCTCTTCTTAGTTGCTCAATATATCTTCAAGCTACTCCTTCTGCTGTGCTTTGCTTCTTGCTGTTACTATAGCACTTTGTGTTCCATTGCAGCCCCATCCATTTGTACCATCAATATTGGTTTACGTGTTTATCCCTTCAGGATTCCACCATGGTCATTTTCTATCCTTTGCCAGTGTATATATTGTGTGCTCAATAAATATTTTTGAATAAATGAACTAGTAATTGAGTGAAAAAAGTCAGTTCGAAATAGCTAAAAACTGTGCCTCCCTGGTGGCGCAAGGGGTTAAGACACAACCCATGAAGCTATCCACAGCCACTGCAGCATGAGTTCAATCCCCAGCCAGGCAGCTGACCCACATGGCACAGCAGACCTCTTCTGACTCGCCCGCTGCTCCCCTCAGCAGTGTATTTCAGTCAATCTGCCTGTTCTGTTTCCCACTCTGTCTCTAGTGAATTCTCTCACTTCCCACACCTCTGGCCTGCACCCCAGTTCTGTGTGCATAAATAAATAAATCTTTTTAAAAAAGAAATAGCTGAAAACTAATGCTTCTTATCAAGATCTTAATTAGATTGAACGCAAAGAGTGTAATTAATCATGGAAATGTTCTCTTAACAGAATTCATTCATTTCAAAAGTTTTGAGAATTGAAAGTCCAAACTTAAGGATCAATAAATCTTAAAGGGTTAATAGAGTATCCGGGTATTAATAGAATAATTGGAGAATCAGGTCACACACACCTGCAGTTTGTTTGGATGTTACTAGTTAAATATCAATTTATTTTGAATCTCATCCTCCTGCAGCAACTAACTCACTTTTCTTCATCTCTTCCCAGGAAAACACCTCAATACAATTGTCTGTGCTTATTTTACCATCTCTCCCACTTCCCCACATGTGACCACTGAGCAGTTCTCAGTTCTTATTTTAATTAATGGACTTAATGGCAGTCTGTAGCATAGCTTATTACTTCTACTCCTTGCAGTACTTTCTTCACTCTGCTACTTCTTCTCAGACTGTTGACTGATTCCTCCTCATCTCCCTAACTTCCAAGTACAGGTGTGCCCACAGCAGAGTGCTTGAACCTCTTTCCTGTCATTATTCACTTCTTTAGAAATCTCATATAATCTCATGGTCTTAAATGCCGACTATACAGAGAAAACTCCCAAATGTGTCCGGGCCTGCCGGGCAGATCAACGCAGTACCCCGGGGGAGGAAGCAGGGGCTTGGTATGGGACAGGGGTACGCAAGGAGTGGAGACAAAGCCAGGATCATCGCCAGTCTCATTTATTCAAGAACGTGTACAAGGTTATATAGGGTTCAGAGGGGGAGGTCTCTCGTTATCTCCAACAAGGAGAGACCACCAATGCAAACAAGGCACAAGGAGCAAGCAGGGGGAAGGGTTCAGTCGTCACAATAGGAAACTTGAAACCTTTACTGGAGCTAACATTCAGTACCTGCTTCAGGCAAGAACCCGGATGTTCAGGTTTGGGCCCCAGGTCTGGGCCCCGACACAAATGTATATTTCAAACCAAACTCACCATAAGTTAAAGTTACACATTCAGTTCTATAGAGGACATCTCTACCCAGGTGCATCTCAATATGTCCACAACTGAACTTTTTATTTTTCCTGCCTCACATAATAGCAACTCTTTTGTGTGTGTGTGTGATTACTCAGACAGAACTCCTTGGATCTCCCGACTCCTGTATTTCCCTTACACCCCACATCTACACTACCTGCAAATTCAATTGAGTCTACCTTCAAACTATATCCAGAACCTGACCACTCACTCCCCCCTGGCCGGTGAGCCATCGCTATTGCTTGGATTACCACAGAAGTCTCCCTACCTCGTCTTCCTGCTTCTGTCTCTGCTCCTCTACAATTTATTCTCAACATAGCCCTTCAGGCCACTAGATGAAGTCATTCCTCTGCTCAAACCTTCCAGTGGTCCTCATCCCATGAGAACAAATGCTGTCAATTTTCCAGTGGCCTAGATACCCTTTTGAATCTTGCTTCTAGTCACCAATCCTCCTCTCTAGCCTCACCATCTCCTTCTCAATCTGCTCTAACCAAACTGACTTCCTTGATCTTCCTGAGGCAGACCAGGGCTAGAACAGGAGTTACCACAGGGCAGATATTTGGTAACTGTCTATGGTAGAAAGGATGAAAGGAGAGAGTGTGGGAGGGAGTGATTAGAGCACGGCTTGAACACAGCATTCAAAAGCAAAATGACTTCTTAAAATAATTTGCTGTTATATATTTTAAAAAATAGAAACATTCGGGCCTCCCTGGTGGTGCAGCAGTTGAGCGCTGGGTTGCGAAGCTGCCTGCGGCCTCTGCGGCGCCAGTTCGATCCCAGGCTGCTCCCCGGCCACCGGAGGAGGGTCCCACATGGCGCGCAGACCTCTCCTGCCGCCCGCTGCTCCCCTCAGAAGTGTGCTTCGGTCCTTCTGCCTGCTCTGCTCCCCGCTCTGGCTCTGGTGAATTCTCTCACCCTCCTGCACTTCGAACTGTACCCAGTGCTTGTATAAATAAATAAAATAAAACAAATAAATCTTTAAAAAAAAATAGAAACATTCTTTAAAATATGCCTCAGAGAATTTGGATTTTTATACTAGCTTTCAAACTAAATTGTGGGTCTGTAGCCATCCTTAATATTCTGTGTTTTCAGAAAATTCTCTAAGTGTCCATGGGCAAATGGAATGCACGCATAATAGATCTTCAGAATGATTTTAGAAACAAAGCATTTTATTCAGTAGGAAAAAATATTCTGGAGACCTGTGAAATCAAATAAAAAAATGAGACTAAGTGTCCATTATCTTGTAATAATCACAGTTATCCAACAGTTCACAGATCAGTTTTAAAGGTGTGTATCAGAAATCACATATCTGGACTGATGGAACTTCAGAATTTTCAATCCTTGCTATTGTTTGAAGAAAAAGAATCATGATCTCAAAGTCCACAAACTGTAAAAAACAGTAACTTTTGGATCTAAATGAGGAGCTGAGAGATTTCACAGAGATGCAGGGCCGGGTAAACTATCTCTACACAGAGAGAGCAGCAAGGCTGACGTCACCCCTTATCCAGCAGAATTTAAAGTGACTGTTAGATATTTTATGTAACTGCTTAGGATGCCACCTGACATGACAAAGCATGATGTGGCTCCTTCTTTCTGTCAAGTCCACCTAAGTCATTTATCCAAATAACTACAACTTACGTGATTAAATGTCAGTTTTTTGTTTAAATATGTCTGAAGCGTATTATCTCCCTGCCTACATTCTCAAGCAGAGTTCATTGGACATAATTTATTTCTGATGGCTCAGCTGCTGCTAAGGAAACAGTGTGATGTAGCAATAAACTATAGGGCTCTTTCAGTTATATGAGGTATAAATGACAAATAAAATTGTAAGATACTTAAATGTACATCATGGTGATTTGCTGTGCATTTACATTGTGAATGAAGATCCACCATCTACTTATTAACAGAGCCATCACTTCACATATTTTTTTTGATGAAAACATTTATGTTCTACTCTTAGCAAATTTCGACTACGTTATACAGTGTTACCAACTACAGTCACAGTGCTTTACATTAGATCCTAGATCTTATTCACCTTACAGCTGAAAATTTGTACCCTTTTAGCAATTTCTCCCAATTTTCCCTACCCCCTGCCTCTGTATCTCTGAGTCTATCTTTGAATTTTAATTCTACATGTACGTGATACCACGTTGTAGTGTTTTGTCTTCTCTGTCTGGAATATTTCACTTAGCATAATGCCCTCAAGTTCTATCCGTGCTGTCACAAACAGAAGGATTTCCTTCTTTCTCACAGCCAAATAATATTCTGAGAGGGGTGTGGGTGTGGGTGTGTGTATGTGTGTGTGTGTGTGTGTGTGTGTGAGACATCTTCTTTATCCATCGATTAATTCTTAGGGTTTTTTTTTTCCATATTGTGGATATTGTGGATAATGCTGTAATGAACATGGCATATAGATATCTCTTCAATATCCTGATTTCATTTCCTCTAAATATATACCCCGAAATGGGGCTTATGGGTCATATAATATTTCAATTAGTTTTTAATTTTTTAAGAAACCTCCATATGGTTTTCCATAGTGGATGCACCAATTTACATTCCCATCAAGAGTACACAAGGGTTTCCTTGCCTTTTAGACCTATCATTTTTCCAGTTCATAGTTAACTTGCCCAAGTTCCCCCACGCTAATAAATGAGATTCAAATTTGGGGTAATTTGACTCACAACTTTCTGCTGTTTCAAAGCTGGACCAACCGACCTTTTATATTTCCCTCCAGAAACCTTTCGATGATGAGGATATGTTTGCAAGGAGAGTGCACTTTCTGGTGGAAGCTGGTGGACATGGACTAGGAGAGGAAGGACAGGTAAGGAGTTGACTGAGGGTAAGAACTAGGAATTAAAAAAGCAAGAGGAAAAAGAATGAACAAGGCTTAGTTCATGGCTGTGGTGGGCTGCATGGAGAAATCCCACCAACAGCCCTATAAACACTTGGAGAAACTTGTTAGAAGCTTCAGGCTACACCTTCCACATAAGTCTGATTCTGTCCACATAAGATAGACCTTTTTAACCACTTTTTAACCACTGTGAAATGTAGCATAATATTAATCCCTTTGGTCCTCAAGGGTGGGGCCTCAGAGACCAAAAACTCCAGATAAATTCATTTACTTAGCCCAGTGAGTCTGGACAGTGCAAATATTGTCGAGATGTGAAACAGGTTGGGAAGTCCCAAGTAAAGTATCCCCAATTGATGTCATTCCCTGCATACCTCCAGCAGGCTCTGGTACCTTCAGATTATGAGACTTCGACATTCTGAACCCTCCAACTGGCAAGCAAGTCTACCTTGGAGTCTCAAAAACTGAGAAAATATACCTGCAATAAAAGGCTCAAACAGGGCCTCCCCGGTGGCGCAGCGGTTGAGCGCTGGGTTGCGATGCTGCCCACGGCCTCTGCGGCGCCGGTTCGATCTCCGGCTGCTCCCCGGCCACCGGAGGAGGGTCCCACATGGCGGGCAGACCTCTCCTGCCGCCCGCTGCTCCCCTCAGCAGTGTACTTCGGTCCTTCTGCCTGTTCTGCTCCCCGCTCTGGCTCTGGTGAATTCTCTCACCCTCCCGCGCTTCTGACTGTACCCAGTGCATGTATAAACAAAACAAGCAAACAAACAAACAACTAAATAAATAAATAAAACATGCCTCTAAAAAAAAAAAAAATTAAAAAAAAAAAGGCTCAAACAATTACCAATATCTGAAAGGACCAAATAATAAAAAATTACTTCCACTAAAAATCATGCTGCTGGCTAAGTAGATTCCTGGGGATCTGCTGATTCACAAGATTCCCAACTGGAGGCAGGAGACAGCAAACTGGGTCCCTTGGAGGAAGTCAGGAACAACTCATCCTTGATGCTTGCAATTCTGTGTCTAAAACAGCCAGAAACAATCTATATCCACCAGGCAGGAAACTGAGGTTGTTGCCATATTTCCCATCCAGATCTGAATTAACTCAGAAATCAGTCCGAGGGTAAGGGATGGAGATCACAACTCAGTGTAGCAGACCTCAGTGGGGCACAAGTGAACATAATCTATCCTCCAGGAATTGAAAGCTGTGGCCCTGAGGGAAACTGTGATCCTTTGGCCCAGGGGTGGTACTACCCTTAGAAATGGCGCAGTCAGGACATGCAAACATGAGACCAGGCCCCTTCTCATTCCTGGATGTGCACATTTCTCCACTAAACAACTGCAGATTGAGTTTATCACTCTCTTCCACCAAGCAGTCTCCACATTTAGCTGAGTTTGCAGGCCCAGTCGAGGCCAGCACTCCGACTGACCGTCATCCACCTTCTCCACCACAGTGATCTCTGTTGCCTCTGATTCACATTGATCCATCGTGGCCCCAGTGCAAGTCATAAGCCATGAATCATGGTTCTTCCCCACACTTTTGGGCTGGCAACTGTCCTGCCTCAGTGGATAATTCCACTTTTTCGGCTCTGCAGACCTCATCTGTGTTGCTGATGCAGCCATTTCCAGGAAGCCGCACCTCATTGGGTCCTCATTATTGCAAATATAAAACAAGGAGGATGTGTTGGCAAGTCTTGCTGGACTCTGGCTGCCTGCAAAATCACCCATTCCCACAGTACTGATGCTAGCCCCTCGTGCCCACCACACCATTTCTGTGACGCCTCCACAGACTCTCCCAGAGGACAAAGGGTCAAGAACTGAGGCAGTATTCTGCAGCCTTATGTGATTTAGCCCATTGGGAGGTCCTCAATCATCTCTCCCTAGTCCAGCTTTATATTTAAAAGGAGTCTCTTGTCCTCTGTCCCCCCTTTGTGATTAGTACCTGAGAATGTCACCTCTAAAACTTTTCCCCACCCCTGCTTTGACCAAATAATGCACCTTCCCAACATCCTTCCTTGGCATTCACTATCATATCAAATTCAAATAAATCACGGTTGATTTTAAAACCCTCCATCAATTCATGTCTGCCTACATCAACTCCCACGCTGTTCAGGTGCTCTTGTCACGGAAACCACCTCACAGCCCTCTCTCTCCCACCACTTGCAATTCTTACCCCTCCTTGCTTGCTCTCTCACCCTCCTGAATCAACCTCCCATCACTAACTACCAAATTACTTATTTTAGAGGAAGCAGAAAAGGTTGAGTCAGGTATCCTGCTTCATATTCTCACACGGCTAATCCCTAACTGTGTGACCTTGTGAAATGGCAGTAATCGCAATGAGAACACAGCATTTATCAAATACTTTTATGTGATCCCGTTCCCCTACTTCTCAAGGATGAATATAAAGAAAAATGTGGAACACACAGCCTCCAGTTAGGTCCATCTCCTTCTTTCCTAGACGCATTGCCAAACTCCCCTCACTCACCATTTCTCATAATTTCTCTCTCACAAGTATCTTCACTCAAATAAAAAAAAAAAAGACTAGTGTTCTTCTCCAGCAATTATTACCTCATCCCTGTCTCCTTCACAATACATAAGAACTTAATGCTAGGCTGCAGAGGTCCTCTCTGCAGCACCCCAGAAGCAAATGACCCTTAGCTCAACACCTGTGCTCCCAGGGATTTAACTGTAGGAGGGGCAGGCAATTTCCTATTAAGTATGAATTGAGGCATTTTTCCCTCAGCAGGTTCCCCCTCCAGAGAGAAAACATCTTTCCCACCTGTTTACTAAAAATTCCTTCACCAGGAAACAGTGCTTGTCATTCCACATATTCAGGTTTAAAATGCAAATACCATTCACTGTATGTGCCTATACTTTGATGTTTTTCCAAGTTACTGGTTTCATACATTTTAGTGCCAGCACAAGCTGGCAGAGACGACCTTACTACCAGAGATAGAAAGTGGGCAGTTCATGGGTTAAGCACTACAATGTGAAGCAATCTGCAGCCTCAGCAGCACGAGTTCGATCCCCAACCAGCCAGGGGGCAGCCCACATAGCACAGCAGACCTCTCCAGACTCGCCCGCTGCTCCCCTCAGCAGTGCATTTCAGTCAGTCTGCCTGTTCTGTTCCCCACACTGTCTCTGGTGAATTCTCTCACCTTCCCATGCCTCTGGCCTGTACCCCAGCTTTTATATGCATAAATAAATAAATCTCTAAAAGAGAGAGAAAAGAAAGTGGGCAGTTCATGAAGCACAGCAACAACTGTATCCACTTGGTATGTTTGGTTTAGAATAAAACCATTCCTTACAATGTCACATATAATAAAAGGCTACAGTAATAAGCTGATTGATACCAGTTTTATGTGACTTCTGAAAAAAGAGAAGGTTGATGCACTGATTACAAGCTACCTATTACGAGTCAGAAGACTTATCTCAGTTTATAAGGTGACCCATTTTTGCTAGTCTTCTGTAACCTTGATCTTATTTGATAACTAATGTACATCCATCCATAGCCCTCTAAGTCACTAAAATGACCAATATTTCACATATTTCAAGGTAGGGCTGGAATTTAACTTCCTTACATAAATGGAATCCAACTGTTACGGTTATTGTTTTCTTTTCTGGACTTAAAATGAATCATTTTCTATATCTACAATCATTTTCCTTAAACCAATAAGGTGAAGGGGGATTTATTGTTGTGGTAGACCAGCTCGAAGTACCCCCCAGCGAATCCCTACTCATGGTTTTATAAATTCCTCCTTGACTTGGAATGAGTGGCTTGCTTCTAATGAATAGAGACTGGCAAAAATAAAAGACTGTCTCTTCTACAATCAGTGAGGTACATGTTAGCTGCCACCCTGGGTTGTTTGTTTTGTTGTTTTGTTTTTTTTTTTCACTCTCTCGCTCCCATTGAAAAATTCAGGAGTCATGTTTTGAGCTGCCTAAGAAACTCACGAATTGGGCCCTCCATGGTGGCACAGGGGTTAAGTCAAAGCACTATCAAGCTAGTGCCTGCCACTGCAGGATGAGTTCGATCCCTGGCCAGGGAGCTGACCCACATGGCACAGCAGACCTCTCCTGATTTGCCCACAGCTCCCCTCAGCAGTGTATTTCAGTAGATCTGCCTTGTCTGTTCCCCACTCTGTCTCTGGTGAATCCTCTCACACCCACCCCTACCTCTGGCCTACACCTCTGTTCTTGTAAGCATAAACAAATAAAATATATATTTAAAAAAAATAAAGACATTTAAGAATTGAGAGAGGAAGCTTCACCAATAGGCAGCAAGCAATTGAGGGGCTCACTCTAACAGGCTGCAAGAAACTAGTTCCTTCCAACAACCAGTGAGCGTGAGCATGCACTCAAATCCTCCCCCAGCTAAGCATTCAGATGAGACCATGCAGACTGCATGACCACAGCCACACAACCTTGAACCAGGACTACCCAGATAAGTCACACCAAGTTTCCTGACTCTCAGCAATTATGAGAGTAAGTTCTGCAGTAATTTGTTACATAGCCTTACATAACCAAAGCAAGGATCTTTTGAACTCTTTTTCTTTTCGAGCCCTAAAGAATAGAATCATGACATTCAGGGTCATATAAACAATAACCCTCTTTTATTTTAATATTTTATTTAATTTTTAATGACACTCAAGGCCTTAGTCAAGCGATAGCTCCCTTGCCCTCTATTATTTCTTCTAAGACAAAAATGAAAATAGCAATTAGAACATTCTGGTTTTTATAACTCAGAACTTTCAGGGGCTTTTTAAATTAGTAGTGATTTTAAGGATCCTATGATATAATGAATTTCAAAATATCAGTTAAACTATAAATCTCTCTGATGGGTAGCCACACGTCTTCCTTGAGAATCGCCACACTTTACAGTGTCCATACAATCCAGACAGTGGACATTCAAGCAGACCGTGTCCAGAGAAAAAGTTACTCTCAGGGGGTCAATCGCGTCCATGTGTGGTAGAGCTCAGACCGAAACCTACATTTTCTGACTTCAGATCATTACTCCTTGCATCTCATTACTTTAAAAACCAAGAAAGGAGCCTCCCTGGTGGCACAGCAGTTGAGCGCTGGCTTGTGAAGCTGCCTGCAGCCTCTGCAGCACCGGTTCGATCCCCGGCCACCAGAGGTCAAATCCACATTTGTAGGGGCTTCATTTTTTTGCGAGGGTCCCACATGGCACGCAGACCTCTCCTGCCGCCCGCTGCTCCCCTCAGCAGTGTACTTCGTCAATCTGCCTGCTTTGCTCTCCCTTCTGGCTCTGGTGAATTCTCTCACCCTCCCGTGCTTCTGACTGTACCCAGTGCTTGTATAAATAAATAAACAAATCTTAAAAAAAAAAAGAAAAGAAAAGAAAAACCAAGAAAGCACAGTCAGCTGTCGTCATCTTGCCCATGGTATCTAATACAAATGGAACTTTACCAAAGAAAAATTAAAAGAGTGCATGGCAGCAGAGCAACCCCTAGTTCATCGTCATCGTTTTCAACTTGCAGTCTGCAGCTCAACAGCAAACAACCAATTGACTGACCACTTTATAAACACTCCTGATTTTACAAGTAGATTTTATGGGGCAAGAGCTCTCCTTGGGACTAACTTGTTCTTCGCATAGGTTAATTTAAATAGCAGTGAAAATTTAGCTTGAAAGGATAATTATAATATTTCACCTTCTTTTATCTCAGGTTATGTAAATGAGGTTTTAATCTTCTCACTGTTCGTATTATATTAATACGGGGAATACAAAGACCTCACTACAGTGTGCGCTGTCAATCACTGTGTGCTCACACAATGGTAGCAGGTACAAACTGGGCTAATTCCCATCATCACGAGCTGTGCATATAACCACAAGTAAACAGATGGACTTAGAGCTTGGAAGAGTTTTGACCTGAAAGGTTTTTTTTTTTTTTTTTGTACGCTGTCATTTTCATCAGATTGCAAAGTTTGGTGGCTTTTTTTTTTTTTTTTTGACATTTCTCCAGTATAAGGAAGAGTGTTTACTAGACAATTAGGAATAGACTCAAAGAAGCATATTCAACTTCTGCCCCCTTTTAACCTACAATTTTCACAACCTGCTGAAGGTGATGAGAGCACTAACCCTGAGAGACAGACCCTGGACTGTAGCTGTATCCTCTCTTGTGCTGCACAGCTCTTGTGGGAGATGCTGTCATCCACAGTATTGAATGGTGAAAAGTGATGGCTAAGGAAATGCAGCAAGCATCGAGTTTAATAAATTTCAGGAAGAAGCTGGCAGATAAGTTTTAACCCCAGGGCTTTTTTTAAAAAATCAAAAAACTGTTCTCTATCCACATAGAGCTAACATAACATAGTGTGTTTCAATGAGAGTTTAGAGACAAAATAACTCAAGTTTTTCTATTATAGCTTAAGGCCAAGTTGAAGCTACGTTTCCTCCAGGAAGTCCTCCATGCTCAATAACCACCTCCTGAACTGTGTTGCCATGGGATATTACTTGTTCCAGTGAAAGACAGTACATAATATTGGTTAAGAATACAAGTTCTGTGATTAGATGCCTGACTTCAAATTCCAACAGCAAAACCCAATACTTCTGTGGACTGGGGGGAACAACCAACTTTACCTCCATTTATTTCTGCCTTAATTTAATCATTTCCCTTTAATTAGGTCTAAACCATCAAAGGTAAAGATTTTATTCTATTATGAGCAACAACAAAATCACATTTATTCTTGTTAGATGTTGTAGAATTTAAAAGATGAATTATTCTGAATGTCTGTGATTTGGAGGCAGTATTGCTGAATCATATAAAGATCAGTGCTTCATGTGCTGTGGTAATAAAAGCATTCTAGTTTTTAAAAAAGGAGTTGCAGTTCTAAATCAGGGACAGTATCTACCTCATAGAATGTTTGTCATAATCTTGTAAGATTGGAAACATTAATTCTTAAGTAGTTACTGTGTATCAAGCAGGAACATTTACCTATTGCATTTCTATTGTACTGCAACACCCTTCTGAGTTAAAAACAATTACCCCCATTTTACATATGGGAAACTAATTTAGTGCTCAGAGAGGTTAAGCAACCAGGTCCCCAACATACTATTAGTAAGTTGCAATACAAATGTATTCATAATGTTGAATACAAAACCCAACATTATGAAATATCATAGTTCTTGTACTTCTGGAAAGCACTGTTAAGTTTCCTAGGGGCAGGAATTATTTTTTTTTATTTTTTTTAAATAATAAATTTTATTTTTATATTCCCCATACAATTGCAACCCCCCCCCTTTTGACCCCAATCCCTCCCCTCCCGCCCCCCACCCCCAAAAAGTGTCTCTGGTTCATAGTTTTTTGTTGATTTTGATTTTCACTTTCTTATATATTTTTTATTTTTATTGAGATTTCCAATGCCTAATATAATATGGAACCCATAATAGATGCTCATTACATATTCTTGAAATAAGATGATTTGGGAAGATTAGTTTCCCTACAGAAAAATGTAACCCTTCATTACAGAAAATTTTCTACTGGAAAAGGTCATGTATTTCCTTGAGCAAAGAAAATTGTTGAAAGATGAAGAGACATAGTCATGGTCCCTGAGCTGTCAAAATCAAAATCAGACTGAGATTCTGCCAGAAGCAGCTATCCTCAAGCCCATCCATCAGTATACACTTATTGATTATCTTCTAGACACTGAAATAACCCTCTGATATCAGTAGCTTCCAAGCAACCAGGTCAAGCTGATTTCTGACATTCCAAAAAAAAATCTACAAGTAACTAACACTAAAGGACACTGGAAAACCTTTGTTTCAAGTTGTCCACAAAATTCTATAGTTCTATAACAAGCTGTCTGTGTCACAAGTAGGCTCCCTCCAAGAAGGACTTTTCAAGTCCCAATGAGAAGTTGTTTGTGAAAGCTATTACTCTATAGACAGTATTATTCACAATAGCCAGAGGTGGAAACAAGCTAAATTTCCATCACAGATGAATAGATAAATAAAGCGTAGCATGAACCTGCTGTGGAATATTATTCTGTTGTTAAAAAGGAATAAAGTTGGGCCTCCCCTGGTGGCGCAGCGATTGAGCGCTGGGCTGCGAGGCTGCCCGCAGCCTCTGCAGCACCGGTTCCTTCCCCGGCTGCCAGTGAGGGTCCCACCAAAAAAAAAAGGAAGAAGTTGTAATAACAGACAACATGGATGACCCTTGAAGAAACTCTGCTAAGTGAAATAAGCCAATCACAAAGGCACAAATGCTATATGAATCTACTTATGAGAAATACCTAGAATAGGCAAATTCATAGAGACAGAAAGCAGATTTAAAGGTTTCCAGGGGCTAATGGGAAGAGGGAAATACGGAGTTATTGCTTAATGGTGACAGAGTGTCTGTTGAGGGTGGTGGTAATAAAAAAAAGTTTTGGAAATAGTAGTAATGGTTATATAATTCTGTGACTATAATTATTGCCATTGACTTGTACATTTACAAATGATGAAAATAGCAAAATACTCTACTGCAATTAAAAAAATGTAAAGAAAAAAAATCACCATGCACGTTGCCCTCCCCAAACTTGCTCCAGCCAGCTATTTGAGTCAACTTTCTCCAACCAGTGGAAGTATGTCCCACGGGGATGCACGCGCTATCGGACCCCAGCAAATCTCTGTGATCTCATATACACCTTCTTTCATCACCAGCCCCCTTCCCACCTGGCCCCCATAAACCCAGCATCCTACCACTCATCCAGAAATTATTTCCTTCTGTAAATTTTCTCCATGAAGAAAGGGCACACGACTTAGCTCAAGTGAAACTATCTCATGAGGTGACCAAGAGCAAGTTAGTATGAGACTAATCTAAATTCATTCGAGAGCCTAGAGGGCAAAAGAAACAAGAATTCCACTCCAAATTTTGCAGTGAAAATAGTTTACAGCTAAGCACTACCTCCCTCTTGGGAATTAAGCTGATGTTTTTCTTTAAATATCTTACATAAACTTCCCCGGAGCAATAAACTGGCGATTGTAAAAAGTAAGGGCGTATATTTAAACTCTTAAACATCTTCTCACAATGACAAAACCCTCACTTCTACTTAAAAAGAGATAGTGAGTGATGAAAAAGGGCCTAGTAATCCATAACAAGGATTTCACCCAACATTTTATCTTCCACGTGCCCTGTACCAGTGGGCAAGAAATGAATGCAAAGAAAAACCCTGGAAACAACACATGTGCACTTGAACATTGGCGAGCGTTCTGCGAAATGTATGGGAGGAAGCGATGACTCTGATTCTGCCACCTCAGATGGCCTGAGCAGAGGCTCTCAGAGAAAGAATATTGAATTCGTGAGACTGACCTCTGGTCAGCAGACTTCACTCCCACATCTCAACATTCATATTTTAAAATAACAGGCAAGGGCCTCCCTGATGGCGCAAGGCGTTAAGACACAACCTATGAAGCTAACCGCAGCCACCGCAGCACGAGTTCGATCCCCAGCCAGGGAGATACCCACATGGCACAGGATGTACTCTCCTGACTCGCCCACTGCTCCCCTCAGCAGTGTACTTCAGTCAATCTGCCTGTTCTGTTCTCCACTCTGTCTCTGGTGGGTCCTCTCACCCCCCACACCTCTGGCCTGTACCCCCGTTCTTGTATGCATAAATAAATAAATCTTAAAAAAAAAAAAAAAGGCAAGATTTACAACAGGCAAGTCAAATTGATATCTATATTTGCAGTTTCTACCAGGGAGAATTTTCAGATTCTTCTCCACCTTACTTTTCATTTCTCCTTGACCATGACCTTCAAAGCCTCTCATGAGAGAACCTTAAGGGTTCTCAGCACCACCATTATCTGTGCACCACAGCTTCCTGGGATTGGAGAGCAGCTCCACAATAAACCATGTTGTGTGGTATATTTTTAGAAAGGAGCCCATTCTTGGCAAAATTCATTTGTTTAGTCAGGAAATAAGTTTTGAGTGTCTGTTATACTCAAGGCAGTTTGAAGAAAAGAGTGTATTGTGGGCATCTCCATACCCCCCTCCAAATCAGCCCTCTCTCTTCAGACTCTCCATGTCTACCCTTCCCCTCACCACAGTCATTTATTCTCCCTTCTCTCAAATCTGATTTCCAGAAAAGCTCTATCATCCATGAATTCTTTATCTTCAATGCTGAGAGTAGGGCATGGTTCCTACTTTATAAAAAGTGTATAATTTATGTATTCAAATAGTCATCAATACATATTTGCTTTTAAAAAAATGAATGAATGAAATTTACTCTTTCTACCTAAATAAACCAACTTTACTTTGTCTATATGTTCTCAAAACAACTAAAAAGAAGTAGGATCTTTCCTCTTAATAAAGGAGTCAGATGTTGGCTAGAGGGAAATTGGGAGCGTGAGATAAGAAAATCTAGAGCCAAATAAAATTATGTTTCTTGCATCAGTTTTTGGTTTAAGCATGGTTTGCCTGGTTTTTACTTTGGCCATTTAAATTTTTTTTAGAGATTTATTTATTTATTTATTTATTTATTTATGGAAGAACCGGGCTACAGGCCAGATGCACAGGAGGGTGAGAGGATTCACCAGAGACAGAGTGGGGAGCAGAACAGGCAGACTGACGAAACACACTGCTGAGGGGAGCAGCGGATGCGACAGGAGTCTGCCACCCCATGTGAGACCCTGGCCGTCCTGCCCACCGGGATCGAACCGGCACTGCAGAGGCTGCGGACAGCTTCACAGCGCGGTGCTCAACCGCCTGTGCCACCAGGGAGGCCCTGGCCATTTCAATTTTAACTACTAAATGCACTGAAAAAACCACTTACTCTATAACAGACTTGTCTCTGATGGATGACAACATCATCCGTTCCCTGGACAGGGAAGAATCCAGTACAACCCTTTGTCCTTTGCTTCTATAGTAATATTTAAAAAGAGGCGTTTATGATCATTCCCTTGTAGACTAAGTCCTAAATCTGGGTTAGAATATGTTAATTTTTAACCCTCCCTCTAATAGAAGTTCTTAATGTTTATAATAAAGCTAGCTACTAATGTGCCACTTTCGACATAAAAAAATTTAATCTCATAAAATGACAGTCTTTCTTCTTTTTTATTCTCACCAGAAATCAACTGAGGCTCACACCAGACTGACCCCCCTCACCCATCATGGTGGCTGCTCCCTGCACTCAGGAAAATTTTTTTTTAGAGGAATAGCCGGGCAATTTGAGAACCTTTTTAGTAATCAACATTTCCAAGAACTGAGGTCAATGGACTATTGCTACTAATATGTCTGGTGAAAAGATTTATACCAGCTGGAGTCAGACAGACATGCGTTTGAAGTCCAGTTCTATTTCTTTCTAACTATAAGCAAGAATAATAATTTTCCTAGGCAAGTTAGTTAACCTCCCTAAGCCCTAATGTCTTTATCTGTTCAAAACACATGTCAACAGATAAGTGTCTGGCACCAGGTAAACATTCAATAGCTCTTAGCCGCCAGGAAAATGATGGTGAAGAGGGAAGCCAAAGGAGGAGGAAATTCACGTAAAATGGTGGCCTGGAAAACACAGGAGCAAGGAGGGATGAGGAGAGAAGTAGGTGACTTCAAGGACCTCTAGTGTTCTGAGCACAACCCTAAATTCTGCTCAGACATACCTGTGCAGCAGCCATGAGAACTAACAATCATCATCTCCATTACACACAAGAAAATGAAGCCTGGGAGGTCTTATGCAATTTACCAAAAGTCACTTAGGAAGGACAAGTGTTGGAATGAGAATCAAGAGTTGGGATGGTGACTTCAAAGTCCAGGGTCATTTTAGTACAGCAACCTAGTTAGAAGACTAGCTGATCTTTTCACATATTCCAAAATACAATCAGAGTGAACCACTCAGCTGGATTTCATGAGGCAAAAAGATTAAAGTACTATAAATTCCATATAATAGCCAATCAATCACAGCAGCATTATGTGGCCATATTAGCAACATCTTTCATTTTGCATTCACATATTTAAGCTTCACCTCAGCATTATTCAGCAGCAGGAAATCATTCCCTTATGATAACATTCAGCAACACCGACTTTATCATTTAACTGGTGACATTCAATTAGAGAAAGGCTAGACTCTCCTATTAAATACACTCCAGGAAATATTTCTAGATCTTCAGAAACTGACCTCAAACCTGAGTGGCTTTTAGAAATAGAAGTTTGAGTTGAACTATTTGGAGTATGGGGCTTTCCAAATGCCAATCCTTTGTATTTCTTTTTCTTTAAAGATGTCAGGGTCCCCTCAAAACATGGCCCACATCCTGTCACATGTGTACTTTGGCTGGGTTGACAGGGAAGCACCAGAGGCAAGAAGGGCTCTCTGCAGCATCGTCTGGTGTCGATCACAAGAACACACAACGTGGTAAATTAGACAATTGGAAACTAAATTAAATCACAGCAATGGAAATACAGGCAACACAGTAAAAGACCAGGAGGGAAAATTAAATGAATACATGAAAGATAAAATCTTTCACAGGAAATAGCAACTCTTCCTGCCCACTTATGTCTGGCCAAGCCTCTTCTCCTACCTTTCTTTCTTCTAATAAACCTAACCTTTATAGATTTTTTTAAAAATATTAAGGGAAATAATAATGACCCAGGGCCTCCCCGCTGGTGCAGCGGTTGAGCGCTGGGCTGCGAAGATGCCCGCAGCCTCCGGCAGCGCCGGTTCGATCCCTGGCCACTGGGGAGGGTCCCACATGGCGCGCAGACCTCTCCTGCCGCCCGCTGCTCCCCTCAGCAGTGTACTTCGGTCCTTCTGCCTGCTCTGCTCCCCGCTCTGGCTCTGGTGACTTCTCTCACCCTCCCACACTTCTGACTGTGCCCAGTGCTTGTATAAATAAATAAATAAATCTTAAAAAAAATAATAATAATAATGACCCAAAAGTAGAGCTGTGAGAGCCTAATGACCCTAAATTTACTTTTTGTTTTCTTTGACAACATAAAAAAATGCATGCAAATTCCTTAGAAGAAAATTTTTTCTAGAAATTTTAAAGCAGAGCTTCCCAATAGAAATATAAAGTAACTGACATATTTAACTTCAAATTTCTAACAAAATTTAAAATGTTAAGAAAGTGACATTAATTTTAATAATGTCTTTAATTCAATAATCTAAAATATTTTAATAACTAACATGCAAAATTTGTTTTTTTTATAAAAATTTTATTTTTATATTCCCCATACAATTGCAACCCCCCCATTCTGACCCCAATCCCTCCCCTCCCGCCCCCCACCCCCCAAAAAGTGTCTCTGGTTCATAGTTTTTTGTTGATTTTGATTTTCACTTTCTTATAGTTATTCATTTTCCTGGTCCCTTATTTAAGTTTTCTAGATTCCTGCTATGAGTGAGACCATCCGGTATTTTTCTTTTTCTTTTTGGCTTATTTCACTGAGCATGCTCCCTTCCAGTGCCATCGATGTTGCTGCAAATTGCATGTGTTTATCTTTTTTGAATGCTGAGTAATATTCCATGGTGTATATGTACCACATCTTCTTGATCCAGTCATCTATTTTTGGGCATTTGGGTTGTTTCCAAAGCTTAGCTATTGTAAACAGTGCTGCTATAAACATAGGGGTGCAGGTGCTCTTTGGAATTGATGTTTCTGTGTCCTTTGGGTAAATACCTAGGAGTGGAATTGCTGGATCATATGGAAGCTCTATGTTTAGTAGGTCAAGAAATCTCCACACAGCTCTCCATAGTGGTTGGACCAGTTTGCACTCCCACCAACAGTGCAGGAGAGTTTCTTTTTCTCCACAACATGGCCAACATTTGTTGTTGCTAGTTTTTTTAATAGGTGCCATTCTCACTGGTGTAAGATGGTATCTCATGGTAGTTTTGATTTGCATTTCCCTGATGACAAGTGATGTTGAACATGTTTTTATATGCCTGTTGGCCATTTGCATTTCCTCTTCAGAGAAGTTTCTTTTTAGCTCTTCTGCCCATTTTTTGACTGGGTTATTTTCTTTGTTGTTGTTGAGTCTCATCAGCTCTTTGCAGATTTTTGTGATCAGTCCTTTATCATTAGTGTTGGGTGCAAAAATGTTCTCCCAGTCAGTGGGGTTTCTCTTTGTTTTTGTTATTGTCTCTTTGGCTGTGCAGAAGCTCTTTAATTTGATGTAGTCCCAGCTGTTTATCTTTGCCTTCACTATCACTGCTTTGGGTGATGTGTCTGTAAAGATGTCTTTGATGTGCAAATCACGTAGTGTTTTGCCTATATTTCCTTCTATATATTTTATGGTTTCAGGTCTTATGTCTAGTTCTTTAATCCATTTTGAGTTGATTTTTGTGTATGCTGTGAGGTAGTGGTCAAGCTTCATTCTTTTGCATGTAGCGACCCAGTTTTCCCAGCACCATTTATTGAACAAACTTTCTTTGCTCCAATGCATAGTCTTTGCTCCTTTGTCAAAGATTAGTTGACCATAAATCTGTGGGTTTATTTCTGGATTTTCTATTCAATTCCATTGGTCTGTATGTCTGTTCTTGTTCCAATACCATGCAGTTTTGATGATTATGGCTTTGTAGTATAGTTTGAAGTCTGGGAGTGTGATGCCTCCATTCCCTTCTCTTTTTTTCAGGAGAGCTTTGGCTATTCAGGGTTTTTTGTGATTCCATATGAATTTCATCAATAATTGTTCTATTTCTTTGAAGAATGACATTGAAATTTTGATTGGAATAGCATTGAATCTGTATATTGCTTTTGGTAGGATGGCCATTTTAATAATGTTTATTCTTCCAATCCATGAGCAGGGGATGTCTCTCCATTTCTTTGTGTCTTCTTCTATTTCTTTTAACAGTGTTTTATAGTTTTCTTTGTATAGGTTCTTTACCTCTTTTGTTAGATTTATGCCCAAATATTTGATTTTTTTTGTTTCAATAATAAAAGGGATTTTTTTTTTATTTCTCCTTCTTCAGATTTATTGTTTGTGTATAGGAAGGCTACTGACTTTTGCGTGTTGATTTTGTATCCTGCCACTTTACTGAACTGATTGATGAGTTGAATTAGCTTTTCTGTGGAGTTTTTGGGGTTCTCTATGTATAATATCATATCGTCTGCAAATAGTGATAGTTTGACTTCTTCTTTTCCTATTTGGATTCCTTGGATGTCTTTCTCTTGTCTTATTGCCCTGGCTAGGACTTCCAGTATTATATTGAAAAGCAGTGGTGAGAGTGGACATCCTTGTCTTGTTCCAGATCTTAATGGAATTGCTTTCAGCTTTTCACCATTGAGAATGATACTGGCTGTTGGTTTCTCATAGATGGCCTTTATGATGTTGAGGTATGTTCCTTAACATGCAAAATTTGTAATGAGGCTTTTGTACAAACTAAGTCTTCAAAATACAATGTGTTTTTTTTTTTTTTTTAAAGATTTTTTTTTTTTTTAAATTTATACAAGCACTGGGTACAGTCAGAAGCGCGGGAGGGTGAGAGAATTCGCCAGAGCAGGGAGCAGAGCAGGCAGAAGGACCAAAGTACACTACTGAGGGGAGCAGCGGGCTGCAGGAGAGGTCCGCGCGCCATGTGGGACCCTCCTCCGGTGGCCGGGGAGCAGCTGGGGATCGAACCGGCACCCCAGAGGCTGCGGGCAGCTTCGCAACCCAGCGCTCAACCGCTGCGCCACCGGGGAGGCCCAATACAATGTGTTTTTTACACTCATAGCACATTTCAATACAGGCATCTAACTTCCATCAGACATACTTAATCAGTATTTTTTTTAAAGATTTACTTTGTCGGGCCTCCCCAGTGGCGCAGCGGTTGAGCTCTGGGTTGCGAAGCTGCCCGTGGCCTCTGCGGCGCTGGTTCGATCCCCGGCTGCTCCCCGGCCACCAAAGGAGGGTTCCACATGGCGCGCAGACCTCTCCTGCCGCCCGCTGCTCCCCTCAGCAGTGTACTTCGGTCCTTCTGCCTGCTCTGCTCCCCGCTCTGGCTCTGGTGAATTCTCTCACCCTCCTGTGCTTCTGACTGTACCCAGTGCTTGTATAAACAAAAAACAAACAAATAAGTAAATAAATAAATAAAACATGCCTCTATTTAAAAAAAAAGACTTACTTTGTTATGCATACAAGAGCTGGGGTGTAGACAAGAGGTGCAGGGGGCTGCGGGAGAGGGCTGAGAGAATTCACCAGAGACAGAGTGGGGAGCAGAACAGGAGGATCTACTGAAATACACTGCTGAGGGGAGCAGCGGGGAGACAGGGAAGGTCTGCTGTTCCATGTGGGTAGCTCCCTGGCAGGGGATCAAACTGATGCTGCAGAGGCTGTGCTTCATAGTACTGATAACCCCTTGCACCACCAGGGGGCCCTTGATCAGTATTTAGATTTCATAAAATGTGCACTTGAGTTGTACATGCCCAGATTGTTCCAACATAGTTCACAGTTTTCTAATTGCTGAGTATTCATTCTGAAATTTAAATTAATTAGAAATTAAATAAAATCCAGTTCCTCAGTTGCAATAGTGGTTTCAAGTGCCTAGTAACCTCATATGGACAGCACAGGTCTGAGTGACAGATTGAGTCTTCATATAGAGGATACTGAAGAGTAAAGATTATACAGACAATACCAAATATAATATCTTCAAAAATACGCCTACAAAACTTTAATTTCTGTAGGCCATTTCCCAGTGTAAGGTGAGGACATAATGCCAAAGTTGAACTCTGTGTTAAGCAGAAAGTCAAGGCTAAGAGGCCCTCTTACCCTACTCAATGATGACTTGGAATAAAAGAATCTCTCAGAATACCCTTCAGCCTACTCTTTGTCTACATTATCACGTTTTATTGAGTTTTTTGATTCATAAACTAAAGAAGATAATATCCATAGGCAAGAACCTAAAAGTTCAAGCAACTTTTTCCATGATTAAGAATAACCTATATGTTTTGAAAATTCCCTGGTGGAAAAATGATAAATATACCACTGGAAAAAAATAACAAAATATACAACATTCTCTTTAGAGTTAAAAAGGTCGCTTTTGAAAAGTTCAAAAATCAAATACTGCTTAAACACACTTTAAACAGAAAACAAAAGAATATAGAAAACCTTCTAATTCATGTTTATTGAGCCACCATAACCCTTCTATCACATCCTAGAGAGATTTCTCACATTAAAAAATGATACAAATTAAATTTAACATGCCAAATGTTATTTGCCAATAAGATGCATAAATTTCATTTATGAGTTGGTGCAGGGGTTCACCAGTGAAATTTGAAAACCCTTTGCAATAGTTCACTCTTCTCAATCTCCCCAATAAATAGCTCTAATCCTGCTATGGAATATATGAGCTAAAGTATATTTATGTGGAGGGTTAGATGATGGAGGAACGACCAAAACATAAGTGTAGCAGCAAGAAAAAATAAGAGGGTTTCTTTGGCATTCCTAAAGTCGAAATATACAGAAAATTTTCCCTTTTTTCTCATTTCCTGGTAATTACAAACACCCCTTCTGTCTACAAATCTATTTTTGTGAGGAACTTTCTATCTAAATTGACACATCCATCTCTTGAGAAGAATCCTGTTGGGAAGGGTTTGCCCTTCCCATGCGGACTCAGTGGATGTCCTCCAGCACCCGGAGATGATTATCTACACCAAGGGGTGCACAGAATAAATAAAGGTTAAATGATTATCAAAATGTGACCAACAATCTGAGCAAACAGCATGCACCTTGGCAGGAGGGATAGCAACATTAAGGCAAATCACATCCAACTGTGGAAATAAACTTGTCAGAGGCAGCTGGCAATCCTAGCTCCCCACCCCATGCTGGACAAGCTGGCTCCTGAACTTGAGTCCCGGGGTGGTTCAATAGCTCATTGGCCAGGCTGTTTCAGTGACCCTCACCCTAAAGGCTACCCATGTAAGAGACCAAAACTTTTGGCCTCCAAGTCCTCATTGAGCAGAAGTGTACCAAAGAAAGCACAATATTTGTGTAACTCAAGTGTAAGGTATTTCATACTTCTGGCTGAGAGATACTTGGAGCAGACAACACTAGAAGGAATTCTCTCAAGGGGAATTAGTGAGACAGTCCTACGGAATAAGTTTCCTATTACCCTCATTTTTCAAATAAAGAAACTAAAATACAGAGAAAGTAAGGAACTTTCTCAAGGTCACACAGCTAGGAAATGGGGGAGTTGAGTTGTTAACCACAGGTCATGGCGCTTGAAACTAGCCTCTTAACAGCAATACTACACTGCCACCTACGGGCCGGTTGGGAAAATCCACTCGCCAATGAAATTCACAATTTAAACCTCAGGATGGAAAAGACAGATGGGTGGACTGATGGATGGGCTGATTCCATTTGAATATGAACCAATCTTGACAGTTACATGAACTACAGATACTAAAGAGAAAGCAACCCCTAGATATGAAAGAAATAATACCATCAACACAAAAGCATGATGACAGGAAATGTGAAAATCTAATCTTTCATGGCAGAAACTCAAGCTCCAAATGTAGTTTTTCCAAAATGATGTGGCTCCAATTTCTGTTTTTCAGAATCTCTTCAGTGGAATTTTCAGGAAATAATATTATATTAAAAAAAGAAAAAATCCATTTCAAATTTCATCTTTTTTTTTCCTTTTCAATTCAAATGAAAATAAAAACTCAACATAGAGTCAATAGTTGTATCCTATTTTTATAGAAATATATATAGAACAACATCTGGAATGATGAGTTTTAATATGAATGTCTTTATCTCTGGATGAGAATATTTGGGAAGTTTTTCTTATTAGTATTACTCTTGCTATTCTTAGTATTTCATTATGCAGTTGTTATGTGTTTTTTGAGCACTTACAATCTGCTGAGAATTGTTCTTGGCTCTGGGTTTACAGCAACGAACAAGAGAAAGCCAACCCTTCTGCTCCAGGAGGGAGACAGATACTAAGCAAATAAGCACATTCTCCCAAGTTAGCTGTTGAGGGCTGAGAGGCCAGAGTGATAACAGGTAGGGCTATTTTTATTAGATGAGGAAACCTTCCCTGCGTGGTCACACTTAAATCAAGATCCAAAGGAAGAATAAGAGGGCGTTGTGCAAAGATCAGAAGGAAAATATGGATGGAGACAGAAAAGCAAGCGATACAAATGCCCTCAGGCAAAGAGGACATAGCAAGTTCATAAAGAATGTCAGTACATTCCAGTACAGACACTTTCCAAGATCTAACCAAGTATTTAGTGAGTCAGATGACATTACATAATACGGTGTGATACACGGATGATATCCAAGTCTAGTTTTTACTCGTTTTCCAATTGTCTTCCCCACTCACAGCCTCACAAAGCAATCTCTTTACGCTGGGATCCGCGTCCCCAGCACGGAGCAGAGCTGAAATTAGCAGATAACCTGTGACTTTTGATCGCACAAGTGGAGGTGTTAAATGCTTACTTAACTAAACTAATGGCAATGCTGAAACTTTTATTGACATTAAACCTTTTCAAAAGGATCTGACAACCTGGCGAAAAGCATATATACTGTGTGAATCCCCTTCAATAACCAGGCAATTAATCGTGAAAATTAGCAAACTGCATTGAGAACTGAGTGAACTGGCATGGACCAGCTGGGGGCTTTTCCTCAAATCCCCCTCACAGGGGCTGCCCCTTGAGCTGAGAATGCCTGTTGTGATTGACAGCCCCACTTATTGATTTTGGATTTTGAGAACAACTCCCGGGGTGTGGGTATCCACCAGTCAGAGGCAGAATTTGATGAGGCAGATGGGACCCTTTGGGAGAACCTCCTAAGGCAGAGCGGTGAAGTGCTCCTTCCCTGACCCTCTCAGGCACGATAGGGGATGGTCTGGTTCTCATTTTTACAGGGACGCATTCCCACCAGGCTGCATGTGAAGAAGATGACAGCACAAAAGAGACTTTCTCTTTGGGGAAAAAAAAAATTATGGCTTCTTAAGTACAAACTTTCAAACTGCCACCAACTGGCAGGTGCTTCAGGGGAGAAGGTAGGAGCAAAGCAGCTGGTGCCCAGACTCTCACCCGCAATCACAGTTTGGATGGTGCCACTAGGATTAAAGAGTGTGTGTCCTCCCTCCTGCTTGAGAGCAGATTCTAGCAGCGTTTCTCAGGACGAACCTTTGTAAGGGAAGGCACTCACCTATCACCCCATGTCACCTGCCCAGAGGCAGATGGTGGTGGATGAAACCAAAAAAGTGCAACAGCTGGCCGTCCCCCCAGCAAACAGTTCCCAGACACGCTCAGGTGGAGGCGTGCCCGGGCATCTTGAGGGTCTGCCATCCTAGCCAAACAATGACAGGCTGAATTCCGTCTCACAAGCTAGAAAACACTTTCTCAGGCCGAGAACATGTGTGCGGCATTAATCCCCACCAGTCTCTCAGGGTCCTAGGCTGATAGGTGAACTGTCTGCCCAAGAACCCTAACTGGGGAAGTTTTGTGCATCAACATCCTCCCAATCCAGTGTTTGCTTGCATGGTATGTTCGTTTGCTTTCTCATCTCTTCATGTTGAATGCATTGGAGGCATTAGCAGGTGCCAGAGTTTTAATTAAACATTACGCAAGACAAATTTAAGTGGTAAACATTCCCACTGAACTGCTAATTTGTTGTGTCTGCAAATTAGAAGTCCCCATGCGTTGTTGGATTCTAGCAGTAGAAGCGTGCTGTCCAGTGGGGTCAGCGTGAGACTCACACCGCAGCTACCATGGGCCCTTCCTCCTCTCGCCTCCCAGCCTCTCCTCCCTGCTCCCAGCAAGTCCACTGTCATCCCAACAGACTTGAAAAGGAGTGAAAGAAGTCCCTGGGGTGCAGCAAGACTGCAGCTCCCCACCAAATCCTGTCTCTCAATCTTCTGAACTGAGTTGAATAGAATGGCTGCATCTAGACCACATTCCCAGCACAGGGTCCTCCTGTGCACTCAGCCCTCCCACAAGACTGAACCCTGAATGTGACACTGATCCAGCTTCAACCATGCAGAAAATGGCAGACCTAGGGGGTCACAGACCAACCACTGGGAAGGGAGCTATGCTGCCTACCTGGACTGTTTATGTCAGGATTGTTTCAAAAGAAAGAATAAACTTTTATTTAATAAATTTATTTTTCTAGCTGAGAGAACATTAGGACTCCCCACCAGGTACTTCTGTAATGCACCTGCCACCGAATCACCCATTATTCCCCACCATAGTCCATTGTGCTTCCTTCCCTTTGTTTTCACCCCTTCCCCGGCCCTTCAAATGTCTTTGTCCACTAGCCAGTACATTAACAGACCTCTGCTGCAGGTCTGTCTACACTGTGAATATACAGGAACCGCAACCATTAATTGTATTGACTCTTAGCTATTTGTTTAACGTGTTCCCTAGTTTTCTAACCCCTTCTGTCACCTATTTATAGTCCCCTCTTTCCAGTGTTATCTCAAATGCCTCATCCTCCAAGATGGGAAGTCACACTGGTCTGTGCCATGTAACCTCATGCTTATGTCACTGACATGTCTCCATGCAGAGCCAGTTCCCTTCCTGCCTGTTGTTCAACATCTTCCAACACCACAAGTCGAGTTCTTCTTGTGACCTGACATGACTGTGGATTCTGGATTGGATGGCCTGCTAGACGGTGTGCCGTTAGCTAAGAGGAAGACCATAACAACTACAGAGAGCAAAAGGTGGGCTGGAGAGAGAGGTTCGGTCCCCTAAGCAGTCCTCCGGGAAATAGTCAGTCCCTACAAAGAAATTGAAAGATGCTTGAATAGGAAAAATCAGTAAGGAAAATACTTAAAAGAGTCTATCAAAACCACAAGTGATTGGGTTAGAGTTAGAACTGGAACAGGGATAGAAGAGAGTGATTATCATCAGAAGACAAGCCACCAGACCCACTGCCCCTAGTGTGATAATGCAATTTACAAACAAGGATTATAATTTCCTCTGAACAAAAGATTTTATTCCAAATACCACCCTCTCTCCTGAAATCTCCAGTTGATAACCTTTACCTCTCTGTATCTTTCTGTTTATAACTGAAAAATGGGACTAGTAATAATAGCAGTAATAATAAAACCTGCCCAGGGAAGATTATATGAGAGCATTGCCATGATAACTACATAGGATAACATGCGAAGGGACATGTGAAAAAATAAGCACCATTCCTGTACTACAGTTATAATGCCTTACAAGACACTCACAGTAGGAACAGGAGTAGGAACAGGAGCTGTGGGAACAGGATGATTGGAATGGGAATTAAGAAAAAATAAATTTAAAATGCTTAACAGGACAGCACAAGATGTTGAAATGGAAACCTGGCAAAAAAAAAAACAATAACTAAAGCAAGCATTATCATGAAGCACACCAGTTACTTCCTTTGTGCCCCCACTTTCTCTCAACTCTACCACACACACACATACATGCATCTGTGCACACATATACACTGCCCAGTCTCACTTACGGGTACACCAATGGGGCAAATGGAGAGAGGGACTCTACAAAGATGGGAGGTTAAAAGAGGTCAGGCTGGCAAGGTGCACACAGCAAACAAATGCTGAGCAGAGCAGAGCTGGTGCATGAAATCACACAGCTTGGCAGATGCTATGGCATCAAGAATAAACTACCATAAATACGACATGATTCCACTTACACAAATTACGTAAAGTAAGCAAACTCATAGGAGCAGACAATACAGTAGTGGTTGCCAGGGACCGGAATGGGGGCAGGGGGAGCTGTTTTTCAGTGGGCACAGTCTCAGTTATTCTAGATGAATTCTAGGTCTAGAGTTCTGCCCTGCAGCATGGAGCCTATGTCACAAGACTGCCATGTGCATGCCCATCTTGTGTTAAATGTTCTTACCACCAAAACAAATTTTTTTTAAAAAAGTGCACAGACTATAGTATTAATTAATGTAGAATTTTAATAGGAGTTGGAAAAACTGCCAGCAATAGGCTGTAGTTCACCTATATGTCAGAGAGTGGAACCTGGAATCTATCTCCCAGGTTAGGATCACTCAAAAATTTCAACAGGATTAAAATTCCTAAATCCACAGCAGTGTGGGCATATTAGTTTTTATTAATATCTATAATGAGTTGAAAGTATCACTGGTTAGCAAATGAATGAATTCAGAGCTATGTGAATGCAGTGCATAACTATTTTCCATGGTGCTATTTTAGTGGAATTAAATTCCAACAAGGAAATATTATAAAATGAATTTTATCATTGGTTACAACCAGATCACATGAAACTGAAAGTCATCAGTTGCACAGGAGAAAGGACATATAGTTAGACTGAACTTATCTATTTGTTTGGGATGAAAGTTACTTAGGCAAAATTTTTGTTTGCTAAAATTCAGGTGGGCTATCCCCAAACCTTAGACTGGTCAGAGCTCATGTATTAGGATTCTTGACTGCACGTCAAGATACACCAACCCATTCTGGGCCAATCTCTCTCACATGGACACAAAATAATAAGACTTAATTGACTTCTATATTACGCAAATTCAAGAAGAGCTACACGTCATGGTTACAGCTACCCAGAGTCCTGTATTACAGTATTAAGACTCAATTATTTCTACTCTCATATCTATTTTCCTCTTCTTTGGTTTTCTTCTCCAGGTTGTAACAAAACAACGTTCACCAGCAAACCCAAATTTGTCTCCTACCAAGTTCATAACTCCAGAAAAAGAGATGTTCTCCCCAAATAGTTCCAACCCTGCATGGCGCTGAGTTGGGGCATGTGAATGTGGTCATGAGCCCATCGGTGGTGAGTCCTTCTGACTGATCATGCCTGAAAGTTACTTATATCAAAATACAAGATTGCAGAACCCACAAAAACAAAAGGTGCCATGCATTCTATCAACCCCACGCATCCCTTTCTGCCACACACTCTGTCTCCTGCCACACTCAGGAGGTTCCTAGATTTTAACTAAAAAATAATGCTGTGTGATGAATTGTTAACCCCCCCCAACCCCACCCTGAATTTCACATACGGAGCCCTCAACCCCCAGTACCTCAGAATGTGACTCAGCAGATAAGGCCTTTAAAGAGGTGATCACATTCACAAGGAGCCACTGAGGATTGTAATCCAGCCCTCCTTTTGTGAAGAGGAAATTGGACACACAGAGATAGCAGGGCTGCACACACGGAGAATGGCCATATGAGGATGCAGTGATAGGCCTCAGAGGGTAGGTCAGAGGAAACCTTGCATCTTCTACTTCATTGCTAAGGATGCTCCTTGGCCAGCCACATTAAGATCAGCCTAACATAAGGAAGCT